>NW_027442090.1:1214318-1821477 GCF_048569485.1 Anomaloglossus baeobatrachus | reverse complement strand
GACGATTATCTCGAGAGTGCAAAGTAGCCAAATGAAACTTTTACTGGATTTCCACTTACTTTATTCAAATCTCATCTCACCACACAGGACAAGTTTGCATCTGTTATAGTTTTGGAGAAAATTGTGGTCATTTCATTTTTGCGCGAATGTGGTTCAGATTCCTTTTTATATTGCATTTGGCACATGGTGACGATTATCTCGAGAGTGCAAAGTAGCCAAATGAAACTTTTTACTGGATTTCCACTTACTTTATCAAATCTCATCTCCACCACACAGGACAAGTTTGCATCTGTTATAGTTTTGGAGAAAATTGTGGTCATTTCATTTTTGCGCGAATGTGTTCAGATTCCTTTTTTTATTGCATTTGGCACATGGTGACGATTATCTCGAGAGTGCAAAGTAGCCAAATGAAACTTTTACTGGATTTCCACTTACTTTATCAAATCTCATCTCCACCACACAGGACAAGTTTGCATCTGTTATAGTTTTGGAGAAAATTGTGGTCATTTCATTTTTGCGCGAATGTGTTCAGATTCCTGTTTTAATATTGCATTTGGCACATGGTGACGATTATCTCGAGAGTGCAAAGTAGCCAAATGAAACTTTTACTGGATTTCCACTTACTTTATCAAATCTCATCTCCACCACACAGGACAAGTTTGCATCTGTTATAGTTTTGGAGAAAATTGTGGTCATTTCATTTTTGCGCGAATGTGTTCAGATTCCTTTTTTTATTGCATTTGGCACATGGTGACGATTATCTCGAGAGTGCAAAGTAGCCAAATGAAACTTTTACTGGATTTCCACTTACTTTATCAAATCTCATCTCCACCACACAGGACAAGTTTGCATCTGTTATAGTTTTGGAGAAAATTGTGGTCATTTCATTTTTGCGCGAATGTGTTCAGATTCCTGTTTTATATTGCATTTGGCACATGGTGACGATTATCTCGAGAGTGCAAAGTTAGCCAAATGAAACTTTTACTGGATTTCCACTTACTTTATCAAATCTCATCTCCACCACACAGGACAAGTTTGCATCTGTTATAGTTTTGGAGAAAATTGTGGTCATTTCATTTTTGCGCGAATGTGTTCAGATTCCTTTTTTTATTGCATTTGGCACATGGTGACGATTATCTCGAGAGTGCAAAGTAGCCAAATGAAACTTTTACTGGATTTCCACTTACTTTATCAAATCTCATCTCCACCACACAGGACAAGTTTGCATCTGTTATAGTTTTGGAGAAAATTGTGGTCATTTCATTTTTGCGCGAATGTGTTCAGATTCCTGTTTTAATATTGCATTTGGCACATGGTGACGATTATCTCGAGAGTGCAAAGTAGCCAAATGAAACTTTTACTGGATTTCCACTTACTTTATCAAATCTCATCTCCACCACACAGGACAAGTTTGCATCTGTTATAGTTTTGGAGAAAATTGTGGTCATTTCATTTTTGCGCGAATGTGTTCAGATTCCTTTTTTATTGCATTTGGCACATGGTGACGATTATCTCGAGAGTGCAAAGTAGCCAAATGAAACTTTTACTGGATTTCCACTTACTTTATCAAATCTCATCTCCACCACACAGGACAAGTTTGCATCTGTTATAGTTTTGGAGAAAATTGTGGTCATTTCATTTTTGCGCGAATGTGTTCAGATTCCTGTTTTAATATTGCATTTGGCACATGGTGACGATTATCTCGAGAGTGCAAAGTAGCCAAATGAAACTTTTACTGGATTTCCACTTACTTTATCAAATCTCATCTCCACCACACAGGACAAGTTTGCATCTGTTATAGTTTTGGAGAAAATTGTGGTCATTTCATTTTTGCGCGAATGTGTTCAGATTCCTGTTTTAATATTGCATTTGGCACATGGTGATGATTATCTCGAGAGTGCAAAGTAGCCAAATGAAACTTTTACTGGATTTCCACTTACTTATCAAATCTCATCTCCACCACACAGGACAAGTTTGCATCTGTTATAGTTTTGGAGAAAATTGTGGTCATTTCATTTTTGCGCGAATGTGTTCAGATTCCTTTTTTATTGCATTTGGCACATGGTGACGATTATCTCGAGAGTGCAAAGTAGCCAAATGAAACTTTTACTGGATTTCCACTTACTTTATCAAATCTCATCTCCATCACACAGGACAAGTTTGCATCTGTTATAGTTTTGGAGAAAATTGTGGTCATTTCATTTTTGCGCGAATGTGTTCAGATTCCTTTTTTATTGCATTTGGCACATGGTGACGATTATCTCGAGAGTGCAAAGTAGCCAAATGAAACTTTTACTGGATTTCCACTTACTTTATCAAATCTCATCTCCACCACACAGGACAAGTTTGCATCTGTTATAGTTTTGGAGAAAATTGTGGTCATTTCATTTTTGCGCGAATGTGTTCAGATTACTGTTTTAATATTGCATTTGGCACATGGTGACGATTATCTCGAGAGTGCAAAGTAGCCAAATGAAACTTTTACTGGATTTCCACTTACTTTATCAAATCTCATCTCCACCACACAGGACAAGTTTGCATCTGTTATAGTTTTGGAGAAAATTGTGGTCATTTCATTGTTGCGCGAATGTGTTCAGATTCCTTTTTTATTGCATTTGGCACATGGTGACGATTATCTCGAGAGTGCAAAGTAGCCAAATGAAACTTTTACTGGATTTCCACTTACTTTATCAAATCTCATCTCCACCACACAGGACAAGTTTGCATCTGTTATAGTTTTGGAGAAAATTGTGGTCATTTCATTTTTGCGCGAATGTGTTCAGATTCCTTTTTTATTGCATTTGGCACATGGTGACGATTATCTCGAGAGTGCAAAGTAGCCAAATGAAACTTTTACTGGATTTCCACTTACTTTATCAAATCTCATCTCCACCACACAGGACAAGTTTGCATCTGTTATAGTTTTGGAGAAAATTGTGGTCATTTCATTTTTGCGCGAATGTGTTCAGATTCCTGTTTTAATATTGCATTTGGCACATGGTGACGATTATCTCGAGAGTGCAAAGTAGCCAAATGAAACTTTTACTGGATTTCCACTTACTTTATCAAATCTCATCTCCACCACACAGGACAAGTTTGCATCTGTTATAGTTTTGGAGAAAATTGTGGTCATTTCATTTTTGCGCGAATGTGTTCAGATTCCTTTTTTATTGCATTGGCACATGGTGACGATTATCTCGAGAGTGCAAAGTAGCCAAATGAAACTTTTACTGGATTTCCACTTACTTTATCAAATCTCATCTCCACCACACAGGACAAGTTTGCATCTGTTATAGTTTTGGAGAAAATTGTGGTCATTTCATTTTTGCGCGAATGTGTTCAGATTCCTTTTTTATTGCATTTGGCACATGGTGACGATTATCTCGAGAGTGCAAAGTAGCCAAATGAAACTTTTACTGGATTTCCACTTACTTTATCAAATCTCATCTCCACCACACAGGACAAGTTTGCATCTGTTATAGTTTTGGAGAAAATTGTGGTCATTTCATTTTTGCGCGAATGTGTTCAGATTCCTTTTTATATTGCATTTGGCACATGGTGACGATTATCTCGAGAGTGCAAAGTAGCCAAATGAAACTTTTACTGGATTTCCACTTACTTTATCAAATCTCATCTCCACCACACAGGACAAGTTTGCATCTGTTATAGTTTTGGAGAAAATTGTGGTTCATTTCATTTTTGCGCGAATGTGTTCAGATTCCTGTTTTAATATTGCATTTGGCACATGGTGATGATTATCTCGAGAGTGCAAAGTAGCCAAATGAAACTTTTACTGGATTTCCACTTACTTTATCAAATCTCATCTCCACCACACAGGACAAGTTTGCATCTGTTATAGTTTTGGAGAAAATTGTGGTCATTTCATTTTTGCGCGAATGTGTTCAGATTCCTGTTTTAATATTGCATTTGGCACATGGTGACGATTATCTCGAGAGTGCAAAGTAGCCAAATGAAACTTTTACTGGATTTCCACTTACTTTATCAAATCTCATCTCCACCACACAGGACAAGTTTGCATCTGTTATAGTTTTGGAGAAAATTGTGGTCATTTCATTTTTGCGCGAATGTGTTCAGATTCCTTTTTTATTGCATTTGGCACATGGTGACGATTATCTCGAGAGTGCAAAGTAGCCAAATGAAACTTTTACTGGATTTCCACTTACTTTATCAAATCTCATCTCCACCACACAGGACAAGTTTGCATCTGTTATAGTTTTGGAGAAAATTGTGGTCATTTCATTTTTGCGCGAATGTGTTCAGATTCCTTTTTTATTGCATTTGGCACATGGTGACGATTATCTCGAGAGTGCAAAGTAGCCAAATGAAACTTTTACTGGATTTCCACTTACTTTATCAAATCTCATCTCCACCACACAGGACAAGTTTGCATCTGTTATAGTTTTGGAGAAAATTGTGGTCATTTCATTTTTGCGCGAATGTGTTCAGATTACTGTTTTAATATTGCATTTGGCACATGGTGACGATTATCTCGAGAGTGCAAAGTAGCCAAATGAAACTTTTACTGGATTTCCACTTACTTTATCAAATCTCATCTCCACCACACAGGACAAGTTTGCATCTGTTATAGTTTTGGAGAAAATTGTGGTCATTTCATTGTTTGCGCGAATGTGTTCAGATTCCTTTTTTATTGCATTTGGCACATGGTGACGATTATCTCGAGAGTGCAAAGTAGCCAAATGAAACTTTTACTGGATTTCCACTTACTTTATCAAATCTCATCTCCACCACACAGGACAAGTTTGCATCTGTTATAGTTTTGGAGGAAAATTGTGGTCATTTCATTTTTGCGCGAATGTGTTCAGATTCCTTTTTTTATTGCATTTGGCACATGGTGACGATTATCTCGAGAGTGCAAAGTAGCCAAATGAAACTTTTACTGGATTTCCACTTACTTTATCAAATCTCATCTCCACCACACAGGACAAGTTTGCATCTGTTATAGTTTTGGAGAAAATTGTGGTCATTTCATTTTTGCGCGAATGTGTTCAGATTCCTTTTTTAATATTGCATTTGGCACATGGTGACGATTATCTCGAGAGTGCAAAGTAGCCAAATGAAACTTTTACTGGATTTCCACTTACTTTATCAAATCTCATCTCCACCACACAGGACAAGTTTGCATCTGTTAAAATTTTGGAGAAAATTGTGGTCATTTCATTTTTGCGCGAATGTGTTCAGATTCCTTTTTTATTGCATTGGCACATGGTGACGATTATCTCGAGAGTGCAAAGTAGCCAAATGAAACTTTTACTGGATTTCCACTTACTTTATCAAATCTCATCTCCACCACACAGGACAAGTTTGCATCTGTTATAGTTTTGGAGAAAATTGTGGTCATTTCATTTTTGCGCGAATGTGTTCAGATTCCTTTTTTATTGCATTTGGCACATGGTGACGATTATCTCGAGAGTGCAAAGTAGCCAAATGAAACTTTTACTGGATTTCCACTTACTTTATCAAATCTCATCTCCACCACACAGGACAAGTTTGCATCTGTTATAGTTTTGGAGAAAATTGTGGTCATTTCATTTTTGCGCGAATGTGTTCAGATTCCTTTTTTATTGCATTTGGCACATGGTGACGATTATCTCGAGACTGCAAAGTAGCCAAATGAAACTTTTACTGGATTTCCACTTACTTTAATAAAATCTCATCTCCATCACACAGGACAAGTTTGCATCTGTTATAGTTTTGGAGAAAATTGTGGTCATTTCATTTTTGCGCGAATGTGTTAAGATTCCTTTTTTATTGCATTTGGCACATGGTGACGATTATCTCGAGAGTGCAAAGTAGCCAAATGAAACTTTTACTGGATTTCCACTTACTTTATCAAATCTCATCTCCACCACACAGGACAAGTTTGCATCTGTTATAGTTTTGGAGAAAATTGTGGTCATTTCATTTTTGCGCGAATGTGTTCAGATTACTGTTTTAATATTGCATTTGGCACATGGTGACGATTATCTCGAGAGTGCAAAGTAGCCAAATGAAACTTTTACTGGATTTCCACTTACTTTATCAAATCTCATCTCCACCACACAGGACAAGTTTGCATCTGTTATAGTTTTGGAGAAAATTGTGGTCATTTCATTTTTGCGCGAATGTGTTCAGATTCCTTTTTTATTGCATTTGGCACATGGTGACGATTATCTCGAGAGTGCAAAGTAGCCAAATGAAACTTTTACTGGATTTCCACTTACTTTATCAAATCTCATCTCCACCACACAGGACAAGTTTGCATCTGTTATAGTTTTGGAGAAAATTGTGGTCATTTCATTTTTGCGCGAATGTGTTCAGATTACTGTTTTAATATTGCATTTGGCACATGGTGACGATTATCTCGAGAGTGCAAAGTAGCCAAATGAAACTTTTACTGGATTTCCACTTACTTTATCAAATCTCATCTCCACCACACAGGACAAGTTTGCATCTGTTATAGTTTTGGAGAAAATTGTGGTCATTTCATTTTTGCGCGAATGTGTTCAGATTCCTTTTTTATTGCATTTGGCACATGGTGACGATTATCTCGAGAGTGCAAAGTAGCCAAATGAAACTTTTACTGGATTTCCACTTACTTTATCAAATCTCATCTCCACCACACAGGACAAGTTTGCATCTGTTATAGTTTTGGAGAAAATTGTGGTCATTTCATTTTTGCGCGAATGTGTTCAGATTCCTTTTTTATTGCATTTGGCACATGGTGACGATTATCTCGAGAGTGCAAAGTAGCCAAATGAAACTTTTACTGGATTTCCACTTACTTTATCAAATCTCACCTCCACCACACAGGACAAGTTTGCATCTGTTATAGTTTTGGAGAAAATTGTGGTCATTTCATTTTTGCGCGAATGTGTTCAGATTCCTGTTTTAATATTGCATTTGGCACATGGTGACGATTATCTCGAGAGTGCAAAGTAGCCAAATGAAACTTTTACTGGATTTCCACTTACTTTATCAAATCTCATCTCCACCACACAGGACAAGTTTGCATCTGTTAAAATTTTGGAGAAAATTGTGGTCATTTCATTTTTGCGCGAATGTGTTCAGATTCCTTTTTTATTGCATTTGGCACATGGTGACGATTATCTCGAGAGTGCAAAGTAGCCAAATGAAACTTTTACTGGATTTCCACTTACTTTATCAAATCTCATCTCCACCACACAGGACAAGTTTGAATCTGTTATAGTTTTGGAGAAAATTGTGGTCATTTCATTTTTGCGCGAATGTGTTCAGATTCCTGTTTTAATATTGCATTTGGCACATGGTGACGATTATCTCGAGAGTGCAAAGTAGCCAAATGAAACTTTTACTGGATTTCCACTTACTTTATCAAATCTCATCTCCACCACACAGGACAAGTTTGCATCTGTTATAGTTTTGGAGAAAATTGTGGTCATTTCATTTTTGCGCGAATGTGTTCAGATTCCTTTTTTATTGCATTTGGCACATGGTGACGATTATCTCGAGAGTGCAAAGTAGCCAAATGAGACTTTTACTGGATTTCCACTTACTTTATCAAATCTCATCTCCACCACACAGGACAAGTTTGCATCTGTTATAGTTTTGGAGAAAATTGTGGTCATTTCATTTTTGCGCGAATGTGTTCAGATTCCTTTTTTATTGCATTTGGCACATGGTGACGATTATCTCGAGAGTGCAAAGTAGCCAAATGAAACTTTTACTGGATTTCCACTTACTTTATCAAATCTCATCTCCACCACACAGGACAAGTTTGCATCTGTTATAGTTTTGGAGAAAATTGTGGTCATTTCATTTTTGCGCGAATGTGTTCAGATTACTGTTTTATTGCATTTGGCACATGGTGACGATTATCTCGAGAGTGCAAAGTAGCCAAATGAAACTTTTACTGGATTTCCACTTACTTTATCAAATCTCATCTCCACCACACAGGACAAGTTTGCATCTGTTATAGTTTTGGAGAAAATTGTGGTCATTTCATTTTTGCGCGAATGTGTTCAGATTCCTTTTTTATTGCATTTGGCACATGGTGACGATTATCTCGAGAGTGCAAAGTAGCCAAATGAAACATTTACTGGATTTCCACTTACTTTATCAAATCTCATCTCCACCACACAGGACAAGTTTGCATCTGTTATAGTTTAGGAGAAAATTGTGGTCATTTCATTTTTGCGCGAATGTGTTCAGATTCCTTTTTTATTGCATTTGGCACATGGTGACGATTATCTCGAGAGTGCAAAGTAGCCAAATGAAACTTTTACTGGATTTCCACTTACTTTATCAAATCTCATCTCCACCACACAGGACAAGTTTGCATCTGTTATAGTTTTGGAGAAAATTGTGGTCATTTCATTTTTGCGCGAATGTGTTCAGATTCCTTTTTTATTGCATTTGGCACATGGTGACGATTATCTCGAGAGTGCAAAGTAGCCAAATGAAACTTTTACTGGATTTCCACTTACTTTATCAAATCTCATCTCCACCACACAGGACAAGTTTGCATCAGTTATAGTTTTGGAGAAAATTGTGGTCATTTCATTTTTGCGCGAATGTGTTCAGATTCCTTTTTTATTGCATTTGGCACATGGTGACGATTATCTCGAGAGTGCAAAGTAGCCAAATGAAACTTTTACTGGATTTCCACTTACTTTATCAAATCTCATCTCCACCACACAGGACAAGTTTGCATCTGTTATAGTTTTGGAGAAAATTGTGGTCATTTCATTTTTGCGCGAATGTGTTCAGATTACTGTTTTAATATTGCATTTGGCACATGGTGACGATTATCTCGAGAGTGCAAAGTAGCCAAATGAAACTTTTACTGGATTTCCACTTACTTTATCAAATCTCATCTCCACCACACAGGACAAGTTTGCATCTGTTATAGTTTTGGAGAAAATTGTGATCATTTCATTTTTGCGCGAATGTGTTCAGATTCCTTTTTTATTGCATTTGGCACATGGTGACGATTATCTCGAGAGTGCAAAGTAGCCAAATGAAACTTTTACTGGATTTCCACTTACTTTATCAAATCTCATCTCCACCACACAGGACAAGTTTGCATCTGTTATAGTTTTGGAGAAAATTGTGGTCATTTCATTTTTGCGCGAATGTGTTCAGATTCCTTTTTTATTGCATTTGGCACATGGTGACGATTATCTCGAGAGTGCAAAGTAGCCAAATGAAACTTTTACTGGATTTCCACTTACTTTATCAAATCTCATCTCCACCACACAGGACAAGTTTGCATCTGTTATAGTTTTGGAGAAAATTGTGGTCATTTCATTTTTGCGCGAATGTGTTCAGATTCCTGTTTTAATATTGCATTTGGCACATGGTGACGATTATCTCGAGAGTGCAAAGTAGCCAAATGAAACTTTTACTGGATTTCCACTTACTTTATCAAATCTCATCTCCACCACACAGGACAAGTTTACATCTGTTATAGTTTTGGAGAAAATTGTGGTCATTTCATTTTTGCGCGAATGTGTTCAGATTCCTTTTTTATTGCATTTGGCACATGGTGACGATTATCTCGAGAGTGCAAAGTAGCCAAATGAAACTTTTACTGGATTTCCACTTACTTTATCAAATCTCATCTCCACCACACAGGACAAGTTTGCATCTGTTATAGTTTTGGAGAAAATTGTGGTCATTTCATTTTTGCGCGAATGTGTTCAGATTCCTGTTTTAATATTGCATTTGGCACATGGTGACGATTATCTCGAGAGTGCAAAGTAGCCAAATGAAACTTTTACTGGATTTCCACTTACTTTATCAAATCTCATCTCCACCACACAGGACAAGTTTGCATCTGTTATAGTTTTGGAGAAAATTGTGGTCATTTCATTTTTGCGCGAATGTGTTCAGATTCCTTTTTTATTGCATTTGGCACATGGTGACGATTATCTCGAGAGTGCAAAGTAGCCAAATGAAACTTTTACTGGATTTCCACTTACTTTATCAAATCTCATCTCCACCACACAGGACAAGTTTGCATCTGTTATAGTTTTGGAGAAAATTGTGGTCATTTCATTTTTGCGCGAATGTGTTCAGATTCCTTTTTTATTGCATTTGGCACATGGTGACGATTATCTCGAGAGTGCAAAGTAGCCAAATGAAACTTTTACTGGATTTCCACTTACTTTATCAAATCTCATCTCCACCACACAGGACAAGTTTGCATCTGTTATAGTTTTGGAGAAAATTGTGGTCATTTCATTTTTGCGCGAATGTGTTCAGATTCCTGTTTTAATATTGCATTTGGCACATGGTGACGATTATCTCGAGAGTGCAAAGTAGCCAAATGAAACTTTTACTGGATTTCCACTTACTTTATCAAATCTCATCTCCACCACACAGGACAAGTTTGCATCTGTTATAGTTTTGGAGAAAATTGTGATCATTTCATTTTTGCGCGAATGTGTTCAGATTCCTTTTTTATTGCATTTGGCACATGGTGACGATTATCTCGAGAGTGCAAAGTAGCCAAATGAAACTTTTACTGGATTTCCACTTACTTTATCAAATCTCATCTCCACCACACAGGACAAGTTTGCATCTGTTATAGTTTTGGAGAAAATTGTGGTCATTTCATTTTTGCGCGAATGTGTTCAGATTCCTTTTTTATTGCATTTGGCACATGGTGACGATTATCTCGAGAGTGCAAAGTAGCCAAATGAAACTTTTACTGGATTTCCACTTACTTTATCAAATCTCATCTCCACCACACAGGACAAGTTTGCATCTGTTATAGTTTTGGAGAAAATTGTGGTCATTTCATTTTTGCGCGAATGTGTTCAGATTCCTGTTTTAATATTGCATTTGGCACATGGTGACGATTATCTCGAGAGTGCAAAGTAGCCAAATGAAACTTTTACTGGATTTCCACTTACTTTATCAAATCTCATCTCCACCACACAGGACAAGTTTACATCTGTTATAGTTTTGGAGAAAATTGTGGTCATTTCATTTTTGCGCGAATGTGTTCAGATTCCTTTTTTATTGCATTTGGCACATGGTGACGATTATCTCGAGAGTGCAAAGTAGCCAAATGAAACATTTACTGGATTTCCACTTACTTTATCAAATCTCATCTCCACCACACAGGACAAGTTTGCATCTGTTATAGTTTAGGAGAAAATTGTGGTCATTTCATTTTTGCGCGAATGTGTTAAGATTCCTTTTTTATTGCATTTGGCACATGGTGACGATTATCTCGAGAGTGCAAAGTAGCCAAATGAAACTTTTACTGGATTTCCACTTACTTTATCAAATCTCATCTCCACCACACAGGACAAGTTTGCATCTGTTATAGTTTTGGAGAAAATTGTGGTCATTTCATTTTTGCGCGAATGTGTTCAGATTCCTTTTTTATTGCATTTGGCACATGGTGACGATTATCTCGAGAGTGCAAAGTAGCCAAATGAAACTTTTACTGGATTTCCACTTACTTTATCAAATCTCATCTCCACCACACAGGACAAGTTTGCATCTGTTATAGTTTTGGAGAAAATTGTGGTCATTTCATTTTTGCGCGAATGTGTTCAGATTACTGTTTTAATATTGCATTTGGCACATGGTGACGATTATCTCGAGAGTGCAAAGTAGCCAAATGAAACTTTTACTGGATTTCCACTTACTTTATCAAATCTCATCTCCACCACACAGGACAAGTTTGCATCTGTTATAGTTTTGGAGAAAATTGTGGTCATTTCATTTTTGCGCGAATGTGTTCAGATTCCTTTTTTATTGCATTTGGCACATGGTGACGATTATCTCGAGAGTGCAAAGTAGCCAAATGAAACTTTTACTGGATTTCCACTTACTTTATCAAATCTCATCTCCACCACACAGGACAAGTTTGCATCTGTTATAGTTTTGGAGAAAATTGTGGTCATTTCATTTTTGCGCGAATGTGTTCAGATTCCTTTTTTATTGCATTTGGCACATGGTGACGATTATCTCGAGAGTGCAAAGTAGCCAAATGAAACTTTTACTGGATTTCCACTTACTTTATCAAATCTCACCTCCACCACACAGGACAAGTTTGCATCTGTTATAGTTTTGGAGAAAAATGTGGTCATTTCATTTTTGCGCGAATGTGTTCAGATTCCTGTTTTAATATTGCATTTGGCACTTGGTGACGATTATCTCGAGAGTGCAAAGTAGCCAAATGAAACTTTTACTGGATTTCCACTTACTTTATCAAATCTCATCTCCACCACACAGGACAAGTTTGCATCTGTTAAAATTTTGGAGAAAATTGTGGTCATTTCATTTTTGCGCGAATGTGTTCAGATTCCTTTTTTATTGCATTTGGCACATGGTGACGATTATCTCGAGAGTGCAAAGTAGCCAAATGAAACTTTTACTGGATTTCCACTTACTTTATCAAATCTCATCTCCACCACACAGGACAAGTTTGAATCTGTTATAGTTTTGGAGAAAATTGTGGTCATTTCATTTTTGCGCGAATGTGTTCAGATTCCTGTTTTAATATTGCATTTGGCACATGGTGACGATTATCTCGAGAGTGCAAAGTAGCCAAATGAAACTTTTACTGGATTTCCACTTACTTTATCAAATCTCATCTCCACCACACAGGACAAGTTTGCATCTGTTATAGTTTTGGAGAAAATTGTGGTCATTTCATTTTTGCGCGAATGTGTTCAGATTCCTTTTTTATTGCATTTGGCACATGGTGACGATTATCTCGAGAGTGCAAAGTAGCCAAATGAGACTTTTACTGGATTTCCACTTACTTTATCAAATCTCATCTCCACCACACAGGACAAGTTTGCATCTGTTATAGTTTTGGAGAAAATTGTGGTCATTTCATTTTTGCGCGAATGTGTTCAGATTCCTTTTTTATTGCATTTGGCACATGGTGACGATTATCTCGAGAGTGCAAAGTAGCCAAATGAAACTTTTACTGGATTTCCACTTACTTTATCAAATCTCATCTCCACCACACAGGACAAGTTTGCATCTGTTATAGTTTTGGAGAAAATTGTGGTCATTTCATTTTTGCGCGAATGTGTTCAGATTACTGTTTTATTGCATTTGGCACATGGTGACGATTATCTCGAGAGTGCAAAGTAGCCAAATGAAACTTTTACTGGATTTCCACTTACTTTATCAAATCTCATCTCCACCACACAGGACAAGTTTGCATCTGTTATAGTTTTGGAGAAAATTGTGGTCATTTCATTTTTGCGCGAATGTGTTCAGATTCCTTTTTTATTGCATTTGGCACATGGTGACGATTATCTCGAGAGTGCAAAGTAGCCAAATGAAACATTTACTGGATTTCCACTTACTTTATCAAATCTCATCTCCACCACACAGGACAAGTTTGCATCTGTTATAGTTTAGGAGAAAATTGTGGTCATTTCATTTTTGCGCGAATGTGTTCAGATTCCTTTTTTATTGCATTTGGCACATGGTGACGATTATCTCGAGAGTGCAAAGTAGCCAAATGAAACTTTTACTGGATTTCCACTTACTTTATCAAATCTCATCTCCACCACACAGGACAAGTTTGCATCTGTTATAGTTTTGGAGAAAATTGTGGTCATTTCATTTTTGCGCGAATGTGTTCAGATTCCTTTTTTATTGCATTTGGCACATGGTGACGATTATCTCGAGAGTGCAAAGTAGCCAAATGAAACTTTTACTGGATTTCCACTTACTTTATCAAATCTCATCTCCACCACACAGGACAAGTTTGCATCAGTTATAGTTTTGGAGAAAATTGTGGTCATTTCATTTTTGCGCGAATGTGTTCAGATTCCTTTTTTATTGCATTTGGCACATGGTGACGATTATCTCGAGAGTGCAAAGTAGCCAAATGAAACTTTTACTGGATTTCCACTTACTTTATCAAATCTCATCTCCACCACACAGGACAAGTTTGCATCTGTTATAGTTTTGGAGAAAATTGTGGTCATTTCATTTTTGCGCGAATGTGTTCAGATTACTGTTTTAATATTGCATTTGGCACATGGTGACGATTATCTCGAGAGTGCAAAGTAGCCAAATGAAACTTTTACTGGATTTCCACTTACTTTATCAAATCTCATCTCCACCACACAGGACAAGTTTGCATCTGTTATAGTTTTGGAGAAAATTGTGATCATTTCATTTTTGCGCGAATGTGTTCAGATTCCTTTTTTATTGCATTTGGCACATGGTGACGATTATCTCGAGAGTGCAAAGTAGCCAAATGAAACTTTTACTGGATTTCCACTTACTTTATCAAATCTCATCTCCACCACACAGGACAAGTTTGCATCTGTTATAGTTTTGGAGAAAATTGTGGTCATTTCATTTTTGCGCGAATGTGTTCAGATTCCTTTTTTATTGCATTTGGCACATGGTGACGATTATCTCGAGAGTGCAAAGTAGCCAAATGAAACTTTTACTGGATTTCCACTTACTTTATCAAATCTCATCTCCACCACACAGGACAAGTTTGCATCTGTTATAGTTTTGGAGAAAATTGTGGTCATTTCATTTTTGCGCGAATGTGTTCAGATTCCTGTTTTAATATTGCATTTGGCACATGGTGACGATTATCTCGAGAGTGCAAAGTAGCCAAATGAAACTTTTACTGGATTTCCACTTACTTTATCAAATCTCATCTCCACCACACAGGACAAGTTTACATCTGTTATAGTTTTGGAGAAAATTGTGGTCATTTCATTTTTGCGCGAATGTGTTCAGATTCCTTTTTATTGCATTTGGCACATGGTGACGATTATCTCGAGAGTGCAAAGTAGCCAAATGAAACTTTTACTGGATTTCCACTTACTTTATCAAATCTCATCTCCACCACACAGGACAAGTTTGCATCTGTTATAGTTTTGGAGAAAATTGTGGTCATTTCATTTTTGCGCGAATGTGTTCAGATTCCTTTTTTATTGCATTTGGCACATGGTGACGATTATCTCGAGAGTGCAAAGTAGCCAAATGAAACTTTTACTGGATTTCCACTTACTTTATCAAATCTCATCTCCACCACACAGGACAAGTTTGCATCTGTTATAGTTTTGGAGAAAATTGTGGTCATTTCATTTTTGCGCGAATGTGTTCAGATTCCTTTTTTATTGCATTTGGCACATGGTGACGATTATCTCGAGAGTGCAAAGTAGCCAAATGAAACTTTTACTGGATTTCCACTTACTTTATCAAATCTCATCTCCACCACACAGGACAAGTTTGCATCTGTTATAGTTTTGGAGAAAATTGTGGTCATTTCATTTTTGCGCGAATGTGTTCAGATTACTGTTTTAATATTGCATTTGGCACATGGTGACGATTATCTCGAGAGTGCAAAGTAGCCAAATGAAACTTTTACTGGATTTCCACTTACTTTATCAAATCTCATCTCCACCACACAGGACAAGTTTGCATCTGTTATAGTTTTGGAGAAAATTGGGGTCATTTCATTTTTGCGCGAATGTGTTCAGATTCCTTTTTTATTGCATTTGGCACATGGTGACGATTATCTCGAGAGTGCAAAGTAGCCAAATGAAACTTTTACTGGATTTCCACTTACTTTATCAAATCTCATCTCCACCACACAGGACAAGTTTGCATCTGTTATAGTTTTGGAGAAAATTGTGGTCATTTCATTTTTGCGCGAATGTGTTCAGATTCCTTTTTTATTGCATTTGGCACATGGTGACGATTATCTCGAGAGTGCAAAGTAGCCAAATGAAACTTTTACTGTATTTCCACTTACTTTATCAAATCTCATCTCCACCACACAGGACAAGTTTGCATCTGTTATAGTTTTGGAGAAAATTGTGGTCATTTCATTTTTGCTCGAATGTGTTCAGATTCCTGTTTTAATATTGCATTTGGCACATGGTGACGATTATCTCGAGAGTGCAAAGTAGCCAAATGAAACTTTTACTGGATTTCCACTTACTTTATCAAATCTCATCTCCACCACACAGGACAAGTTTACATCTGTTATAGTTTTGGAGAAAATTGTGGTCATTTCATTTTTGCGCGAATGTGTTCAGATTCCTTTTTTATTGCATTTGGCACATGGTGACGATTATCTCGAGAGTGCAAAGTAGCCAAATGAAACTTTTACTGGATTTCCACTTACTTTATCAAATCTCATCTCCACCACACAGGACAAGTTTGCATCTGTTATAGTTTTGGAGAAAATTGTGGTCATTTCATTTTTGCGCGAATGTGTTCAGATTCCTTTTTTATTGCATTTGGCACATGGTGACGATTATCTCGAGAGTGCAAAGTAGCCAAATGAAACTTTTACTGGATTTCCACTTACTTTATCAAATCTCATCTCCACCACACAGGACAAGTTTGCATCTGTTATAGTTTTGGAGAAAATTGTGGTCATTTCATTTTTGCGCGAATGTGTTCAGATTACTGTTTTAATATTGCATTTGGCACATGGTGACGATTATCTCGAGAGTGCAAAGTAGCCAAATGAAACTTTTACTGGATTTCCACTTACTTTATCAAATCTCATCTCCACCACACAGGACAAGTTTGCATCTGTTATAGTTTTGGAGAAAATTGTGGTCATTTCATTTTTGCGCGAATGTGTTCAGATTCCTTTTTTATTGCATTTGGCACATGGTGACGATTATCTCGAGAGTGCAAAGTAGCCAAATGAAACTTTTACTGGATTTCCACTTACTTTATCAAATCTCATCTCCACCACACAGGACAAGTTTGCATCTGTTATAGTTTTGGAGAAAATTGTGGTCATTTCATTTTTGCGCGAATGTGTTCAGATTCCTGTTTTAATATTGCATTTGGCACATGGTGACGATTATCTCGAGAGTGCAAAGTAGCCAAATGAAACTTTTACTGGATTTCCACTTACTTTATCAAATCTCATCTCCACCACACAGGACAAGTTTGCATCTGTTATAGTTTTGGAGAAAATTGTGGTCATTTCATTTTTGCGCGAATGTGTTCAGATTCCTTTTTTATTGCATTTGGCACATGGTGACGATTATCTCGAGAGTGCAAAGTAGCCAAATGAAACTTTTACTGGATTTCCACTTACTTTATCAAATCTCATCTCCACCACACAGGACAAGTTTGCATCTGTTATAGTTTTGGAGAAAATTGTGGTCATTTCATTTTTGCGCGAATGTGTTCAGATTCCTTTTTTATTGCATTTGGCA
Organism: Anomaloglossus baeobatrachus; assembly: GCF_048569485.1. NCBI lineage: Eukaryota > Metazoa > Chordata > Amphibia > Anura > Aromobatidae > Anomaloglossus > Anomaloglossus baeobatrachus. Next base: position 1,804,276 of record NW_027442090.1, on the reverse strand, counting down.
CATGGTGACGATTATCTCGAGAGTGCAAAGTAGCCAAATGAAACTTTTACTGGATTTCCACTTACTTTATCAAATCTCATCTCCACCACACAGGACAAGTTTGCATCTGTTATAGTTTTGGAGAAAATTGTGGTCATTTCATTTTTGCGCGAATGTGTTCAGATTCCTGTTTTAATATTGCATTTGGCACATGGTGACGATTATCTCGAGAGTGCAAAGTAGCCAAATGAAACTTTTACTGGATTTCCACTTACTTTATCAAATCTCATCTCCACCACACAGGACAAGTTTGCATCTGTTATAGTTTTGGAGAAAATTGTGGTCATTTCATTTTTGCGCGAATGTGTTCAGATTCCTTTTTTATTGCATTTGGCACATGGTGACGATTATCTCGAGAGTGCAAAGTAGCCAAATGAAACTTTTACTGGATTTCCACTTACTTTATCAAATCTCATCTCCACCACACAGGACAAGTTTGCATCTGTTATAGTTTTGGAGAAAATTGTGGTCATTTCATTTTGGCGCGAATGTGTTCAGATTCCTGTTTTATTGCATTTGGCACATGGTGACGATTATCTCGAGAGTGCAAAGTAGCCAAATGAAACTTTTACTGGATTTCCACTTACTTTATCAAATCTCATCTCCACCACACAGGACAAGTTTGCATCTGTTATAGTTTTGGAGAAAATTGTGGTCATTTCATTTTTGCGCGAATGTGTTCAGATTCCTTTTTTATTGCATTTGGCACATGGTGACGATTATCTCGAGAGTGCAAAGTAGCCAAATGAAACTTTTACTGGATTTCCACTTACTTTATCAAATCTCATCTCCACCACACAGGACAAGTTTGCATCTGTTATAGTTTTGGAGAAAATTGTGGTCATTTCATTTTTGCGCGAATGTGTTCAGATTCCTTTTTTATTGCATTTGGCACATGGTGACGATTATCTCGAGAGTGCAAAGTAGCCAAATGAAACTTTTACTGGATTTCCACTTACTTTATCAAATCTCATCTCCATCACACAGGACAAGTTTGCATCTGTTATAGTTTTGGAGAAAATTGTGGTCATTTCATTTTTGCGCGAATGTGTTCAGATTCCTTTTTTATTGCATTTGGCACATGGTGACGATTATCTCGAGAGTGCAAAGTAGCCAAATGAAACTTTTACTGGATTTCCACTTACTTTATCAAATCTCATCTCCACCACACAGGACAAGTTTGCATCTGTTATAGTTTTGGAGAAAATTGTGGTCATTTCATTTTTGCGCGAATGTGTTCAGATTACTGTTTTAATATTGCATTTGGCACATGGTGACGATTATCTCGAGAGTGCAAAGTAGCCAAATGAAACTTTTACTGGATTTCCACTTACTTTATCAAATCTCATCTCCACCACACAGGACAAGTTTGCATCTGTTATAGTTTTGGAGAAAATTGTGGTCATTTCATTTTTGCGCGAATGTGTTCAGATTCCTTTTTTATTGCATTTGGCACATGGTGACGATTATCTCGAGAGTGCAAAGTAGCCAAATGAAACTTTTACTGGATTTCCACTTACTTTATCAAATCTCATCTCCACCACACAGGACAAGTTTGCATCTGTTATAGTTTTGGAGAAAATTGTGGTCATTTCATTTTTGCGCGAATGTGTTCAGATTCCTTTTTTATTGCATTTGGCACATGGTGACGATTATCTCGAGAGTGCAAAGTAGCCAAATGAAACTTTTACTGGATTTCCACTTACTTTATCAAATCTCATCTCCACCACACAGGACAAGTTTGCATCTGTTATAGTTTTGGAGAAAATTGTGGTCATTTCATTTTTGCGCGAATGTGTTCAGATTTCTGTTTTAATATTGCATTTGGCACATGGTGACGATTATTTCGAGAGTGCAAAGTAGCCAAATGAAACTTTTACTGGATTTCCACTTACTTTATCAAATCTCATCTCCACCACACAGGACAAGTTTGCATCTGTTAAAATTTTGGAGAAAATTGTGGTCATTTCATTTTTGCGCGAATGTGTTCAGATTCCTTTTTTATTGCATTTGGCACATGGTGACGATTATCTCGAGAGTGCAAAGTAGCCAAATGAAACTTTTACTGGATTTCCACTTTATCAAATCTCATCTCCACCACACAGGACAAGTTTGCATCTGTTATAGTTTTGGAGAAAATTGTGGTCATTTCATTTTTGCGCGAATGTGTTCAGATTCCTTTTTTATTGCATTTGGCACATGGTGACGATTATCTCGAGAGTGCAAAGTAGCCAAATGAAACTTTTACTGGATTTCCACTTACTTTATCAAATCTCATCTCCATCACACAGGACAAGTTTGCATCTGTTATAGTTTTGGAGAAAATTGTGGTCATTTCATTTTTGCGCGAATGTGTTAAGATTCCTTTTTTATTGCATTTGGCACATGGTGACGATAATCTCGAGAGTGCAAAGTAGCCAAATGAAACTTTTACTGGATTTCCACTTACTTTATCAAATCTCATCTCCACCACACAGGACAAGTTTGCATCTGTTATAGTTTTGGAGAAAATTGTGGTCATTTCATTTTTGCGCGAATGTGTTCAGATTACTGTTTTAATATTGCATTTGGCACATGGTGACGATTATCTCGAGAGTGCAAAGTAGCCAAATTAAACTTTTACTGGATTTCCACTTACTTTATCAAATCTCATCTCCACCACACAGGACAAGTTTGCATCTGTTATAGTTTTGGAGAAAATTGTGGTCATTTCATTTTTGCGCGAATGTGTTCAGATTCCTTTTTTATTGCATTTGGCACATGGTGACGATTATCTCGAGAGTGCAAAGTAGCCAAATGAAACTTTTACTGGTTTTCCACTTACTTTATCAAATCTCATCTCCACCACACAGGACAAGTTTGCATCTGTTATAGTTTTGGAGAAAATTGTGGTCATTTCATTTTTGCGCGAATGTGTTCAGATTCCTTTTTTATTGCATTTGGCACATGGTGACGATTATCTCGAGAGTGCAAAGTAGCCAAATGAAACTTTTACTGGATTTCCACTTACTTTATCAAATCTCATCTCCACCACACAGGACAAGTTTGCATCTGTTATAGTTTTGGAGAAAATTGTGGTCATTTCATTTTTGCGCGAATGTGTTCAGATTCCTGTTTTAATATTGCATTTGGCACATGGTGACGATTATCTCGAGAGTGCAAAGTAGCCAAATGAAACTTTTACTGGATTTCCACTTACTTTATCAAATCTCATCTCCACCACACAGGACAAGTTTGCATCTGTTAAAATTTTGGAGAAAATTGTGGTCATTTCATTTTTGCGCGAATGTGTTCAGATTCCTTTTTTATTGCATTTGGCACATGGTGACGATTATCTCGAGAGTGCAAAGTAGCCAAATGAAACTTTTACTGGATTTCCACTTACTTTATCAAATCTCATCTCCACCACATAGGACAAGTTTGAATCTGTTATATTTTTGGAGAAAATTGTGGTCATTTCATTTTTGCGCGAATGTGTTCAGATTCCTGTTTTAATATTGCATTTGGCACATGGTGACGATTATCTCGAGAGTGCAAAGTAGCCAAATGAAACTTTTACTGGATTTCCACTTACTTTATCAAATCTCATCTCCACCACACAGGACAAGTTTGCATCTGTTATAGTTTTGGAGAAAATTGTGGTCATTTCATTTTTGCGCGAATGTGTTCAGATTCCTTTTTTATTGCATTTGGCACATGGTGACGATTATCTCGAGAGTGCAAAGTAGCCAAATGAGACTTTTACTGGATTTCCACTTACTTTATCAAATCTCATCTCCACCACACAGGACAAGTTTGCATCTGTTATAGTTTTGGAGAAAATTGTGGTCATTTCATTTTTGCGCGAATGTGTTCAGATTCCTTTTTTATTGCATTTGGCACATGGTGACGATTATCTCGAGAGTGCAAAGTAGCCAAATGAAACTTTTACTGGATTTCCACTTACTTTATCAAATCTCATCTCCACCACACAGGACAAGTTTGCATCTGTTATAGTTTTGGAGAAAATTGTGGTCATTTCATTTTTGCGCGAATGTGTTCAGATTACTGTTTTATTGCATTTGGCACATGGTGACGATTATCTCGAGAGTGCAAAGTAGCCAAATGAAACTTTTACTGGATTTCCACTTACTTTATCAAATCTCATCTCCACCACACAGGACAAGTTTGCATCTGTTATAGTTTTGGAGAAAATTGTGGTCATTTCATTTTTGCGCGAATGTGTTCAGATTCCTTTTTTATTGCATTTGGCACATGGTGACGATTATCTCGAGAGTGCAAAGTAGCCAAATGAAACTTTTACTGTATTTCCACTTACTTTATCAAATCTCATCTCCACCACACAGGACAAGTTTGCATCTGTTATAGTTTTGGAGAAAATTGTGGTCATTTCATTTGTGCGCGAATGTGTTCAGATTCCTTTTTTATTGCATTTGGCACATGGTGACGATTATCTCGAGAGTGCAAAGTAGCCAAATGAAACTTTTACTGGATTTCCACTTACTTTATCAAATCTCATCTCCACCACACAGGACAAGTTTGCATCTGTTATAGTTTTGGAGAAAATTGTGGTCATTTCATTTTTGCGCGAATGTGTTCAGATTCCTTTTTTATTGCATTTGGCACATGGTGACGATTATCTCGAGAGTGCAAAGTAGCCAAATGAAACTTTTACTGGATTTCCACTTACTTTATCAAATCTCATCTCCACCACACAGGACAAGTTTGCATCTGTTATAGTTTTGGAGAAAATTGTGGTCATTTCATTTTTGCGCGAATGTGTTCAGATTACTGTTTTATTGCATTTGGCACATGGTGACGATTATCTCGAGAGTGCAAAGTAGCCAAATGAAACTTTTACTGGATTTCCACTTACTTTATCAAATCTCATCTCCACCACACAGGACAAGTTTGCATCTGTTATAGTTTTGGAGAAAATTGTGGTCATTTCATTTTTGCGCGAATGTGTTCAGATTCCTTTTTTATTGCATTTGGCACATGGTGACGTTTATCTCGAGAATGCAAAGTAGCCAAATGAAACTTTTACTGGATTTCCACTTACTTTATCAAATCTCATCTCCACCACACAGGACAAGTTTGCATCTGTTATAGTTTTGGAGAAAATTGTGGTCATTTCATTTTTGCGCGAATGTGTTCAGATTACTGTTTTAATATTGCATTTGGCACATGGTGACGATTATCTCGAGAGTGCAAAGTAGCCAAATGAAACTTTTACTGGATTTACACTTACTTTATCAAATCTCATCTCCACCACACAGGACAAGTTTGCATCTGTTATAGTTTTGGAGAAAATTGTGGTCATTTCATTTTTGCGCGAATGTGTTCAGATTCCTTTTTTATTGCATTTGGCATATGGTGACGATTATCTCGAGAGTGCAAAGTAGCCAAATGAAACTTTTACTGGATTTCCACTTACTTTATCAAATCTCATCTCCACCACACAGGACAAGTTTGCATCTGTTATAGTTTTGGAGAAAATTGTGGTCATTTCATTTTTGCGCGAATGTGTTCAGATTCCTTTTTTATTGCATTTGGCACATGGTGACGATTATCGCGAGAGTGCAAAGTAGCCAAATGAAACTTTTACTGGATTTCCACTTACTTTATCAAATCTCATCTCCACCACACAGGACAAGTTTGCATCTGTTATAGTTTTGGAGAAAATTGTGGTCATTTCATTTTTGCGCGAATGTGTTCAGATTCCTTTTTTATTGCATTTGGCACATGGTGACGATTATCTCGAGAGTGCAAAGTAGCCAAATGAAACTTTTACTGGATTTCCACTTACTTTATCAAATCTCATCTCCACCACACAGGACAAGTTTGCATCTGTTATAGTTTTGGAGAAAATTGTGGTCATTTCATTTTTGCGCGAATGTGTTCAGATTCCTTTTTTATTGCATTTGGCACATGGTGACGATTATCTCGAGAGTGCAAAGTAGCCAAATGAAACTTTTACTGGATTTCCACTTACTTTATCAAATCTCATCTCCACCACACAGGACAAGTTTGCATCTGTTATAGTTTTGGAGAAAATTGTGGTCATTTCATTTTTGCGCGAATGTGTTCAGATTACTGTTTTAATATTGCATTTGGCACATGGTGACGATTATCTCGAGAGTGCAAAGTAGCCAAATGAAACTTTTACTGGATTTCCACTTACTTTATCAAATCTCATCTCCACCACACAGGACAAGTTTGCATCTGTTATAGTTTTGGAGAAAATTGTGGTCATTTCATTTTTGCGCGAATGTGTTCAGATTCCTTTTTTATTGCATTTGGCACATGGTGACGATTATCTCGAGAGTGCAAAGTAGCCAAATGAAACTTTTACTGGATTTCCACTTACTTTATCAAATCTCATCTCCACCACACAGGACAAGTTTGCATCTGTTATAGTTTTGGAGAAAATTGTGGTCATTTCATTTTTGCGCGAATGTGTTCAGATTCCTGTTTTAATATTGCATTTGGCACATGGTGACGATTATCTCGAGAGTGCAAAGTAGCCAAATGAAACTTTTAATGGATTTCCACTTACTTTATCAAATCTCATCTCCACCACACAGGACAAGTTTGCATCTGTTATAGTTTTGGAGAAAATTGTGGTCATTTCATTTTTGCGCGAATGTGTTCAGATTCCTTTTTTATTGCATTTGGCACATGGTGACGATTATCTCGAGAGTGCAAAGTAGCCAAATGAAACTTTTACTGGATTTCCACTTACTTTATCAAATCTCATCTCCACCACACAGGACAAGTTTGCATCTGTTATAGTTTTGGAGAAAATTGTGGTCATTTCATTTTTGCGCGAATGTGTTCAGATTCCTTTTTTATTGCATTTGGCACATGGTGACGATTATCTCGAGAGTGCAAAGTAGCCAAATGAAACTTTTACTGGATTTCCACTTACTTTATCAAATCTCATCTCCACCACACAGGACAAGTTTGCATCTGTTATAGTTTTGGAGAAAATTGTGGTCATTTCATTTTTGCGCGAATGTGTTCAGATTCCTTTTTATTGCAATTGGCACATGGTGACGATTATCTCGAGAGTGCAAAGTAGCCAAATTAAACTTTTACTGGATTTCCACTTACTTTATCAAATCTCATCTCCACCACACAGGACAAGTTTGCATCTGTTATAGTTTTGGAGAAAATTGTGGTCATTTCATTTTTGCGCGAATGTGTTCAGATTCCTGTTTTAATATTGCATTTGGCACATGGTGACGATTATCTCGAGAGTGCAAAGTAGCCAAATGAAACTTTTACTGGATTTCCACTTACTTTATCAAATCTCATCTCCACCACACAGGACAAGTTTGCATCTGTTATAGTTTTGGAGAAAATTGTGGTCATTTCATTTTTGCGCGAATGTGTTCAGATTCCTGTTTTAATATTGCATTTGGCACATGGTGACGATTATCTCGAGAGTGCAAAGTAGCCAAATGAAACTTTTACTGGATTTCCACTTACTTTATCAAATCTCATCTCCACCACACAGAACAAGTTTGCATCTGTTATAGTTTTGGAGAAAATTGTGGTCATTTCATTTTTGCGCGAATGTGTTCAGATTCCTTTTTTATTGCATTTGGCACATGGTGACGATTATCTCGAGAGTGCAAAGTAGCCAAATGAAACTTTTACTGGATTTCCACTTACTTTATCAAATCTCATCTCCACCACACAGGACAAGTTTGCATCTGTTATAGTTTTGGAGAAAATTGTGGTCATTTCATTTTTGCGGGAATGTGTTCAGATTCCTTTTTTATTGCATTTGGCACATGGTGACGATTATCTCGAGAGTGCAAAGTAGCCAAATGAAACTTTTACTGTATTTCCACTTACTTTATCAAATCTCATCTCCACCACACAGGACAAGTTTGCATCTGTTATAGTTTTGGAGAAAATTGTGGTCATTTCATTTATGCGCGAAATGTGTTCAAATTGGTTTTATATTGCATTTGGCACATGGTGACGATTATCTTAAGAGTGCAAAGTAGCCAAATGAAACTTTTACTGGATTTCCACTTATTTTATCAAATCTCATCTCCACCAGACAGGACAAGTTTGCATCTGCTATAGTTTTGGAGAAAATTGTGGTCATTTCATTTATGCGCGAAATGTCTTCAAATTGGTTTTAAATTGCATTTGGCGCATGGTGACGATTATCTCGAGACTGCAAAGTAGCCAAATGAAACTTTTACTGGATTTCCACTTATTTTATCAAATCTCATCTCCACCACACAGGACAAGTTTGCATCTGTTATAGTTTTGGAGAAAATTGTGGTCATTTCATTTATGCGCGAAATGACTTCAAATTGGTTTTAATTTCCATTTGGCACATGGTGACGATTATCTTGAGAGTGCAAAGTAGCCAAATGAAACTTTTACTGGATTTCCACTTATTTTATCAAATCTCATCTCCACCACACAGGACAAGTTTGCATCTGTTATAGTTTTGGAGAAAATTGTGGTCATTTCATTTATGCACGAAATGTCTTCAAATTGGTTTTAAATTGCATTTGGCGCATGGTGACGATTATCTCGAGAGTGCAATGTTGCCAAATTAAAATGTTACTGGATTTTAACTTATTTTATCAAATCTCATCTCCACCACACAGGACAAGTTTGCATCTGTTATAGTTTTGGAGAAAAATGTGGTCATTTCATTTTTGCGCGAATGTGTTCAGATTCCTTTTTTATTGCATTTGGCACATGGTGACGATTATCTCGAGAGTGCAAAGTAGCCAAATGAAACTTTTACTGGATTTCCACTTACTTTATCAAATCTCATCTCCACCACACAGGACAAGTTTGCATCTGTTATAGTTTTGGAGAAAATTGTGGTCATTTCATTTTTGCGCGAATCTGTTCAGATTCCTGTTTTAATATTGCATTTGGCACATGGTGACGATTATCTCGAGAGTGCAAAGTAGCCAAATGAAACTTTTACTGGATTTCCACTTACTTTATCAAATCTCATCTCCACCACACAGGACAAGTTTGCATCTGTTATAGTTTTGGAGAAAATTGTGGTCATTTCATTTTTGCGCGAATGTGTTCAGATTCCTTTTTTATTGCATTTGGCACATGGTGACGATTATCTCGAGAGTGCAAAGTAGCCAAATGAAACTTTTACTGGATTTCCACTTACTTTATCAAATCTCATCTCCACCACACAGGACAAGTTTGCATCTGTTATAGTTTTGGAGAAAATTGTGGTCATTTCATTTTTGCGCTTATGTGTTCAGATTCCTTTTTTATTGCATTTGGCACATGGTGACGATTATCTCGAGAGTGCAAAGTAGCCAAATGAAACTTTTACTGGATTTCCACTTACTTTATCAAATCTCATCTCCACCACACAGGACAAGTTTGCATCTGTTATAGTTTTGGAGAAAATTGTGGTCATTTCATTTTTGCGCGAATGTGTTCAGATTACTGTTTTATTGCATTTGGCACATGGTGACGATTATCTCGAGAGTGCAAAGTAGCCAAATGAAACTTTTACTGGATTTCCACTTACTTTATCAAATCTCATCTCCACCACACAGGACAAGTTTGCATCTGTTATAGTTTTGGAGAAAATTGTGGTCATTTCATTTTTGCGCGAATGTGTTCAGATTACTGTTTTGTTGCATTTGGCACATGGTGACGATTATCTCGAGAGTGCAAAGTAGCCAAATGAAACTTTTACTGGATTTCCACTTACTTTATCAAATCTCATCTCCACCACACAGGACAAGTTTGCATCTGTTATAGTTTTGGAGAAAATTGTGGTCATTTCATTTTTGCGCGAATGTGTTCAGATTCCTGTTTTAATATTGCATTTGGCACATGGTGACGATTATCTCGAGAGTGCAAAGTAGCCAAATGAAACTTTTACTGGATTTCCACTTACTTTATCAAATCTCATCTCCACCACACAGGACAAGTTTGCATCTGTTATAGTTTTGGAGAAAATTGTGGTCATTTCATTTATGCGCGAAATGACTTCAAATTGGTTTTAATTTCCATTTGGCACATGGTGACGATTATCTTGAGAGTGCAAAGTAGCCAAATGAAACTTTTACTGGATTTCCACTTATTTTATCAAATCTCATCTCCACCACACAGGACAAGTTTGCATCTGTTATAGTTTTGGAGAAAATTGTGGTCATTTCATTTATGCACGAAATGTCTTCAAATTGGTTTTAAATTGCATTTGGCGCATGGTGACGATTATCTCGAGAGTGCAATGTTGCCAAATTAAAATGTTACTGGATTTTAACTTATTTTATCAAATCTCATCTCCACCACACAGGACAAGTTTGCATCTGTTATAGGTTTGGAGAAAATTGTGGTCATTTCATTTTTGCGCGAATGTGTTCAGATTCCTTTTTTATTGCATTTGGCACATGGTGACGATTATCTCGAGAGTGCAAAGTAGCCAAATGAAACTTTTACTGGATTTCCACTTACTTTATCAAATCTCATCTCCACCACACAGGACAAGTTTGCATCTGTTATAGTTTTGGAGAAAATTGTGGTCATTTCATTTTTGCGCGAATGTGTTCAGATTCCTTTTTTATTGCATTTGTCACATGGTGACGATTATCTCGAGAGTGCAAAGTAGCCAAATGAAACTTTTACTGGATTTCCACTTACTTTATCAAATCTCATCTCCACCACACAGGACAAGTTTGCATCTGTTATAGTTTTGGAGAAAATTGTGGTCATTTCATTTTTGCGCGAATGTGTTCAGATTACTGTTTTAATATTGCATTTGGCACATGGTGACGATTATCTCGAGAGTGCAAAGTAGCCAAATGAAACTTTTACTGGATTTCCACTTACTTTATCAAATCTCATCTCCACCACACAGGACAAGTTTGCATCTGTTATAGTTCTGGAGAAAATTGTGGTCATTTCATTTTTGCGCGAATGTGTTCAGATTCCTTTTTTATTGCATTTGGCACATGGTGACGATTATCTCGAGAGTGCAAAGTAGCCAAATGAAACTTTTACTGGATTTCCACTTACTTTATCAAATCTCATCTCCACCACACAGGACAAGTTTGCATCTGTTATAGTTTTGGAGAAAATTGTGTTCATTTCATTTTTGCGCGAATGTGTTCAGATTCCTTTTTTATTGCATTTGGCACATGGTGACGATTATCTCGAGAGTGCAAAGTAGCCAAATGAAACTTTTACTGTATTTCCACTTACTTTATCAAATCTCATCTCCACCACACAGGACAAGTTTGCATCTGTTATAGTTTTGGAGAAAATTGTGGTCATTTCATTTTTGCGCGAATGTGTTCAGATTCCTGTTTTAATATTGCATTTGGCACATGGTGACGATTATCTCGAGAGTGCAAAGTAGCCAAATGAAACTTTTACTGGATTTCCACTTACTTTATCAAATCTCATCTCCACCACACAGGACAAGTTTACATCTGTTATAGTTTTGGAGAAAATTGTGGTCATTTCATTTTTGCGCGAATGTGTTCAGATTCCTTTTTTATTGCATTTGGCACATGGTGACGATTATCTCGAGAGTGCAAAGTAGCCAAATGAAACTTTTACTGGATTTCCACTTACTTTATCAAATCTCATCTCCACCACACAGGACAAGTTTGCATCTGTTATAGTTTTGGAGAAAATTGTGGTCATTTCATTTTTGCGCGAATGTGTTCAGATTCCTTTTTTATTGCATTTGGCACATGGTGACGATTATCTCGAGAGTGCAAAGTAGCCAAATGAAACTTTTACTGGATTTCCACTTACTTTATCAAATCTCATCTCCACCACACAGGACAAGTTTGCATCTGTTATAGTTTTGGAGAAAATTGTGGTCATTTCATTTTTGCGCGAATGTGTTCAGATTCCTTTTTTATTGCATTTGGCACATGGTGACGATTATCTCGAGAGTGCAAAGTAGCCAAATGAAACTTTTACTGGATTTCCACTTACTTTATCAAATCTCATCTCCACCACACAGGACAAGTTTGCATCTGTTATAGTTTTGGAGAAAATTGTGGTCATTTCATTTTTGCGCGAATGTGTTCAGATTACTGTTTTAATATTGCATTTGGCACATGGTGACGATTATCTCGAGAGTGCAAAGTAGCCAAATGAAACTTTTACTGGATTTCCACTTACTTTATCAAATCTCATCTCCACCACACAGGACAAGTTTGCATCTGTTATAGTTTTGGAGAAAATTGTGGTCATTTCATTTTTGCGCGAATGTGTTCAGATTCCTGTTTTAATATTGCATTTGGCACATGGTGACGATTATCTCGAGAGTGCAAAGTAGCCAAATGAAACTTTTACTGGATTTCCACTTACTTTATCAAATCTCATCTCCACCACACAGGACAAGTTTGCATCTGTTATAGTTTTAGAGAAAATTGTGGTCATTTCATTTTTGCGCGAATGTGTTCAGATTCCTTTTTTATTGCATTTGGCACATGGTGACGATTATCTCGAGAGTGCAGAGTAGCCAAATGAAACTTTTACTGGATTTCCACTTACTTTATCAAATCTCATCTCCACCACACAGGACAAGTTTGCATCTGTTATAGTTTTGGAGAAAATTGTGGTCATTTCATTTTTGCGCGAATGTGTTCAGATTCCTTTTTTATTGCATTTGGCACATGGTGACGATTATCTCGAGAGTGCAAAGTAGCCAAATGAAACTTTTACTGGATTTCCACTTACTTTATCAAATCTCATCTCCACCACACAGGACAAGTTTGCATCTGTTATAGTTTTGGAGAAAATTGTGGTCATTTCATTTTTGCGCGAATGTGTTCAGATTACTGTTTTATTGCATTTGGCACATGGGGACGATTATCTCGAGAGTGCAAAGTAGCCAAATGAAACTTTTACTGGATTTCCACTTACTTTATCAAATCACATCTCCACCACACAGGACAAGTTTGCATCTGTTATAGTTTTGGAGAAAATTGTGGTCATTTCATTTTTGCGCGAATGTGTTCAGATTACTGTTTTGTTGCATTTGGCACATGGTGACGATTATCTCGAGAGTGCAAAGTAGCCAAATGAAACTTTTACTGGATTTCCACATACTTTATCAAATCTCATCTCCACCACACAGGACAAGTTTGCATCTGTTATAGTTTTGGAGAAAATTGTGGTCATTTCATTTTTGCGCGAATGTGTTCAGATTCCTGTTTTAATATTGCATTTGGCACATGGTGACGATTATCTCGAGAGTGCAAAGTAGCCAAATGAAACTTTTACTGGATTTCCACTTACTTTATCAAATCTCATCTCCACCACACAGGACAAGTTTGCATCTGTTATAGTTTTGGAGAAAATTGTGGTCATTTCATTTTTGCGCGAATGTGTTCAGATTCCTTTTTTATTGCATTTGGCACATGGTGACGATTATCTCGAGAGTGCAAAGTAGCCAAATGAAACTTTTACTGGATTTCCACTTACTTTATCAAATCTCATCTCCACCACACAGGACAAGTTTGCATCTGTTATAGTTTTGGAGAAAATTGTGGTCATTTCATTTTTGCGCGAATGTGTTCAGATTCCTTTTTTATTGCATTTGGCACATGGTGACGATTATCTCGAGAGTGCAAAGTAGCCAAATGAAACTTTTACTGGATTTCCACTTACTTTATCAAATCTCATCTCCACCACACAGGACAAGTTTGCATCTGTTAGAGTTTTGGAGAAAATTGTGGTCATTTCATTTTTGCGCGAATGTGTTCAGATTCCTTTTTTATTGCATTTGGCACATGGTGACGATTATCTCGAGAGTGCAAAGTAGCCAAATGAAACTTTTACTGGATTTCCACTTACTTTATCAAATCTCATCTCCACCACACAGGACAAGTTTGCATCTGTTATAGTTTTGGAGAAAATTGTGGTCATTTCATTTTTGCGCGAATGTGTTCAGATTCCTTTTTTATTGCATTTGGCACATGGTGACGATTATCTCGAGAGTGCAAAGTAGCCAAATGAAACTTTTACTGGATTTCCACTTACTTTATCAAATCTCATCTCCACCACACAGGACAAGTTTGCATCTGTTATAGTTTTGGAGAAAATTGTGGTCATTTCATTTTTGCGCGAATGTGTTCAGATTCCTTTTTTATTGCATTTGGCACATGGTGACGATTATCTCGAGAGTGCAAAGTAGCCAAATGAAACTTTTACTGGATTTCCACTTACTTTATCAAATCTCATCTCCACCACACAGGACAAGTTTGCATCTGTTATAGTTTTGGAGAAAATTGTGGTCATTTCATTTTTGCGCGAATGTGTTCAGATTCCTTTTTTATTGCATTTGGCACATGGTGACGATTATCTCGAGAGTGCAAAGTAGCCAAATGAAACTTTTACTGGATTTCCACTTACTTTATCAAATCTCATCTCCACCACACAGGACAAGTTTGCATCTGTTATAGTTTTGGAGAAAATTGTGGTCATTTCATTTTTGCGCGAATGTGTTCAGATTCCTTTTTTATTGCATTCGGCACATGGTGACGATTATCTCGAGAGTGCAAAGTAGCCAAATGAAACTTTTACTGGATTTCCACTTACTTTATCAAATCTCATCTCCATCACACAGGACAAGTTTGCATCTGTTATAGTTTTGGAGAAAATTGTGGTCATTTCATTTTTGCGCGAATGTGTTCAGATTCCTTTTTTATTGCATTTGGCACATGGTGACGATTATCTCGAGAGTGCAAAGTAGCCAAATGAAACTTTTACTGGATTTCCACTTACTTTATCAAATCTCATCTCCACCACACAGGACAAGTTTGCATCTGTTATAGTTTTGGAGAAAATTGTGGTCATTTCATTTTTGCGCGAATGTGTTCAGATTACTGTTTTAATATTGCATTTGGCACATGGTGACGATTATCTCGAGAGTGCAAAGTAGCCAAATGAAACTTTTACTGGATTTCCACTTACTTTATCAAATCTCATCTCCACCACACAGGACAAGTTTGCATCTGTTATAGTTTTGGAGAAAATTGTGGTCATTTCATTTTTGCGCGAATGTGTTCAGATTCCTGTTTTAATATTGCATTTGGCACATGGTGACGATTATCTCGAGAGTGCAAAGTAGCCAAATGAAACTTTTACTGGATTTCCACTTACTTTATCAAATCTCATCTCCACCACACAGAACAAGTTTGCATCTGTTAAAATTTTGGAGAAAATTGTGGTCATTTCATTTTTGCGCGAATGTGTTCAGATTCCTTTTTTATTGCATTTGGCACATGGTGACGATTATCTCGAGAGTGCAAAGTAGCCAAATGAAACTTTTACTGGATTTCCACTTACTTTATCAAATCTCATCTCCACCACACAGGACAAGTTTGCATCTGTTATAGTTTTGGAGAAAATTGTGGTCATTTCATTTTTGCGCGAATGTGTTCAGATTCCTGTTTTAATATTGCATTTGGCACATGGTGACGATTATCTCGAGAGTGCAAAGTAGCCAAATGAAACTTTTACTGGATTTCCACTTACTTTATCAAATCTCATCTCCACCACACAGGACAAGTTTGCATCTGTTATAGTTTTGGAGAAAATTGTGGTCATTTCATTTTTGCGCGAATGTGTTCAGATTCCTGTTTTAATATTGCATTTGGCACATGGTGACGATTATCTCGAGAGTGCAAAGTAGCCAAATGAAACTTTTACTGGATTTCCACTTACTTTATCAAATCTCATCTCCACCACACAGGACAAGTTTGCATCTGTTATAGTTTTGGAGAAAATTGTGGTCATTTCATTTTTGCGCGAATGTGTTCAGATTCCTTTTTTATTGCATTTGGCACATGGTGACGATTATCTCGAGAGTGCAAAGTAGCCAAATGAAACTTTTACTGGATTTCCACTTACTTTATCAAATCTCATCTCCACCACACAGGACAAGTTTGCATCTGTTATAGTTTTGGAGAAAATTGTGGTCATTTCATTTTTGCGCGAATGTGTTCAGATTCCTTTTTTATTGCATTTGGCACATGGTGACGATTATCTCGAGAGTGCAAAGTAGCCAAATGAAACTTTTACTGGATTTCCACTTACTTTATCAAATCTCATCTCCACCACACAGGACAAGTTTGCATCTGTTATAGTTTTGGAGAAAATTGTGGTCATTTCATTTTTGCGCGAATGTGTTCAGATTACTGTTTTATTGCATTTGGCACATGGTGACGATTATCTCGAGAGTGCAAAGTAGCCAAATGAAACTTTTACTGGATTTCCACTTACTTTATCAAATCTCATCTCCACCACACAGGACAAGTTTGCATCTGTTATAGTTTTGGAGAAAATTGTGGTCATTTCATTTTTGCGCGAATGTGTTCAGATTACTGTTTTGTTGCATTTGGCACATGGTGACGATTATCTCGAGAGTGCAAAGTAGCCAAATGAAACTTTTACTGGATTTCCACTTACTTTATCAAATCTCATCTCCACCACACAGGACAAGTTTGCATCTGTTATAGTTTTGGAGAAAATTGTGGTCATTTCATTTTTGCGCGAATGTGTTCAGATTCCTTTTTTATTGCATTTGGCACATGGTGACGATTATCTCGAGAGTGCAAAGTAGCCAAATGAAACTTTTACTGGATTTCCACTTACTTTATCAAATCTCATCTCCAACCACACAGGACAAGTTTGCATCTGTTATAGTTTTGGAGAAAATTGTGGTCATTTCATTTTTGCGCGAATGTGTTCAGATTCCTTTTTTATTGCATTTGGCACATGGTGACGATTATCTCGAGAGTGCAAAGTAGCCAAATGAAACTTTTACTGGATTTCCACTTACTTTATCAAATCTCATCTCCACCACACAGGACAAGTTTGCATCTGTTATAGTTTTGGAGAAAATTGTGGTCATTTCATTTTTGCGCGAATGAGTTCAGATTCCTGTTTTAATATTGCATTTGGCACATGGTGACGATTATCTCGAGAGTGCAAAGTAGCCAAATGAAACTTTTACTGGATTTCCACTTACTTTATCAAATCTCATCTCCACCACACAGGACAAGTTTGCATCTGTTATAGTTTTGGAGAAAATTGTGGTCATTTCATTTTTGCGCGAATGTGTTCAGATTACTTTTTTATTGCATTTGGCACATGGTGACGATTATCTCGAGAGTGCAAAGTAGCCAAATGAAACTTTTACTGGATTTCCACTTACTTTATCAAATCTCATCTCCACCACACAGGACAAGTTTGCATCTGTTATAGTTTTGGAGAAAATTGTGGTCATTTCATTTTTGCGCGAATGTGTTCAGATTCCTGTTTTAATATTGCATTTGGCACATGGTGACGATTATCTCGAGAGTGCAAAGTAGCCAAATGAAACTTTTACTGGATTTCCACTTACTTTATCAAATCTCATCTCCACCACACAGAACAAGTTTGCATCTGTTAAAATTTTGGAGAAAATTGTGGTCATTTCATTTTTCCGCGAATGTGTTCAGATTCCTTTTTTATTGCATTTGGCACATGGTGACGATTATCTCGAGAGTGCAAAGTAGCCAAATGAAACTTTTACTGGATTTCCACTTACTTTATCAAATCTCATCTCCACCACACAGGACAAGTTTGCATCTGTTATAGTTTTGGAGAAAATTGTGGTTATTTCATTTTTGCGCGAATGTGTTCAGATTCCTGTTTTAATATTGCATTTGGCACATGGTGACGATTATCTCGAGAGTGCAAAGTAGCCAAATGAAACTTTTACTGGATTTCCACTTACTTTATCAAATCTCATCTCCACCACACAGGACAAGTTTGCATCTGTTATAGTTTTGGAGAAAATTGTGGTCATTTCATTTTTGCG
Source organism: Anomaloglossus baeobatrachus (assembly GCF_048569485.1). Lineage (NCBI taxonomy): Eukaryota > Metazoa > Chordata > Amphibia > Anura > Aromobatidae > Anomaloglossus > Anomaloglossus baeobatrachus. The sequence continues at coordinate 1,786,380 of NW_027442090.1, read as the reverse complement.
CGAATGTGTTCAGATTCCTGTTTTAATATTGCATTTGGCACATGGTGACGATTATCTCGAGAGTGCAAAGTAGCCAAATGAAACTTTTACTGGATTTCCACTTACTTTATCAAATCTCATCTCCACCACACAGGACAAGTTTGCATCTGTTATAGTTTTGGAGAAAATTGTGGTCATTTCATTTTTGCGCGAATGTGTTCAGATTCCTTTTTTATTGCATTTGGCACATGGTGACGATTATCTCGAGAGTGCAAAGTAGCCAAATGAAACTTTTACTGGATTTCCACTTACTTTATCAAATCTCATCTCCACCACACAGGACAAGTTTGCATCTGTTATAGTTTTGGAGAAAATTGTGGTCATTTCATTTTTGCGCGAATGTGTTCAGATTCCTTTTTTATTGCATTTGGCACATGGTGACGATTATCTCGAGAGTGCAAAGTAGCCAAATGAAACTTTTACTGGATTTCCACTTACTTTATCAAATCTCATCTCCACCACACAGGACAAGTTTGCATCTGTTATAGTTTTGGAGAGAATTGTGGTCATTTCATTTTTGCGCGAATGTGTTCAGATTACTGTTTTAATATTGCATTTGGCACATGGTGACGATTATCTCGAGAGTGCAAAGTAGCCAAATGAAACTTTTACTGGATTTCCACTTACTTTATCAAATCTCATCTCCACCACACAGGACAAGTTTGCATCTGTTATAGTTTTGGAGAAAATTGTGGTCATTTCATTTTTGCGCGAATGTGTTCAGATTCCTTTTTTATTGCATTTGGCACATGGTGACGATTATCTCGAGAGTGCAAAGTAGCCAAATTAAAATGTTACTGGATTTTAACTTATTTTATCAAATCTCATCTCCACCACACAGGACAAGTTTGCATCTGTTATAGTTTTGGAGAAAAATGTGGTCATTTCATTTTTGCGCGAATGTGTTCAGATTCCTTTTTTATTGCATTTGGCACATGGTGACGATTATCTCGAGAGTGCAAAGTAGCCAAATGAAACTTTTACTGGATTTCCACTTACTTTATCAAATCTCATCTCCACCACACAGGACAAGTTTGCATCTGTTATAGTTTTGGAGAAAATTGTGGTCATTTCATTTTTGCGCGAATGTGTTCAGATTCCTTTTTTATTGCATTTGGCACATGGTGACGATTATCTCGAGAGTGCAAAGTAGCCAAATGAAACTTTTACTGGATTTCCACTTACTTTATCAAATCTCATCTCCACCACACAGGACAAGTTTGCATCTGTTATAGTTTTGGAGAAAATTGTGGTCATTTCATTTTTGCGCGAATGTGTTCAGATTCCTTTTTTATTGCATTTGGCACATGGTGACGATTATCTCGAGAGTGCAAAGTAGCCAAATGAAACTTTTACTGGATTTCCACTTACTTTATCAAATCTCATCTCCACCACACAGGACAAGTTTGCATCTGTTATAGTTTTGGAGAAAATTGTGGTCATTTCATTTTTGCGCGAATGTGTTCAGATTCCTTTTTATTGCAATTGGCACATGGTGACGATTATCTCGAGAGTGCAAAGTAGCCAAATTAAACTTTTACTGGATTTCCACTTACTTTATCAAATCTCATCTCCACCACACAGGACAAGTTTGCATCTGTTATAGTTTTGGAGAAAATTGTGGTCATTTCATTTTTGCGCGAATGTGTTCAGATTCCTGTTTTAATATTGCATTTGGCACATGGTGACGATTATCTCGAGAGTGCAAAGTAGCCAAATGAAACTTTTACTGGATTTCCACTTACTTTATCAAATCTCATCTCCACCACACAGGACAAGTTTGCATCTGTTATAGTTTGAGAAAATTGTGGTCATTCATTTTTGCGCGAATGTGTTCAGATTCCTGTTTTAATATTGCGATTTGGCACATGGTGACGATTATCTCGAGAGAGTGCAAAGTAGCCAAATGAAACTTTTACTGGATTTCCACTTACTTTATCAAATCTCATCTCCACCACACAGAACAAGTTTGCATCTGTTATAGTTTTGGAGAAAATTGTGGTCATTTCATTTTTGCGCGAATGTGTTCAGATTCCTTTTTTATTGCAATTGGCACATGGTGACGATTATCTCGAGAGTGCAAAGTAGCCAAATGAAACTTTTACTGGATTTCCACTTACTTTATCAAATCTCATCTCCACCACACAGGACAAGTTTGCATCTGTTATAGTTTTGGAGAAAATTGTGGTCATTTCATTTTTGCGGGAATGTGTTCAGATTCCTTTTTTATTGCATTTGGCACATGGTGACGATTATCTCGAGAGTGCAAAGTAGCCAAATGAAACTTTTACTGTATTTCCACTTACTTTATCAAATCTCATCTCCACCACACAGGACAAGTTTGCATCTGTTATAGTTTTGGAGAAAATTGTGGTCATTTCATTTATGCGCGAAATGTGTTCAAATTGGTTTTATATTGCATTTGGCACATGGTGACGATTATCTTAAGAGTGCAAAGTAGCCAAATGAAACTTTTACTGGATTTCCACTTATTTTATCAAATCTCATCTGCACCAGACAGGACAAGTTTGCATCTGCTATAGTTTTGGAGAAAATTGTGGTCATTTCATTTATGCGCGAAATGTCTTCAAATTGGTTTTAAATTGCATTTGGCGCATGGTGACGATTATCTCGAGACTGCAAAGTAGCCAAATGAAACTTTTACTGGATTTCCACTTATTTTATCAAATCTCATCTCCACCACACAGGACAAGTTTGCATCTGTTATAGTTTTGGAGAAAATTGTGGTCATTTCATTTATGCGCGAAATGACTTCAAATTGGTTTTAATTTCCATTTGGCACATGGTGACGATTATCTTGAGAGTGCAAAGTAGCCAAATGAAACTTTTACTGGATTTCCACTTATTTTATCAAATCTCATCTCCACCACACAGGACAAGTTTGCATCTGTTATAGTTTTGGAGAAAATTGTGGTCATTTCATTTATGCACGAAATGTCTTCAAATTGGTTTTAAATTGCATTTGGCGCATGGTGACGATTATCTCGAGAGTGCAATGTTGCCAAATTAAAATGTTACTGGATTTTAACTTATTTTATCAAATCTCATCTCCACCACACAGGACAAGTTTGCATCTGTTATAGTTTTGGAGAAAAATGTGGTCATTTCATTTTTGCGCGAATGTGTTCAGATTCCTTTTTTATTGCATTTGGCACATGGTGACGATTATCTCGAGAGTGCAAAGTAGCCAAATGAAACTTTTACTGGATTTCCACTTACTTTATCAAATCTCATCTCCACCACACAGGACAAGTTTGCATCTGTTATAGTTTTGGAGAAAATTGTGGTCATTTCATTTTTGCGCGAATGTGTTCAGATTCCTGTTTTAATATTGCATTTGGCACATGGTGACGATTATCTCGAGAGTGCAAAGTAGCCAAATGAAACTTTTACTGGATTTCCACTTACTTTATCAAATCTCATCTCCACCACACAGGACAAGTTTGCATCTGTTATAGTTTTGGAGAAAATTGTGGTCATTTCATTTTTGCGCGAATGTGTTCAGATTCCTTTTTTATTGCATTTGGCACATGGTGACGATTATCTCGAGAGTGCAAAGTAGCCAAATGAAACTTTTACTGGATTTCCACTTACTTTATCAAATCTCATCTCCACCACACAGGACAAGTTTGCATCTGTTATAGTTTTGGAGAAAATTGTGGTCATTTCATTTTTGCGCTTATGTGTTCAGATTCCTTTTTTATTGCATTTGGCACATGGTGACGATTATCTCGAGAGTGCAAAGTAGCCAAATGAAACTTTTACTGGATTTCCACTTACTTTATCAAATCTCATCTCCACCACACAGGACAAGTTTGCATCTGTTATAGTTTTGGAGAAAATTGTGGTCATTTCATTTTTGCGCGAATGTGTTCAGATTACTGTTTTATTGCATTTGGCACATGGTGACGATTATCTCGAGAGTGCAAAGTAGCCAAATGAAACTTTTACTGGATTTCCACTTACTTTATCAAATCTCATCTCCACCACACAGGACAAGTTTGCATCTGTTATAGTTTTGGAGAAAATTGTGGTCATTTCATTTTTGCGCGAATGTGTTCAGATTACTGTTTTGTTGCATTTGGCACATGGTGACGATTATCTCGAGAGTGCAAAGTAGCCAAATGAAACTTTTACTGGATTTCCACTTACTTTATCAAATCTCATCTCCACCACACAGGACAAGTTTGCATCTGTTATAGTTTTGGAGAAAATTGTGGTCATTTCATTTTTGCGCGAATGTGTTCAGATTCCTGTTTTAATATTGCATTTGGCACATGGTGACGATTATCTCGAGAGTGCAAAGTAGCCAAATGAAACTTTTACTGGATTTCCACTTACTTTATCAAATCTCATCTCCACCACACAGGACAAGTTTGCATCTGTTATAGTTTTGGAGAAAATTGTGGTCATTTCATTTATGCGCGAAATGACTTCAAATTGGTTTTAATTTCCATTTGGCACATGGTGACGATTATCTTGAGAGTGCAAAGTAGCCAAATGAAACTTTTACTGGATTTCCACTTATTTTATCAAATCTCATCTCCACCACACAGGACAAGTTTGCATCTGTTATAGTTTGGAGAAAATTGTGGTCATTTCATTTATGCACGAAATGTCTTCAAATTGGTTTTAAATTGCATTTGGCGCATGGTGACGATTATCTCGAGAGTGCAATGTTGCCAAATTAAAATGTTACTGGATTTTAACTTATTTTATCAAATCTCATCTCCACCACACAGGACAAGTTTGCATCTGTTATAGTTTTGGAGAAAAATGTGGTCATTTCATTTTTGCGCGAATGTGTTCAGATTCCTTTTTTATTGCATTTGGCACATGGTGACGATTATCTCGAGAGTGCAAAGTAGCCAAATGAAACTTTTACTGGATTTCCACTTACTTTATCAAATCTCATCTCCACCACACAGGACAAGTTTGCATCTGTTATAGTTTTGGAGAAAATTGTGGTCATTTCATTTTTGCGCGAATGTGTTCAGATTCCTGTTTTAATATTGCATTTGGCACATGGTGACGATTATCTCGAGAGTGCAAAGTAGCCAAATGAAACTTTTACTGGATTTCCACTTACTTTATCAAATCTCATCTCCACCACACAGGACAAGTTTGCATCTGTTATAGTTTTGGAGAAAATTGTGGTCATTTCATTTTTGCGCGAATGTGTTCAGATTCCTTTTTTATTGCATTTGGCACATGGTGACGATTATCTCGAGAGTGCAAAGTAGCCAAATGAAACTTTTACTGGATTTCCACTTACTTTATCAAATCTCATCTCCACCACACAGGACAAGTTTGCATCTGTTATAGTTTTGGAGAAAATTGTGGTCATTTCATTTTTGCGCGAATGTGTTCAGATTCCTTTTTTATTGCATTTGGCACATGGTGACGATTATCTCGAGAGTGCAAAGTAGCCAAATGAAACTTTTACTGGATTTCCACTTACTTTATCAAATCTCATCTCCACCACACAGGACAAGTTTGCATCTGTTATAGTTTTGGAGAAAATTGTGGTCATTTCATTTTTGCGCGAATGTGTTCAGATTACTGTTTTATTGCATTTGGCACATGGTGACGATTATCTCGAGAGTGCAAAGTAGCCAAATGAAACTTTTACTGGATTTCCACTTACTTTATCAAATCTCATCTCCACCACACAGGACAAGTTTGCATCTGTTATAGTTTTGGAGAAAATTGTGGTCATTTCATTTTTGCGCGAATGTGTTCAGATTACTGTTTTGTTGCATTTGGCACATGGTGACGATTATCTCGAGAGTGCAAAGTAGCCAAATGAAACTTTTACTGGATTTCCACTTACTTTATCAAATCTCATCTCCACCACACAGGACAAGTTTGCATCTGTTATAGTTTTGGAGAAAATTGTGGTCATTTCATTTTTGCGCGAATGTGTTCAGATTCCTGTTTTAATATTGCATTTGGCACATGGTGACGATTATCTCGAGAGTGCAAAGTAGCCAAATGAAACTTTTACTGGATTTCCACTTACTTTATCAAATCTCATCTCCACCACACAGGACAAGTTTGCATCTGTTATAGTTTTGGAGAAAATTGTGGTCATTTCATTTTTGCGCGAATGTGTTCAGATTCCTTTTTTATTGCATTTGGCACATGGTGACGATTATCTCGAGAGTGCAAAGTAGCCAAATGAAACTTTTACTGGATTTCCACTTACTTTATCAAATCTCATCTCCACCACACAGGACAAGTTTGCATCTGTTATAGTTTAGGAGAAAATTGTGGTCATTTCATTTTTGCGCGAATGTGTTCAGATTCCTTTTTTATTGCATTTGGCACATGGTGACGATTATCTCGAGAGTGCAAAGTAGCCAAATGAAACTTTTACTGGATTTCCACTTACTTTATCAAATCTCATCTCCACCACACAGGACAAGTTTGCATCTGTTATAGGTTTGGAGAAAATTGTGGTCATTTCATTTTTGCGCGAATGTGTTCAGATTCCTTTTTTATTGCATTTGGCACATGGTGACGATTATCTCGAGAGTGCAAAGTAGCCAAATGAAACTTTTACTGGATTTCCACTTACTTTATCAAATCTCATCTCCACCACACAGGACAAGTTTGCATCTGTTATAGTTTTGGAGAAAATTGTGGTCATTTCATTTTTGCGCGAATGTGTTCAGATTCCTTTTTTATTGCATTTGTCACATGGTGACGATTATCTCGAGAGTGCAAAGTAGCCAAATGAAACTTTTACTGGATTTCCACTTACTTTATCAAATCTCATCTCCACCACACAGGACAAGTTTGCATCTGTTATAGTTTTGGAGAAAATTGTGGTCATTTCATTTTTGCGCGAATGTGTTCAGATTACTGTTTTAATATTGCATTTGGCACATGGTGACGATTATCTCGAGAGTGCAAAGTAGCCAAATGAAACTTTTACTGGATTTCCACTTACTTTATCAAATCTCATCTCCACCACACAGGACAAGTTTGCATCTGTTATAGTTTTGGAGAAAATTGTGGTCATTTCATTTTTGCGCGAATGTGTTCAGATTCCTTTTTTATTGCATTTGGCACATGGTGACGATTATCTCGAGAGTGCAAAGTAGCCAAATGAAACTTTTACTGGATTTCCACTTACTTTATCAAATCTCATCTCCAACCACACAGGACAAGTTTGCATCTGTTATAGTTTTGGAGAAAATTGTGGTCATTTCATTTTTGCGCGAATGTGTTCAGATTCCTTTTTTATTGCATTTGGCACATGGTGACGATTATCTCGAGAGTGCAAAGTAGCCAAATGAAACTTTTACTGGATTTCCACTTACTTTATCAAATCTCATCTCCACCACACAGGACAAGTTTGCATCTGTTATAGTTTTGGAGAAAATTGTGGTCATTTCATTTTTGCGCGAATGAGTTCAGATTCCTGTTTTAATATTGCATTTGGCACATGGTGACGATTATCTCGAGAGTGCAAAGTAGCCAAATGAAACTTTTACTGGATTTCCACTTACTTTATCAAATCTCATCTCCACCACACAGGACAAGTTTGCATCTGTTATAGTTTTGGAGAAAATTGTGGTCATTTCATTTTTGCGCGAATGTGTTCAGATTCCTTTTTTATTGCATTTGGCACATGGTGACGATTATCTCGAGAGTGCAAAGTAGCCAAATGAAACTTTTACTGGATTTCCACTTACTTTATCAAATCTCATCTCCACCACACAGGACAAGTTTGCATCTGTTATAGTTTTGGAGAAAATTGTGGTCATTTCATTTTTGCGCGAATGTGTTCAGATTCCTGTTTTAATATTGCATTTGGCACATGGTGACGATTATCTCGAGAGTGCAAAGTAGCCAAATGAAACTTTTACTGGATTTCCACTTACTTTATCAAATCTCATCTCCACCACACAGAACAAGTTTGCATCTGTTAAAATTTTGGAGAAAATTGTGGTCATTTCATTTTTCCGCGAATGTGTTCAGATTCCTTTTTTATTGCATTTGGCACATGGTGACGATTATCTCGAGAGTGCAAAGTAGCCAAATGAAACTTTTACTGGATTTCCACTTACTTTATCAAATCTCATCTCCACCACACAGGACAAGTTTGCATCTGTTATAGTTTTGGAGAAAATTGTGGTCATTTCATTTTTGCGCGAATGTGTTCAGATTCCTGTTTTAATATTGCATTTGGCACATGGTGACGATTATCTCGAGAGTGCAAAGTAGCCAAATGAAACTTTTACTGGATTTCCACTTACTTTATCAAATCTCATCTCCACCACACAGGACAAGTTTGCATCTGTTATAGTTTTGGAGAAAATTGTGGTCATTTCATTTTTGCGCGAATGTGTTCAGATTCCTGTTTTAATATTGCATTTGGCACATGGTGACGATTATCTCGAGAGTGCAAAGTAGCCAAATGAAACTTTTACTGGATTTCCACTTACTTTATCAAATCTCATCTCCACCACACAGGACAAGTTTGCATCTGTTATAGTTTTGGAGAAAATTGTGGTCATTTCATTTTTGCGCGAATGTGTTCAGATTCCTTTTTTATTGCATTTGGCACATGGTGACGATTATCTCGAGAGTGCAAAGTAGCCAAATGAAACTTTTACTGGATTTCCACTTACTTTATCAAATCTCATCTCCACCACACAGGACAAGTTTGCATCTGTTATAGTTTTGGAGAAAATTGTGGTCATTTCATTTTTGCGCGAATGTGTTCAGATTCCTTTTTTATTGCATTTGGCACATGGTGACGATTATCTCGAGAGTGCAAAGTAGCCAAATGAAACTTTTACTGGATTTCCACTTACTTTATCAAATCTCATCTCCACCACACAGGACAAGTTTGCATCTGTTATAGTTTTGGAGAGAATTGTGGTCATTTCATTTTTGCGCGAATGTGTTCAGATTACTGTTTTAATATTGCATTTGGCACATGGTGACGATTATCTCGAGAGTGCAAAGTAGCCAAATGAAACTTTTACTGGATTTCCACTTACTTTATCAAATCTCATCTCCACCACACAGGACAAGTTTGCATCTGTTATAGTTTTGGAGAAAATTGTGGTCATTTCATTTTTGCGCGAATGTGTTCAGATTCCTTTTTTATTGCATTTGGCACATGGTGACGATTATCTCGAGAGTGCAAAGTAGCCAAATTAAAATGTTACTGGATTTTAACTTATTTTATCAAATCTCATCTCCACCACACAGGACAAGTTTGCATCTGTTATAGTTTTGGAGAAAAATGTGGTCATTTCATTTTTGCGCGAATGTGTTCAGATTCCTTTTTTATTGCATTTGGCACATGGTGACGATTATCTCGAGAGTGCAAAGTAGCCAAATGAAACTTTTACTGGATTTCCACTTACTTTATCAAATCTCATCTCCACCACACAGGACAAGTTTGCATCTGTTATAGTTTTGGAGAAAATTGTGGTCATTTCATTTTTGCGCGAATGTGTTCAGATTCCTTTTTTATTGCATTTGGCACATGGTGACGATTATCTCGAGAGTGCAAAGTAGCCAAATGAAACTTTTACTGGATTTCCACTTACTTTATCAAATCTCATCTCCACCACACAGGACAAGTTTGCATCTGTTATAGTTTTGGAGAAAATTGTGGTCATTTCATTTTTGCGCGAATGTGTTCAGATTCCTTTTTTATTGCATTTGGCACATGGTGACGATTATCTCGAGAGTGCAAAGTAGCCAAATGAAACTTTTACTGGATTTCCACTTACTTTATCAAATCTCATCTCCACCACACAGGACAAGTTTGCATCTGTTATAGTTTTGGAGAAAATTGTGGTCATTTCATTTTTGCGCGAATGTGTTCAGATTCCTTTTTATTGCAATTGGCACATGGTGACGATTATCTCGAGAGTGCAAAGTAGCCAAATTAAACTTTTACTGGATTTCCACTTACTTTATCAAATCTCATCTCCACCACACAGGACAAGTTTGCATCTGTTATAGTTTTGGAGAAAATTGTGGTCATTTCATTTTTGCGCGAATGTGTTCAGATTCCTGTTTTAATATTGCATTTGGCACATGGTGACGATTATCTCGAGAGTGCAAAGTAGCCAAATGAAACTTTTACTGGATTTCCACTTACTTTATCAAATCTCATCTCCACCACACAGGACAAGTTTGCATCTGTTATAGTTTTGGAGAAAATTGTGGTCATTTCATTTTTGCGCGAATGTGTTCAGATTCCTGTTTTAATATTGCATTTGGCACATGGTGACGATTATCTCGAGAGTGCAAAGTAGCCAAATGAAACTTTTACTGGATTTCCACTTACTTTATCAAATCTCATCTCCACCACACAGAACAAGTTTGCATCTGTTATAGTTTTGGAGAAAATTGTGGTCATTTCATTTTTGCGCGAATGTGTTCAGATTCCTTTTTTATTGCATTTGGCACATGGTGACGATTATCTCGAGAGTGCAAAGTAGCCAAATGAAACTTTTACTGGATTTCCACTTACTTTATCAAATCTCATCTCCACCACACAGGACAAGTTTGCATCTGTTATAGTTTTGGAGAAAATTGTGGTCATTTCATTTTTGCGGGAATGTGTTCAGATTCCTTTTTTATTGCATTTGGCACATGGTGACGATTATCTCGAGAGTGCAAAGTAGCCAAATGAAACTTTTACTGTATTTCCACTTACTTTATCAAATCTCATCTCCACCACACAGGACAAGTTTGCATCTGTTATAGTTTTGGAGAAAATTGTGGTCATTTCATTTATGCGCGAAATGTGTTCAAATTGGTTTTATATTGCATTTGGCACATGGTGACGATTATCTTAAGAGTGCAAAGTAGCCAAATGAAACTTTTACTGGATTTCCACTTATTTTATCAAATCTCATCTGCACCAGACAGGACAAGTTTGCATCTGCTATAGTTTTGGAGAAAATTGTGGTCATTTCATTTATGCGCGAAATGTCTTCAAATTGGTTTTAAATTGCATTTGGCGCATGGTGACGATTATCTCGAGACTGCAAAGTAGCCAAATGAAACTTTTACTGGATTTCCACTTATTTTATCAAATCTCATCTCCACCACACAGGACAAGTTTGCATCTGTTATAGTTTTGGAGAAAATTGTGGTCATTTCATTTATGCGCGAAATGACTTCAAATTGGTTTTAATTTCCATTTGGCACATGGTGACGATTATCTTGAGAGTGCAAAGTAGCCAAATGAAACTTTTACTGGATTTCCACTTATTTTATCAAATCTCATCTCCACCACACAGGACAAGTTTGCATCTGTTATAGTTTTGGAGAAAATTGTGGTCATTTCATTTATGCACGAAATGTCTTCAAATTGGTTTTAAATTGCATTTGGCGCATGGTGACGATTATCTCGAGAGTGCAATGTTGCCAAATTAAAATGTTACTGGATTTTAACTTATTTTATCAAATCTCATCTCCACCACACAGGACAAGTTTGCATCTGTTATAGTTTTGGAGAAAAATGTGGTCATTTCATTTTTGCGCGAATGTGTTCAGATTCCTTTTTTATTGCATTTGGCACATGGTGACGATTATCTCGAGAGTGCAAAGTAGCCAAATGAAACTTTTACTGGATTTCCACTTACTTTATCAAATCTCATCTCCACCACACAGGACAAGTTTGCATCTGTTATAGTTTTGGAGAAAATTGTGGTCATTTCATTTTTGCGCGAATGTGTTCAGATTCCTGTTTTAATATTGCATTTGGCACATGGTGACGATTATCTCGAGAGTGCAAAGTAGCCAAATGAAACTTTTACTGGATTTCCACTTACTTTATCAAATCTCATCTCCACCACACAGGACAAGTTTGCATCTGTTATAGTTTTGGAGAAAATTGTGGTCATTTCATTTTTGCGCGAATGTGTTCAGATTCCTTTTTTATTGCATTTGGCACATGGTGACGATTATCTCGAGAGTGCAAAGTAGCCAAATGAAACTTTTACTGGATTTCCACTTACTTTATCAAATCTCATCTCCACCACACAGGACAAGTTTGCATCTGTTATAGTTTTGGAGAAAATTGTGGTCATTTCATTTTTGCGCTTATGTGTTCAGATTCCTTTTTTATTGCATTTGGCACATGGTGACGATTATCTCGAGAGTGCAAAGTAGCCAAATGAAACTTTTACTGGATTTCCACTTACTTTATCAAATCTCATCTCCACCACACAGGACAAGTTTGCATCTGTTATAGTTTTGGAGAAAATTGTGGTCATTTCATTTTTGCGCGAATGTGTTCAGATTACTGTTTTATTGCATTTGGCACATGGTGACGATTATCTCGAGAGTGCAAAGTAGCCAAATGAAACTTTTACTGGATTTCCACTTACTTTATCAAATCTCATCTCCACCACACAGGACAAGTTTGCATCTGTTATAGTTTTGGAGAAAATTGTGGTCATTTCATTTTTGCGCGAATGTGTTCAGATTACTGTTTTGTTGCATTTGGCACATGGTGACGATTATCTCGAGAGTGCAAAGTAGCCAAATGAAACTTTTACTGGATTTCCACTTACTTTATCAAATCTCATCTCCACCACACAGGACAAGTTTGCATCTGTTATAGTTTTGGAGAAAATTGTGGTCATTTCATTTTTGCGCGAATGTGTTCAGATTCCTGTTTTAATATTGCATTTGGCACATGGTGACGATTATCTCGAGAGTGCAAAGTAGCCAAATGAAACTTTTACTGGATTTCCACTTACTTTATCAAATCTCATCTCCACCACACAGGACAAGTTTGCATCTGTTATAGTTTTGGAGAAAATTGTGGTCATTTCATTTATGCGCGAAATGACTTCAAATTGGTTTTAATTTCCATTTGGCACATGGTGACGATTATCTTGAGAGTGCAAAGTAGCCAAATGAAACTTTTACTGGATTTCCACTTATTTTATCAAATCTCATCTCCACCACACAGGACAAGTTTGCATCTGTTATAGTTTTGGAGAAAATTGTGGTCATTTCATTTATGCACGAAATGTCTTCAAATTGGTTTTAAATTGCATTTGGCGCATGGTGACGATTATCTCGAGAGTGCAATGTTGCCAAATTAAAATGTTACTGGATTTTAACTTATTTTATCAAATCTCATCTCCACCACACAGGACAAGTTTGCATCTGTTATAGTTTTGGAGAAAAATGTGGTCATTTCATTTTTGCGCGAATGTGTTCAGATTCCTTTTTTATTGCATTTGGCACATGGTGACGATTATCTCGAGAGTGCAAAGTAGCCAAATGAAACTTTTACTGGATTTCCACTTACTTTATCAAATCTCATCTCCACCACACAGGACAAGTTTGCATCTGTTATAGTTTTGGAGAAAATTGTGGTCATTTCATTTTTGCGCGAATGTGTTCAGATTCCTGTTTTAATATTGCATTTGGCACATGGTGACGATTATCTCGAGAGTGCAAAGTAGCCAAATGAAACTTTTACTGGATTTCCACTTACTTTATCAAATCTCATCTCCACCACACAGGACAAGTTTGCATCTGTTATAGTTTTGGAGAAAATTGTGGTCATTTCATTTTTGCGCGAATGTGTTCAGATTCCTTTTTTATTGCATTTGGCACATGGTGACGATTATCTCGAGAGTGCAAAGTAGCCAAATGAAACTTTTACTGGATTTCCACTTACTTTATCAAATCTCATCTCCACCACACAGGACAAGTTTGCATCTGTTATAGTTTTGGAGAAAATTGTGGTCATTTCATTTTTGCGCGAATGTGTTCAGATTCCTTTTTTATTGCATTTGGCACATGGTGACGATTATCTCGAGAGTGCAAAGTAGCCAAATGAAACTTTTACTGGATTTCCACTTACTTTATCAAATCTCATCTCCACCACACAGGACAAGTTTGCATCTGTTATAGTTTTGGAGAAAATTGTGGTCATTTCATTTTTGCGCGAATGTGTTCAGATTACTGTTTTATTGCATTTGGCACATGGTGACGATTATCTCGAGAGTGCAAAGTAGCCAAATGAAACTTTTACTGGATTTCCACTTACTTTATCAAATCTCATCTCCACCACACAGGACAAGTTTGCATCTGTTATAGTTTTGGAGAAAATTGTGGTCATTTCATTTTTGCGCGAATGTGTTCAGATTACTGTTTTGTTGCATTTGGCACATGGTGACGATTATCTCGAGAGTGCAAAGTAGCCAAATGAAACTTTTACTGGATTTCCACTTACTTTATCAAATCTCATCTCCACCACACAGGACAAGTTTGCATCTGTTATAGTTTTGGAGAAAATTGTGGTCATTTCATTTTTGCGCGAATGTGTTCAGATTCCTGTTTTAATATTGCATTTGGCACATGGTGACGATTATCTCGAGAGTGCAAAGTAGCCAAATGAAACTTTTACTGGATTTCCACTTACTTTATCAAATCTCATCTCCACCACACAGGACAAGTTTGCATCTGTTATAGTTTTGGAGAAAATTGTGGTCATTTCATTTTTGCGCGAATGTGTTCAGATTCCTTTTTTATTGCATTTGGCACATGGTGACGATTATCTCGAGAGTGCAAAGTAGCCAAATGAAACTTTTACTGGATTTCCACTTACTTTATCAAATCTCATCTCCACCACACAGGACAAGTTTGCATCTGTTATAGTTTAGGAGAAAATTGTGGTCATTTCATTTTTGCGCGAATGTGTTCAGATTCCTTTTTTATTGCATTTGGCACATGGTGACGATTATCTCGAGAGTGCAAAGTAGCCAAATGAAACTTTTACTGGATTTCCACTTACTTTATCAAATCTCATCTCCACCACACAGGACAAGTTTGCATCTGTTATAGGTTTGGAGAAAATTGTGGTCATTTCATTTTTGCGCGAATGTGTTCAGATTCCTTTTTTATTGCATTTGGCACATGGTGACGATTATCTCGAGAGTGCAAAGTAGCCAAATGAAACTTTTACTGGATTTCCACTTACTTTATCAAATCTCATCTCCACCACACAGGACAAGTTTGCATCTGTTATAGTTTTGGAGAAAATTGTGGTCATTTCATTTTTGCGCGAATGTGTTCAGATTCCTTTTTTATTGCATTTGTCACATGGTGACGATTATCTCGAGAGTGCAAAGTAGCCAAATGAAACTTTTACTGGATTTCCACTTACTTTATCAAATCTCATCTCCACCACACAGGACAAGTTTGCATCTGTTATAGTTTTGGAGAAAATTGTGGTCATTTCATTTTTGCGCGAATGTGTTCAGATTACTGTTTTAATATTGCATTTGGCACATGGTGACGATTATCTCGAGAGTGCAAAGTAGCCAAATGAAACTTTTACTGGATTTCCACTTACTTTATCAAATCTCATCTCCACCACACAGGACAAGTTTGCATCTGTTATAGTTTTGGAGAAAATTGTGGTCATTTCATTTTTGCGCGAATGTGTTCAGATTCCTTTTTTATTGCATTTGGCACATGGTGACGATTATCTCGAGAGTGCAAAGTAGCCAAATGAAACTTTTACTGGATTTCCACTTACTTTATCAAATCTCATCTCCACCACACAGGACAAGTTTGCATCTGTTATAGTTTTGGAGAAAATTGTGTTCATTTCATTTTTGCGCGAATGTGTTCAGATTCCTTTTTTATTGCATTTGGCACATGGTGACGATTATCTCGAGAGTGCAAAGTAGCCAAATGAAACTTTTACTGTATTTCCACTTACTTTATCAAATCTCATCTCCACCACACAGGACAAGTTTGCATCTGTTATAGTTTTGGAGAAAATTGTGGTCATTTCATTTTTGCGCGAATGTGTTCAGATTCCTGTTTTAATATTGCATTTGGCACATGGTGACGATTATCTCGAGAGTGCAAAGTAGCCAAATGAAACTTTTACTGGATTTCCACTTACTTTATCAAATCTCATCTCCACCACACAGGACAAGTTTACATCTGTTATAGTTTTGGAGAAAATTGTGGTCATTTCATTTTTGCGCGAATGTGTTCAGATTCCTTTTTTATTGCATTTGGCACATGGTGACGATTATCTCGAGAGTGCAAAGTAGCCAAATGAAACTTTTACTGGATTTCCACTTACTTTATCAAATCTCATCTCCACCACACAGGACAAGTTTGCATCTGTTATAGTTTTGGAGAAAATTGTGGTCATTTCATTTTTGCGCGAATGTGTTCAGATTCCTTTTTTATTGCATTTGGCACATGGTGACGATTATCTCGAGAGTGCAAAGTAGCCAAATGAAACTTTTACTGGATTTCCACTTACTTTATCAAATCTCATCTCCACCACACAGGACAAGTTTGCATCTGTTATAGTTTTGGAGAAAATTGTGGTCATTTCATTTTTGCGCGAATGTGTTCAGATTCCTTTTTTATTGCATTTGGCACATGGTGACGATTATCTCGAGAGTGCAAAGTAGCCAAATGAAACTTTTACTGGATTTCCACTTACTTTATCAAATCTCATCTCCACCACACAGGACAAGTTTGCATCTGTTATAGTTTTGGAGAAAATTGTGGTCATTTCATTTTTGCGCGAATGTGTTCAGATTACTGTTTTAATATTGCATTTGGCACATGGTGACGATTATCTCGAGAGTGCAAAGTAGCCAAATGAAACTTTTACTGGATTTCCACTTACTTTATCAAATCTCATCTCCACCACACAGGACAAGTTTGCATCTGTTATAGTTTTGGAGAAAATTGTGGTCATTTCATTTTTGCGCGAATGTGTTCAGATTCCTGTTTTAATATTGCATTTGGCACATGGTGACGATTATCTCGAGAGTGCAAAGTAGCCAAATGAAACTTTTACTGGATTTCCACTTACTTTATCAAATCTCATCTCCACCACACAGGACAAGTTTGCATCTGTTATAGTTTTGGAGAAAATTGTGGTCATTTCATTTTTGCGCGAATGTGTTCAGATTCCTTTTTTATTGCATTTGGCACATGGTGACGATTATCTCGAGAGTGCAGAGTAGCCAAATGAAACTTTTACTGGATTTCCACTTACTTTATCAAATCTCATCTCCACCACACAGGACAAGTTTGCATCTGTTATAGTTTTGGAGAAAATTGTGGTCATTTCATTTTTGCGCGAATGTGTTCAGATTCCTTTTTTATTGCATTTGGCACATGGTGACGATTATCTCGAGAGTGCAAAGTAGCCAAATGAAACTTTTACTGTATTTCCACTTACTTTATCAAATCTCATCTCCACCACACAGGACAAGTTTGCATCTGTTATAGTTTTGGAGAAAATTGTGGTCATTTCATTTTTGCGCGAATGTGTTCAGATTACTGTTTTATTGCATTTGGCACATGGGGACGATTATCTCGAGAGTGCAAAGTAGCCAAATGAAACTTTTACTGGATTTCCACTTACTTTATCAAATCACATCTCCACCACACAGGACAAGTTTGCATCTGTTATAGTTTTGGAGAAAATTGTGGTCATTTCATTTTTGCGCGAATGTGTTCAGATTACTGTTTTGTTGCATTTGGCACATGGTGACGATTATCTCGAGAGTGCAAAGTAGCCAAATGAAACTTTTACTGGATTTCCACTTACTTTATCAAATCTCATCTCCACCACACAGGACAAGTTTGCATCTGTTATAGTTTTGGAGAAAATTGTGGTCATTTCATTTTTGCGCGAATGTGTTCAGATTCCTGTTTTAATATTGCATTTGGCACATGGTGACGATTATCTCGAGAGTGCAAAGTAGCCAAATGAAACTTTTACTGGATTTCCACTTACTTTATCAAATCTCATCTCCACCACACAGGACAAGTTTGCATCTGTTATAGTTTTGGAGAAAATTGTGGTCATTTCATTTTTGCGCGAATGTGTTCAGATTCCTTTTTTATTGCATTTGGCACATGGTGACGATTATCTCGAGAGTGCAAAGTAGCCAAATGAAACTTTTACTGGATTTCCACTTACTTTATCAAATCTCATCTCCACCACACAGGACAAGTTTGCATCTGTTATAGTTTTGGAGAAAATTGTGGTCATTTCATTTTTGCGCGAATGTGTTCAGATTCCTTTTTTATTGCATTTGGCACATGGTGACGATTATCTCGAGAGTGCAAAGTAGCCAAATGAAACTTTTACTGGATTTCCACTTACTTTATCAAATCTCATCTCCACCACACAGGACAAGTTTGCATCTGTTAGAGTTTTGGAGAAAATTGTGGTCATTTCATTTTTGCGCGAATGTGTTCAGATTCCTTTTTTATTGCATTTGGCACATGGTGACGATTATCTCGAGAGTGCAAAGTAGCCAAATGAAACTTTTACTGGATTTCCACTTACTTTATCAAATCTCATCTCCACCACACAGGACAAGTTTGCATCTGTTATAGTTTTGGAGAAAATTGTGGTCATTTCATTTTTGCGCGAATGTGTTCAGATTCCTTTTTTATTGCATTTGGCACATGGTGACGATTATCTCGAGAGTGCAAAGTAGCCAAATGAAACTTTTACTGGATTTCCACTTACTTTATCAAATCTCATCTCCACCACACAGGACAAGTTTGCATCTGTTATAGTTTTGGAGAAAATTGTGGTCATTTCATTTTTGCGCGAATGTGTTCAGATTCCTTTTTTATTGCATTTGGCACATGGTGACGATTATCTCGAGAGTGCAAAGTAGCCAAATGAAACTTTTACTGGATTTCCACTTACTTTATCAAATCTCATCTCCACCACACAGGACAAGTTTGCATCTGTTATAGTTTTGGAGAAAATTGTGGTCATTTCATTTTTGCGCGAATGTGTTCAGATTCCTTTTTTATTGCATTTGGCACATGGTGACGATTATCTCGAGAGTGCAAAGTAGCCAAATGAAACTTTTACTGGATTTCCACTTACTTTATCAAATCTCATCTCCACCACACAGGACAAGTTTGCATCTGTTATAGTTTTGGAGAAAATTGTGGTCATTTCATTTTTGCGCGAATGTGTTCAGATTCCTTTTTTATTGCATTCGGCACATGGTGACGATTATCTCGAGAGTGCAAAGTAGCCAAATGAAACTTTTACTGGATTTCCACTTACTTTATCAAATCTCATCTCCATCACACAGGACAAGTTTGCATCTGTTATAGTTTTGGAGAAAATTGTGGTCATTTCATTTTTGCGCGAATGTGTTCAGATTCCTTTTTTATTGCATTTGGCACATGGTGACGATTATCTCGAGAGTGCAAAGTAGCCAAATGAAACTTTTACTGGATTTCCACTTACTTTATCAAATCTCATCTCCACCACACAGGACAAGTTTGCATCTGTTATAGTTTTGGAGAAAATTGTGGTCATTTCATTTTTGCGCGAATGTGTTCAGATTACTGTTTTAATATTGCATTTGGCACATGGTGACGATTATCTCGAGAGTGCAAAGTAGCCAAATGAAACTTTTACTGGATTTCCACTTACTTTATCAAATCTCATCTCCACCACACAGGACAAGTTTGCATCTGTTATAGTTTTGGAGAAAATTGTGGTCATTTCATTTTTGCGCGAATGTGTTCAGATTCCTGTTTTAATATTGCATTTGGCACATGGTGACGATTATCTCGAGAGTGCAAAGTAGCCAAATGAAACTTTTACTGGATTTCCACTTACTTTATCAAATCTCATCTCCACCACACAGAACAAGTTTGCATCTGTTAAAATTTTGGAGAAAATTGTGGTCATTTCATTTTTGCGCGAATGTGTTCAGATTCCTTTTTTATTGCATTTGGCACATGGTGACGATTATCTCGAGAGTGCAAAGTAGCCAAATGAAACTTTTACTGGATTTCCACTTACTTTATCAAATCTCATCTCCACCACACAGGACAAGTTTGCATCTGTTATAGTTTTGGAGAAAATTGTGGTCATTTCATTTTTGCGCGAATGTGTTCAGATTCCTGTTTTAATATTGCATTTGGCACATGGTGACGATTATCTCGAGAGTGCAAAGTAGCCAAATGAAACTTTTACTGGATTTCCACTTACTTTATCAAATCTCATCTCCACCACACAGGACAAGTTTGCATCTGTTATAGTTTTGGAGAAAATTGTGGTCATTTCATTTTTGCGCGAATGTGTTCAGATTCCTGTTTTAATATTGCATTTGGCACATGGTGACGATTATCTCGAGAGTGCAAAGTAGCCAAATGAAACTTTTACTGGATTTCCACTTACTTTATCAAATCTCATCTCCACCACACAGGACAAGTTTGCATCTGTTATAGTTTTGGAGAAAATTGTGGTCATTTCATTTTTGCGCGAATGTGTTCAGATTCCTTTTTTATTGCATTTGGCACATGGTGACGATTATCTCGAGAGTGCAAAGTAGCCAAATGAAACTTTTACTGGATTTCCACTTACTTTATCAAATCTCATCTCCACCACACAGGACAAGTTTGCATCTGTTATAGTTTTGGAGAAAATTGTGGTCATTTCATTTTTGCGCGAATGTGTTCAGATTCCTTTTTTATTGCATTTGGCACATGGTGACGATTATCTCGAGAGTGCAAAGTAGCCAAATGAAACTTTTACTGGATTTCCACTTACTTTATCAAATCTCATCTCCACCACACAGGACAAGTTTGCATCTGTTATAGTTTTGGAGAAAATTGTGGTCATTTCATTTTTGCGCGAATGTGTTCAGATTACTGTTTTATTGCATTTGGCACATGGTGACGATTATCTCGAGAGTGCAAAGTAGCCAAATGAAACTTTTACTGGATTTCCACTTACTTTATCAAATCTCATCTCCACCACACAGGACAAGTTTGCATCTGTTATAGTTTTGGAGAAAATTGTGGTCATTTCATTTTTGCGCGAATGTGTTCAGATTACTGTTTTGTTGCATTTGGCACATGGTGACGATTATCTCGAGAGTGCAAAGTAGCCAAATGAAACTTTTACTGGATTTCCACTTACTTTATCAAATCTCATCTCCACCACACAGGACAAGTTTGCATCTGTTATAGTTTTGGAGAAAATTGTGGTCATTTCATTTTTGCGCGAATGTGTTCAGATTCCTTTTTTATTGCATTTGGCACATGGTGACGATTATCTCGAGAGTGCAAAGTAGCCAAATGAAACTTTTACTGGATTTCCACTTACTTTATCAAATCTCATCTCCACCACACAGGACAAGTTTGCATCTGTTATAGTTTTGGAGAAAATTGTGGTCATTTCATTTTTGCGCGAATGTGTTCAGATTCCTGTTTTAATATTGCATTTGGCACATGGTGACGATTATCTCGAGAGTGCAAAGTAGCCAAATGAAACTTTTACTGGATTTCCACTTACTTTATCAAATCTCATCTCCACCACACAGGACAAGTTTGCATCTGTTATAGTTTTGGAGAAAATTGTGGTCATTTCATTTTTGCGCGAATGTGTTCAGATTCCTTTTTTATTGCATTTGGCACATGGTGACGATTATCTCGAGAGTGCAAAGTAGCCAAATGAAACTTTTACTGGATTTCCACTTACTTTATCAAATCTCATCTCCACCACACAGGACAAGTTTGCATCTGTTATAGTTTTGGAGAAAATTGTGGTCATTTCATTTTTGCGCGAATGTGTTCAGATTCCTTTTTTATTGCATTTGGCACATGGTGACGATTATCTCGAGAGTGCAAAGTAGCCAAATGAAACTTTTACTGGATTTCCACTTACTTTATCAAATCTCATCTCCACCACACAGGACAAGTTTGCATCTGTTATAGTTTTGGAGAAAATTGTGGTCATTTCATTTTTGCGCGAATGTGTTCAGATTACTGTTTTATTGCATTTGGCACATGGTGACGATTATCTCGAGAGTGCAAAGTAGCCAAATGAAACTTTTACTGGATTTCCACTTACTTTATCAAATCTCATCTCCACCACACAGGACAAGTTTGCATCTGTTATAGTTTTGGAGAAAATTGTGGTCATTTCATTTTTGCGCGAATGTGTTCAGATTACTGTTTTGTTGCATTTGGCACATGGTGACGATTATCTCGAGAGTGCAAAGTAGCCAAATGAAACTTTTACTGGATTTCCACTTACTTTATCAAATCTCATCTCCACCACACAGGACAAGTTTGCATCTGTTATAGTTTTGGAGAAAATTGTGGTCATTTCATTTTTGCGCGAATGTGTTCAGATTCCTTTTTTATTGCATTTGGCACATGGTGACGATTATCTCGAGAGTGCAAAGTAGCCAAATGAAACTTTTACTGGATTTCCACTTACTTTATCAAATCTCATCTCCAACCACACAGGACAAGTTTGCATCTGTTATAGTTTTGGAGAAAATTGTGGTCATTTCATTTTTGCGCGAATGTGTTCAGATTCCTTTTTTATTGCATTTGGCACATGGTGACGATTATCTCGAGAGTGCAAAGTAGCCAAATGAAACTTTTACTGGATTTCCACTTACTTTATCAAATCTCATCTCCACCACACAGGACAAGTTTGCATCTGTTATAGTTTTGGAGAAAATTGTGGTCATTTCATTTTTGCGCGAATGTGTTCAGATTCCTTTTTTATTGCATTTGGCACATGGTGACGATTATCTCGAGAGTGCAAAGTAGCCAAATGAAACTTTTACTGGATTTCCACTTACTTTATCAAATCTCATCTCCACCACACAGGACAAGTTTGCATCTGTTATAGTTTTGGAGAAAATTGTGGTCATTTCATTTTTGCGCGAATGTGTTCAGATTCCTGTTTTAATATTGCATTTGGCACATGGTGACGATTATCTCGAGAGTGCAAAGTAGCCAAATGAAACTTTTACTGGATTTCCACTTACTTTATCAAATCTCATCTCCACCACACAGAACAAGTTTGCATCTGTTAAAATTTTGGAGAAAATTGTGGTCATTTCATTTTTCCGCGAATGTGTTCAGATTCCTTTTTTATTGCATTTGGCACATGGTGACGATTATCTCGAGAGTGCAAAGTAGCCAAATGAAACTTTTACTGGATTTCCACTTACTTTATCAAATCTCATCTCCACCACACAGGACAAGTTTGCATCTGTTATAGTTTTGGAGAAAATTGTGGTCATTTCATTTTTGCGCGAATGTGTTCAGATTCCTGTTTTAATATTGCATTTGGCACATGGTGACGATTATCTCGAGAGTGCAAAGTAGCCAAATGAAACTTTTACTGGATTTCCACTTACTTTATCAAATCTCATCTCCACCACACAGGACAAGTTTGCATCTGTTATAGTTTTGGAGAAAATTGTGGTCATTTCATTTTTGCGCGAATGTGTTCAGATTCCTGTTTTAATATTGCATTTGGCACATGGTGACGATTATCTCGAGAGTGCAAAGTAGCCAAATGAAACTTTTACTGGATTTCCACTTACTTTATCAAATCTCATCTCCACCACACAGGACAAGTTTGCATCTGTTATAGTTTTGGAGAAAATTGTGGTCATTTCATTTTTGCGCGAATGTGTTCAGATTCCTTTTTTATTGCATTTGGCACATGGTGACGATTATCTCGAGAGTGCAAAGTAGCCAAATGAAACTTTTACTGGATTTCCACTTACTTTATCAAATCTCATCTCCACCACACAGGACAAGTTTGCATCTGTTATAGTTTTGGAGAAAATTGTGGTCATTTCATTTTTGCGCGAATGTGTTCAGATTCCTTTTTTATTGCATTTGGCACATGGTGACGATTATCTCGAGAGTGCAAAGTAGCCAAATGAAACTTTTACTGGATTTCCACTTACTTTATCAAATCTCATCTCCACCACACAGGACAAGTTTGCATCTGTTATAGTTTTGGAGAAAATTGTGGTCATTTCATTTTTGCGCGAATGTGTTCAGATTCCTTTTTTATTGCATTTGGCACATGGTGACGATTATCTCGAGAGTGCAAAGTAGCCAAATGAAACTTTTACTGGATTTCCACTTACTTTATCAAATCTCATCTCCACCACACAGGACAAGTTTGCATTTGTTATAGTTTTGGAGAAAATTGTGGTCATTTCATTTTTGCGCGAATGTGTTCAGATTCCTTTTTTATTGCATTTGGCACATGGTGACGATTAAAAGTTTCGTTTGTTTATATTGCCATCCTGAGATAATCGTCTCCATGCTCCAAATCCATTTTAAAGCCATTTCAAAGGCATTTTGCGCATACATGAAATGAACACATTTTTTTCCAAAACTATAACACATGCAAGCTTGTCCTGTTTGGTGGAGATGATATTTAATAAAATAAGTAGAAATCCACTAAAAGTTTTGTTTGGTTATATTGCAATCCCGAGATAATCGTCTCCATGCTCCAATTCCATTTTAAAGCCATTTTTAAGGCATTTTGCGCATACATGAAATGAACACATTTTTCTCCAAAACTATAACAGATGCAAGCTTGTCCTGTTTGGTGGAGATGATATTTAATAAAATAAGTAGAAATCCACTAAAAGTTTTGTTTGGTTATCTTGCAATCCCGAGATAATCGTCTCCATGCTCCAAATCCATTTTAAAGCCATTTTTAAGGCATTTCGCGCATACATGAAATGAACACATTTTTCTCCAAAACTATAACAGATGCAAGCTTGTCCTGTTTGGTGGAGATGATATTTAATAAAATAAGTAGAAATCCACTAAAAGTTTTGTTTGGTTATCTTGCAATCCCGAGATAATCGTCTCCATGCTCCAAATCCATTTTAAAGCCATTTTTAAGGCATTTCGCGCATACATGAAATGAACACATTTTTCTCCAAAACTAAGATGCAAGCTTGTCCTGTTTGGTGGAGATAATATTTAATAAAATAAGTAGAAATCTACTAAAAGTTTCGTTTGTTTATATTGCCATCCTGAGATAATCGTCTCCATGCTCCAAATCCATTTTAAAGCGATTTCAAAGGCATTTTGCGCATACATGAAATGAACACATTTTTCTCCAAAACTATAACACATGCAAGCTTGTCCTGTTTGGTGGAGATGATATTTAATAAAATAAGTAGAAATCCACTAAAAGTTTTGTTTGGTTATCTTGCAATCCCGAGATAATCGTCTCCATGCTCCAAATCCATTTTAAAGCCATTTTTAAGGCATTTCGCGCATACATGAAATGAACACATTTTTCTCCAAAACTATAACAGATGCAAGCTTGTCCTGTTTGGTGGAGATGATATTTAATAAAATAAGTAGAAATCCACTAAAAGTTTTGTTTGGTTATCTTGCAATCCCGAGATAATCGTCTCCATGCTCCAAATCCATTTTAAAGCCATTTTTAAGGCATTTTGCGCATACATGAAATGAACACATTTTTCTCCAAAACTATAACACATGCAAGCTTGTCCTGTTTGGTGGAGATGATATTTAATAAAATAAGTAGAAATCCACTAAAAGTTTTGTTTGGTTATCTTGCAATCCCGAGATAATCGTCTCCATGCTCCAAATCCATTTTAAAGCCATTTTTAAGGCATTTCGCGCATACATGAAATGAACACATTTTTCTCCAAAACTATAACAGATGCAAGCTTGTCCTGTTTGGTGGAGATGATATTTAATAAAATAAGTAGAAATCCACTAAAAGTTTTGTTTGGTTATCTTGCAATCCCGAGATAATCGTCTCCATGCTCCAAATCCATTTTAAAGCCGTTTTTAAGGCATTTCGCGCATACATGAAATGAACACATTTTTCTCCAAAACTATAACAGATGCAAGCTTGTCTTGTTTGGTGGAGATGATATTTAATAAAATAAGTAGAAATCCACTAAAAGTTTTGTTTGGTTATCTTGCTATCCCGAGATAATCGTCTCCATGCTCCAAATCCATTTTAAAGCCATTTTTAAGGCATTTCGCGCATACATGAAATGAACACATTTTTCTCCAAAACTATAACAGATGCAAGCTTGTCCTGTTTGGTGGAGATAATATTTAATAAAATAAGTAGAAATCTACTAAAAGTTTCGTTTGTTTATATTGCCATCCTGAGATAATCGTCTCCATGCTCCAAATCCATTTTAAAGCCATTTCAAAGGCATTTTGCGCATACATGAAATGAACACATTTTTTTCCAAAACTATAACACATGCAAGCTTGTCCTGTTTGGTGGAGATGATATTTAATAAAATAAGTAGAAATCCACTAAAAGTTTTGTTTGGTTATATTGCAATCCCGAGATAATCGTCTCCATGCTCCAAATCCATTTTAAAGCCATTTTTAAGGCATTTCGCGCATACATGAAATGAACACATTTTTCTCCAAAACTATAACAGATGCAAGCTTGTCCTGTTTGGTAGAGATGATATTTAATAAAATAAGTAGAAATCCACTAAAAGTTTTGTTTGGTTATATTGCAATCCCGAGATAATCGTCTCCATGCTCCAAATCCATTTTAAAGCCATTTTTAAGGCATTTCGCGTATACATGAAATGAACACATTTTTCTCCAAAACTATAACAGATGCAAGCTTGTCCTGTTTGGTGGAGATGATATTTAATAAAATAAGTAGAAATCCACTAAAAGTTTTGTTTGGTTATCTTGCAATCCCGAGATAATCGTCTCCATGCTCCAAATCCATTTTAAAGCCATTTTTAAGGCATTTCGCGCATACATGAAATGAACACATTTTTCTCCAAAACTATAACAGATGCAAGCTTGTCCTGTTTGGTGGAGATGATATTTAATAAAATAAGTAGAAATCCACTAAAAGTTTTGTTTGGTTATATTGCAATCCCGAGATAATCGTCTCCATGCTCCAAATCCATTTTAAAGCCATTTTTAAGGCATTTCGCGCATACATGAAATGAACACATTTTTCTCCAAAACTATAACAGATGCAAGCTTGTCCTGTTTGGTGGAGATGATATTTAATAAAATAAGTAGAAATCCACTAAAAGTTTTGTTTGGTTATCTTGCAATCCCGAGATAATCGTCTCCATGCTCCAAATCCATTATAAAGCCATTTTTAAGGCATTTCGCGCATACATGAAATGAACACATTTTTCTCCAAAACTATAACAGATGCAAGCTTGTCCTGTTTGGTGGAGATAATATTTAATAAAATAAGTAGAAATCTACTAAAAGTTTCGTTTGTTTATATTGCCATCCTGAGATAATCGTCTCCATGCTCCAAATCCATTTTAAAGCCATTTCAAAGGCATTTTGCGCATACATGAAATGAACACATTTTTCTCCAAAACTATAACAGATGCAAGCTTGTCCTGTTTGGTGGAGATGATATTTAATAAAATAAGTAGAAATCCACTAAAAGTTTTGTTTGGTTATCTTGCAATCCCGAGATAATCGTCTCCATGCTCCAAATCCATTTTAAAGCCATTTTTAAGGCATTTCGCGCATACATGAAATGAACACATTTTTCTCCAAAACTATAACAGATGCAAGCTTGTCCTGTTTGGTGGAGATGATATTTAATAAAATAAGTAGAAATCCACTAAAAGTTTTGTTTGGTTATCTTGCAATCCCGAGATAATCGTCTCCATGCTCCAAATCCATTTTAAAGCCATTTTTAAGGCATTTCGCGTATACATGAAATGAACACATTTTTCTCCAAAACTATAACAGATGCAAGCTTGTCCTGTTTGGTGGAGATGATATTTAATAAAATAAGTAGAAATCCACTAAAAGTTTTGTTTGGTTATCTTGCAATCCCGAGATAATCGTCTCCATGCTCCAAATCCATTTTAAAGCCATTTTTAAGGCATTTCGCGCATACATGAAATGAACACATTTTTCTCCAAAACTATAACAGATGCAAGCTTGTCCTGTTTGGTGGAGATGATATTTAATAAAATAAGTAGAAATCCACTAAAAGTTTTGTTTGGTTATATTGCAATCCCGAGATAATCGTCTCCATGCTCCAAATCCATTTTAAAGCCATTTTTAAGGCATTTCGCGCATACATGAAATGAACACATTTTTCTCCAAAACTATAACAGATGCAAGCTTGTCCTGTTTGGTGGAGATGATATTTAATAAAATAAGTAGAAATCCACTAAAAGTTTTGTTTGGTTATCTTGCAATCCCGAGATAATCGTCTCCATGCTCCAAATCCATTATAAAGCCATTTTTAAGGCATTTCGCGCATACATGAAATGAACACATTTTTCTCCAAAACTATAACAGATGCAAGCTTGTCCTGTTTGGTGGAGATAATATTTAATAAAATAAGTAGAAATCTACTAAAAGTTTCGTTTGTTTATATTGCCATCCTGAGATAATCGTCTCCATGCTCCAAATCCATTTTAAAGCCATTTCAAAGGCATTTTGCGCATACATGAAATGAACACATTTTTCTCCAAAACTATAACACATGTAAGCTTGTCCTGTTTGGTGGAGATGATATTTAATAAAATAAGTAGAAATCCACTAAAAGTTTTGTTTGGTTATCTTGCAATCCCGAGATAATCGTCTCCATGCTCCAAATCCATTTTAAAGCCATTTTTAAGGCATTTCGCGCATACATGAAATGAACACATTTTTCTCCAAAACTATAACAGATGCAAGCTTGTCCTGTTTGGTGGAGATGATATTTAATAAAATAAGTAGAAATCCACTAAAAGTTTTGTTTGGTTATCTTGCAATCCCGAGATAATCGTCTCCATGCTCCAAATCCATTTTAAAGCCATTTTTAAGGCATTTCGCGCATACATGAAATGAACACATTTTTCTCCAAAACTATAACAGATGCAAGCTTGTCCTGTTTGGTGGAGATGATATTTAATAAAATAAGTAGAAATCCACTAAAAGTTTTGTTTGGTTATCTTGCAATCCCGAGATAATCGTCTCCATGCTCCAAATCCATTATAAAGCCATTTTTAAGGCATTTCGCGCATACATGAAATGAACACATTTTTCTCCAAAACTATAACAGATGCAAGCTTGTCCTGTTTGGTGGAGATAATATTTAATAAAATAAGTAGAAATCTACTAAAAGTTTCGTTTGTTTATATTGCCATCCTGAGATAATCGTCTCCATGCTCCAAATCCATTTTAAAGCCATTTCAAAGGCATTTTGCGCATACATGAAATGAACAAATTTTTCTCCAAAACTATAACACATGCAAGCTTGTCCTGTTTGGTGGAGATGATATTTAATAAAATAAGTAGAAATCCACTAAAAGTTTTGTTTGGTTATCTTGCAATCCCGAGATAATCGTCTCCATGCTCCAAATCCATTTTAAAGCCATTTTTAAGGCATTTCGCGCATACATGAAATGAACACATTTTTCTCCAAAACTATAACAGATGCAAGCTTGTCCTGTTTGGTGGAGATGATATTTAATAAAATAAGTAGAAATCCACTAAAAGTTTTGTTTGGTTATCTTGCAATCCCGAGATAATCGTCTCCATGCTCCAAATCCATTTTAAAGCCATTTTTAAGGCATTTCGCGTATACATGAAATGAACACATTTTTCTCCAAAACTATAACAGATGCAAGCTTGTCCTGTTTGGTGGAGATGATATTTAATAAAATAAGTAGAAATCCACTAAAAGTTTTGTTTGGTTATCTTGCAATCCCGAGATAATCGTCTCCATGCTCCAAATCCATTTTAAAGCCATTTTTAAGGCATTTCGCGCATACATGAAATGAACACATTTTTCTCCAAAACTATAACAGATGCAAGCTTGTCCTGTTTGGTGGAGATGATATTTAATAAAATAAGTAGAAATCCACTAAAAGTTTTGTTTGGTTATCTTGCAATCCCGAGATAATCGTCTCCATGCTCCAAATCCATTTTAAAGCCATTTTTAAGGCATTTCGCGTATACATGAAATGAACACATTTTTCTCCAAAACTATAACAGATGCAAGCTTGTCCTGTTTGGTGGAGATGATATTTAATAAAATAAGTAGAAATCCACTAAAAGTTTTGTTTGGTTATCTTGCAATCCCGAGATAATCGTCTCCATGCTCCAAATCCATTTTAAAGCCATTTTTAAGGCATTTCGCGCATACATGAAATGAACACATTTTTCTCCAAAACTATAACAGATGCAAGCTTGTCCTGTTTGGTGGAGATGATATTTAATAAAATAAGTAGAAATCCACTAAAAGTTTTGTTTGGTTATATTGCAATCCCGAGATAATCGTCTCCATGCTCCAAATCCATTTTAAAGCCATTTTTAAGGCATTTCGCGCATACATGAAATGAACACATTTTTCTCCAAAACTATAACAGATGCAAGCTTGTCCTGTTTGGTGGAGATGATATTTAATAAAATAAGTAGAAATCCACTAAAAGTTTTGTTTGGTTATCTTGCAATCCCGAGATAATCGTCTCCATGCTCCAAATCCATTATAAAGCCATTTTTAAGGCATTTCGCGCATACATGAAATGAACACATTTTTCTCCAAAACTATAACAGATGCAAGCTTGTCCTGTTTGGTGGAGATAATATTTAATAAAATAAGTAGAAATCTACTAAAAGTTTCGTTTGTTTATATTGCCATCCTGAGATAATCGTCTCCATGCTCCAAATCCATTTTAAAGCCATTTCAAAGGCATTTTGCGCATACATGAAATGAACACATTTTTCTCCAAAACTATAACACATGCAAGCTTGTCCTGTTTGGTGGAGATGATATTTAATAAAATAAGTAGAAATCCACTAAAAGTTTTGTTTGGTTATCTTGCAATCCCGAGATAATCGTCTCCATGCTCCAAATCCATTTTAAAGCCATTTTTAAGGCATTTCGCGCATACATGAAATGAACACATTTTTCTCCAAAACTATAACAGATGCAAGCTTGTCCTGTTTGGTGGAGATGATATTTAATAAAATAAGTAGAAATCCACTAAAAGTTTTGTTTGGTTATCTTGCAATCCCGAGATAATCGTCTCCATGCTCCAAATCCATTATAAAGCCATTTTTAAGGCATTTCGCGCATACATGAAATGAACACATTTTTCTCCAAAACTATAACAGATGCAAGCTTGTCCTGTTTGGTGGAGATAATATTTAATAAAATAAGTAGAAATCTACTAAAAGTTTCGTTTGTTTATATTGCCATCCTGAGATAATCGTCTCCATGCTCCAAATCCATTTTAAAGCCATTTCAAAGGCATTTTGCGCATACATGAAATGAACACATTTTTCTCCAAAACTATAACACATGCAAGCTTGTCCTGTTTGGTGGAGATGATATTTAATAAAATAAGTAGAAATCCACTAAACGTTTTGTTTGGTTATCTTGCAATCCCGAGATAATCGTCTCCATGCTCCAAATCCATTTTAAAGCCATTTTTAAGGCATTTCGCGCATACATGAAATGAACACATTTTTCTCCAAAACTATAACAGATGCAAGCTTGTCCTGTTTGGTGGAGATGATATTTAATAAAATAAGTAGAAATCCACTAAAAGTTTTGTTTGGTTATCTTGCAATCCCGAGATAATCGTCTCCATGCTCCAAATCCATTTTAAAGCCATTTTTAAGGCATTTCGCGCATACATGAAATGAACACATTTTTCTCCAAAACTATAACAGATGCAAGCTTGTCTTGTTTGGTGGAGATGATATTTAATAAAATAAGTAGAAATCCACTAAAAGTTTTGTTTGGTTATCTTGCAATCCCGAGATAATCGTCTCCATGCTCCAAATCCATTTTAAAGCCATTTTTAAGGCATTTCGCGCATACATGAAATGAACACATTTTTCTCCAAAACTATAACAGATGCAAGCTTGTCCTGTTTGGTGGAGATAATATTTAATAAAATAAGTAGAAATCTACTAAAAGTTTCGTTTGTTTATATTGCCATCCTGAGATAATCGTCTCCATGCTCCAAATCCATTTTAAAGCCATTTCAAAGGCATTTTGCGCATACATGAAATGAACACATTTTTTTCCAAAACTATAACACATGCAAGCTTGTCCTGTTTGGTGGAGATGATATTTAATAAAATAAGTAGAAATCCACTAAAAGTTTTGTTTGGTTATCTTGCAATCCCGAGATAATCGTCTCCATGCTCCAAATCCATTTTAAAGCCATTTTTAAGGCATTTCGCGCATACATGAAATGAACACATTTTTCTCCAAAACTATAACAGATGCAAGCTTGTCTTGTTTGGTGGAGATGATATTTAATAAAATAAGTAGAAATCCACTAAAAGTTTTGTTTGGTTATCTTGCAATCCCGAGATAATCGTCTCCATGCTCCAAATCCATTTTAAAGCCATTTTTAAGGCATTTCGCGCATACATGAAATGAACACATTTTTCTCCAAAACTATAACAGATGCAAGCTTGTCCTGTTTGGTGGAGATAATATTTAATAAAATAAGTAGAAATCTACTAAAAGTTTCGTTTGTTTATATTGCCATCCTGAGATAATCGTCTCCATGCTCCAAATCCATTTTAAAGCCATTTCAAAGGCATTTTGCGCATACATGAAATGAACACATTTTTTTCCAAAACTATAACACATGCAAGCTTGTCCTGTTTGGTGGAGATGATATTTAATAAAATAAGTAGAAATCCACTAAAAGTTTTGTTTGGTTATCTTGCAATCCCGAGATAATCGTCTCCATGCTCCAAATCCATTTTAAAGCCATTTTTAAGGCATTTCGCGCATACATGAAATGAACACATTTTTCTCCAAAACTATAACAGATGCAAGCTTGTCTTGTTTGGTGGAGATGATATTTAATAAAATAAGTAGAAATCCACTAAAAGTTTTGTTTGGTTATCTTGCAATCCCGAGATAATCGTCTCCATGCTCCAAATCCATTTTAAAGCCATTTTTAAGGCATTTCGCGCATACATGAAATGAACACATTTTTCTCCAAAACTATAACAGATGCAAGCTTGTCCTGTTTGGTGGAGATAATATTTAATAAAATAAGTAGAAATCTACTAAAAGTTTCGTTTGTTTATATTGCCATCCTGAGATAATCGTCTCCATGCTCCAAATCCATTTTAAAGCCATTTCAAAGGCATTTTGCGCATACATGAAATGAACACATTTTTTTCCAAAACTATAACACATGCAAGCTTGTCCTGTTTGGTGGAGATGATATTTAATAAAATAAGTAGAAATCCACTAAAAGTTTTGTTTGGTTATATTGCAATCCCGAGATAATCGTCTCCATGCTCCAAATCCATTTTAAAGCCATTTTTAAGGCATTTCGCGCATACATGAAATGAACACATATTTCTCCAAAACTATAACAGATGCAAGCTTGTCCTGTTTGGTGGAGATGATATTTAATAAAATAAGTAGAAATCCACTAAAAGTTTTGTTTGGTTATCTTGCAATCCCGAGATAATCGTCTCCATGCTCCAAATCCATTTTAAAGCCATTTTTAAGGCATTTCGCGCATACATGAAATGAACACATTTTTCTCCAAAACTATAACAGATGCAAGCTTGTCCTGTTTGGTGGAGATAATATTTATTAAAATAAGTAGAAATCTACTAAAAGTTTCGTTTGTTTATATTGCCATCCTGAGATAATCGTCTCCATGCTCCAAATCCATTTTAAAGCCATTTCAAAGGCATTTTGCGCATACATGAAATGAACACATTTTTCTCCAAAACTATAACACATGCAAGCTTGTCCTGTTTGGTGGAGATGATATTTAATAAAATAAGTAGAAATCCACTAAAAGTTTTGTTTGGTTATCTTGCAATCCCGAGATAATCGTCTCCATGCTCCAAATCCATTTTAAAGCCATTTTTAAGGCATTTCGCGCATACATGAAATGAACACATTTTTCTCCAAAACTATAACAGATGCAAGCTTGTCCTGTTTGGTGGAGATGATAATTAATAAAATAAGTAGAAATCCACTAAAAGTTTTGTTTGGTTATCTTGCAATCTCGAGATAATCGTCTCCATGCTTCAAATGCTATTAAAACCCATTTCTAAGGCATTTCGCGCATAAATGAAATGAACACATTTTTCTCCAAAACTATAACACATGCAAGCTTGTCCTGTTTGGTGGAGATGATATTTAATAAAATAAGTAGAAATCCACTAAACGTTTTGTTTGGTTATCTTGCAATCCCGAGATAATCGTCTCCATGCTCCAAATCCATTTTAAAGCCATTTTTAAGGCATTTCGCGCATACATGAAATGAACACATTTTTCTCCAAAACTATAACAGATGCAAGCTTGTCCTGTTTGGTGGAGATGATATTTAATAAAATAAGTAGAAATCCACTAAAAGTTTTGTTTGGTTATCTTGCAATCCCGAGATAATCGTCTCCATGCTCCAAATCCATTTTAAAGCCATTTTTAAGGCATTTCGCGCATACATGAAATGAACACATTTTTCTCCAAAACTATAACAGATGCAAGCTTGTCTTGTTTGGTGGAGATGATATTTAATAAAATAAGTAGAAATCCACTAAAAGTTTTGTTTGGTTATCTTGCAATCCCGAGATAATCGTCTCCATGCTCCAAATCCATTTT
This sequence comes from Anomaloglossus baeobatrachus, assembly GCF_048569485.1. Lineage (NCBI taxonomy): Eukaryota > Metazoa > Chordata > Amphibia > Anura > Aromobatidae > Anomaloglossus > Anomaloglossus baeobatrachus. Next base: position 1,751,882 of record NW_027442090.1, on the reverse strand, counting down.
AAAGCCATTTTTAAGGCATTTCGCGCATACATGAAATGAACACATTTTTCTCCAAAACTATAACAGATGCAAGCTTGTCCTGTTTGGTGGAGATAATATTTAATAAAATAAGTAGAAATCTACTAAAAGTTTCGTTTGTTTATATTGCCATCCTGAGATAATCGTCTCCATGCTCCAAATCCATTTTAAAGCCATTTCAAAGGCATTTTGCGCATACATGAAATGAACACATTTTTTTCCAAAACTATAACACATGCAAGCTTGTCCTGTTTGGTGGAGATGATATTTAATAAAATAAGTAGAAATCCACTAAAAGTTTTGTTTGGTTATCTTGCAATCCCGAGATAATCGTCTCCATGCTCCAAATCCATTTTAAAGCCATTTTTAAGGCATTTCGCGCATACATGAAATGAACACATTTTTCTCCAAAACTATAACAGATGCAAGCTTGTCTTGTTTGGTGGAGATGATATTTAATAAAATAAGTAGAAATCCACTAAAAGTTTTGTTTGGTTATCTTGCAATCCCGAGATAATCGTCTCCATGCTCCAAATCCATTTTAAAGCCATTTTTAAGGCATTTCGCGCATACATGAAATGAACACATTTTTCTCCAAAACTATAACAGATGCAAGCTTGTCCTGTTTGGTGGAGATAATATTTAATAAAATAAGTAGAAATCTACTAAAAGTTTCGTTTGTTTATATTGCCATCCTGAGATAATCGTCTCCATGCTCCAAATCCATTTTAAAGCCATTTCAAAGGCATTTTGCGCATACATGAAATGAACACATTTTTTTCCAAAACTATAACACATGCAAGCTTGTCCTGTTTGGTGGAGATGATATTTAATAAAATAAGTAGAAATCCACTAAAAGTTTTGTTTGGTTATCTTGCAATCCCGAGATAATCGTCTCCATGCTCCAAATCCATTTTAAAGCCATTTTTAAGGCATTTCGCGCATACATGAAATGAACACATTTTTCTCCAAAACTATAACAGATGCAAGCTTGTCTTGTTTGGTGGAGATGATATTTAATAAAATAAGTAGAAATCCACTAAAAGTTTTGTTTGGTTATCTTGCAATCCCGAGATAATCGTCTCCATGCTCCAAATCCATTTTAAAGCCATTTTTAAGGCATTTCGCGCATACATGAAATGAACACATTTTTCTCCAAAACTATAACAGATGCAAGCTTGTCCTGTTTGGTGGAGATAATATTTAATAAAATAAGTAGAAATCTACTAAAAGTTTCGTTTGTTTATATTGCCATCCTGAGATAATCGTCTCCATGCTCCAAATCCATTTTAAAGCCATTTCAAAGGCATTTTGCGCATACATGAAATGAACACATTTTTTTCCAAAACTATAACACATGCAAGCTTGTCCTGTTTGGTGGAGATGATATTTAATAAAATAAGTAGAAATCCACTAAAAGTTTTGTTTGGTTATATTGCAATCCCGAGATAATCGTCTCCATGCTCCAAATCCATTTTAAAGCCATTTTTAAGGCATTTCGCGCATACATGAAATGAACACATATTTCTCCAAAACTATAACAGATGCAAGCTTGTCCTGTTTGGTGGAGATGATATTTAATAAAATAAGTAGAAATCCACTAAAAGTTTTGTTTGGTTATCTTGCAATCCCGAGATAATCGTCTCCATGCTCCAAATCCATTTTAAAGCCATTTTTAAGGCATTTCGCGCATACATGAAATGAACACATTTTTCTCCAAAACTATAACAGATGCAAGCTTGTCCTGTTTGGTGGAGATAATATTTATTAAAATAAGTAGAAATCTACTAAAAGTTTCGTTTGTTTATATTGCCATCCTGAGATAATCGTCTCCATGCTCCAAATCCATTTTAAAGCCATTTCAAAGGCATTTTGCGCATACATGAAATGAACACATTTTTCTCCAAAACTATAACACATGCAAGCTTGTCCTGTTTGGTGGAGATGATATTTAATAAAATAAGTAGAAATCCACTAAAAGTTTTGTTTGGTTATCTTGCAATCCCGAGATAATCGTCTCCATGCTCCAAATCCATTTTAAAGCCATTTTTAAGGCATTTCGCGCATACATGAAATGAACACATTTTTCTCCAAAACTATAACAGATGCAAGCTTGTCCTGTTTGGTGGAGATGATATTTAATAAAATAAGTAGAAATCCACTAAAAGTTTTGTTTGGTTATCTTGCAATCCCGAGATAATCGTCTCCATGCTCCAAATCCATTTTAAAGCCATTTTTAAGGCATTTTGCGCATACATGAAATGAACACATTTTTCTCCAAAACTATAACACATGCAAGCTTGTCCTGTTTGGTGGAGATGATATTTAATAAAATAAGTAGAAATCCACTAAAAGTTTTGTTTGGTTATCTTGCAATCCCGAGATAATCGTCTCCATGCTCCAAATCCATTTTAAAGCCATTTTTAAGGCATTTCGCGCATACATGAAATGAACACATTTTTCTCCAAAACTATAACAGATGCAAGCTTGTCCTGTTTGGTGGAGATGATATTTAATAAAATAAGTAGAAATCCACTAAAAGTTTTGTTTGGTTATATTGCAATCCCGAGATAATCGTCTCCATGCTCCAAATCCATTTTAAAGCCATTTTTAAGGCATTTCGCGCATACATGAAATGAACACATTTTTCTCCAAAACTATAACAGATGCAAGCTTGTCCTGTTTGGTGGAGATGATATTTAATAAAATAAGTAGAAATCCACTAAAAGTTTTGTTTGGTTATCTTGCAATCCCGAGATAATCGTCTCCATGCTCCAAATCCATTTTAAAGCCATTTTTAAGGCATTTCGCGCATACATGAAATGAACACATTTTTCTCCAAAACTATAACAGATGCAAGCTTGTCCTGTTTGGTGGAGATAATATTTAATAAAATAAGTAGAAATCTACTAAAAGTTTCGTTTGTTTATATTGCCATCCTGAGATAATCGTCTCCATGCTCCAAATCCATTTTAAAGCCATTTCAAAGGCATTTTGCGCATACATGAAATGAACACATTTTTCTCCAAAACTATAACACATGCAAGCTTGTCCTGTTTGGTGGAGATGATATTTAATAAAATAAGTAGAAATCCACTAAAAGTTTTGTTTGGTTATCTTGCAATCCCGAGATAATCGTCTCCATGCTCCAAATCCATTTTAAAGCCATTTTAAGGCATTTCGCGCATACATGAAATGAACACATTTTTCTCCAAAACTATAACAGATGCAAGCTTGTCCTGTTTGGTGGAGATGATATTTAATAAAATAAGTAGAAATCCACTAAAAGTTTTGTTTGGTTATCTTGCAATCCCGAGATAATCGTCTCCATGCTCCAAATCCATTTTAAAGCCATTTTTAAGGCATTTCGCGCATACATGAAATGAACACATTTTTCTCCAAAACTAAGATGCAAGCTTGTCCTGTTTGGTGGAGATAATATTTAATAAAATAAGTAGAAATCTACTAAAAGTTTCGTTTGTTTATATTGCCATCCTGAGATAATCGTCTCCATGCTCCAAATCCATTTTAAAGCCATTTCAAAGGCATTTTGCGCATACATGAAATGAACACATTTTTCTCCAAAACTATAACACATGCAAGCTTGTCCTGTTTGGTGGAGATGATATTTAATAAAATAAGTAGAAATCCACTAAAAGTTTTGTTTGGTTATCTTGCAATCCCGAGATAATCGTCTCCATGCTCCAAATCCATTTTAAAGCCATTTTTAAGGCATTTCGCGCATACATGAAATGAACACATTTTTCTCCAAAACTATAACAGATGCAAGCTTGTCCTGTTTGGTGGAGATGATATTTAATAAAATAAGTAGAAATCCACTAAAAGTTTTGTTTGGTTATCTTGCAATCCCGAGATAATCGTCTCCATGCTCCAAATCCATTTTAAAGCCATTTTTAAGGCATTTCGCGCATACATGAAATGAACACATTTTTCTCCAAAACTATAACAGATGCAAGCTTGTCCTGTTTGGTGGAGATAATATTTAATAAAATAAGTAGAAATCTACTAAAAGTTTCGTTTGTTTATATTGCCATCCTGAGATAATCGTCTCCATGCTCCAAATCCATTTTAAAGCCATTTCAAAGGCATTTTGCGCATACATGAAATGAACACATTTTTTTCCAAAACTATAACACATGCAAGCTTGTCCTGTTTGGTGGAGATGATATTTAATAAAATAAGTAGAAATCCACTAAAAGTTTTGTTTGGTTATATTGCAATCCCGAGATAATCGTCTCCATGCTCCAAATCCATTTTAAAGCCATTTTTAAGGCATTTCGCGCATACATGAAATGAACACATTTTTCTCCAAAACTATAACAGATGCAAGCTTGTCCTGTTTGGTGGAGATGATATTTAATAAAATAAGTAGAAATCCACTAAAAGTTTTGTTTGGTTATCTTGCAATCCCGAGATAATCGTCTCCATGCTCCAAATCCATTTTAAAGCCATTTTAAGGCATTTCGCGCATACATGAAATGAACACATTTTTCTCCAAAACTATAACAGATGCAAGCTTGTCCTGTTTGGTGGAGATGATATTTAATAAAATAAGTAGAAATCCACTAAAAGTTTTGTTTGGTTATCTTGCAATCCCGAGATAATCGTCTCCATGCTCCAAATCCATTTTAAAGCCATTTTTAAGGCATTTCGCGCATACATGAAATGAACACATTTTTCTCCAAAACTAAGATGCAAGCTTGTCCTGTTTGGTGGAGATAATATTTAATAAAATAAGTAGAAATCTACTAAAAGTTTCGTTTGTTTATATTGCCATCCTGAGATAATCGTCTCCATGCTCCAAATCCATTTTAAAGCCATTTCAAAGGCATTTTGCGCATACATGAAATGAACACATTTTTCTCCAAAACTATAACACATGCAAGCTTGTCCTGTTTGGTGGAGATGATATTTAATAAAATAAGTAGAAATCCACTAAAAGTTTTGTTTGGTTATCTTGCAATCCCGAGATAATCGTCTCCATGCTCCAAATCCATTTTAAAGCCATTTTTAAGGCATTTCGCGCATACATGAAATGAACACATTTTTCTCCAAAACTATAACAGATGCAAGCTTGTCCTGTTTGGTGGAGATGATATTTAATAAAATAAGTAGAAATCCACTAAAAGTTTTGTTTGGTTATCTTGCAATCCCGAGATAATCGTCTCCATGCTCCAAATCCATTTTAAAGCCATTTTTAAGGCATTTCGCGCATACATGAAATGAACACATTTTTCTCCAAAACTATAACAGATGCAAGCTTGTCCTGTTTGGTGGAGATAATATTTAATAAAATAAGTAGAAATCTACTAAAAGTTTCGTTTGTTTATATTGCCATCCTGAGATAATCGTCTCCATGCTCCAAATCCATTTTAAAGCCATTTCAAAGGCATTTTGCGCATACATGAAATGAACACATTTTTTTCCAAAACTATAACACATGCAAGCTTGTCCTGTTTGGTGGAGATGATATTTAATAAAATAAGTAGAAATCCACTAAAAGTTTTGTTTGGTTATATTGCAATCCCGAGATAATCGTCTCCATGCTCCAAATCCATTTTAAAGCCATTTTTAAGGCATTTCGCGCATACATGAAATGAACACATTTTTCTCCAAAACTATAACAGATGCAAGCTTGTCCTGTTTGGTGGAGATGATATTTAATAAAATAAGTAGAAATCCACTAAAAGTTTTGTTTGGTTATCTTGCAATCCCGAGATAATCGTCTCCATGCTCCAAATCCATTTTAAAGCCATTTTTAAGGCATTTCGCGCATACATGAAATGAACACATTTTTCTCCAAAACTATAACAGATGCAAGCTTGTCCTGTTTGGTGGAGATGATATTTAATAAAATAAGTAGAAATCCACTAAAAGTTTTGTTTGGTTATCTTGCAATCCCGAGATAATCGTCTCCATGCTCCAAATCCATTTTAAAGCCATTTTTAAGGCATTTCGCGCATACATGAAATGAACACATTTTTCTCCAAAACTAAGATGCAAGCTTGTCCTGTTTGGTGGAGATAATATTTAATAAAATAAGTAGAAATCTACTAAAAGTTTAGTTTGTTTATATTGCCATCCTGAGATAATCGTCTCCATGCTCCAAATCCATTTTAAAGCCATTTCAAAGGCATTTTGCGCATACATGAAATGAACACATTTTTCTCCAAAACTATAACACATGCAAGCTTGTCCTGTTTGGTGGAGATGATATTTAATAAAATAAGTAGAAATCCACTAAAAGTTTTGTTTGGTTATCTTGCAATCCCGAGATAATCGTCTCCATGCTCCAAATCCATTTTAAAGCCATTTTTAAGGCATTTCGCGCATACATGAAATGAACACATTTTTCTCCAAAACTATAACAGATGCAAGCTTGTCCTGTTTGGTGGAGATGATATTTAATAAAATAAGTAGAAATCCACTAAAAGTTTTGTTTGGTTATCTTGCAATCCCGAGATAATCGTCTCCATGCTCCAAATCCATTTTAAAGCCATTTTTAAGGCATTTTGCGCATACATGAAATGAACACATTTTTCTCCAAAACTATAACACATGCAAGCTTGTCCTGTTTGGTGGAGATGATATTTAATAAAATAAGTAGAAATCCACTAAAAGTTTTGTTTGGTTATCTTGCAATCCCGAGATAATCGTCTCCATGCTCCAAATCCATTTTAAAGCCATTTTAAGGCATTTCGCGCATACATGAAATGAACACATTTTTCTCCAAAACTATAACAGATGCAAGCTTGTCCTGTTTGGTGGAGATGATATTTAATAAAATAAGTAGAAATCCACTAAAAGTTTTGTTTGGTTATCTTGCAATCCCGAGATAATCGTCTCCATGCTCCAAATCCATTTTAAAGCCATTTTTAAGGCATTTCGCGCATACATGAAATGAACACATTTTTCTCCAAAACTATAACAGATGCAAGCTTGTCTTGTTTGGTGGAGATGATATTTAATAAAATAAGTAGAAATCCACTAAAAGTTTTGTTTGGTTATCTTGCAATCCCGAGATAATCGTCTCCATGCTCCAAATCCATTTTAAAGCCATTTTTAAGGCATTTCGCGCATACATGAAATGAACACATTTTTCTCCAAAACTATAACAGATGCAAGCTTGTCCTGTTTGGTGGAGATAATATTTAATAAAATAAGTAGAAATCTACTAAAAGTTTCGTTTGTTTATATTGCCATCCTGAGATAATCGTCTCCATGCTCCAAATCCATTTTAAAGCCATTTCAAAGGCATTTTGCGCATACATGAAATGAACACATTTTTTTCCAAAACTATAACACATGCAAGCTTGTCCTGTTTGGTGGAGATGATATTTAATAAAATAAGTAGAAATCCACTAAAAGTTTTGTTTGGTTATATTGCAATCCCGAGATAATCGTCTCCATGCTCCAAATCCATTTTAAAGCCATTTTTAAGGCATTTCGCGCATACATGAAATGAACACATTTTTCTCCAAATCTATAACAGATGCAAGCTTGTCCTGTTTGGTGGAGATGATATTTAATAAAATAAGTAGAAATCCACTAAAAGTTTTGTTTGGTTATCTTGCAATCCCGAGATAATCGTCTCCATGCTCCAAATCCATTTTAAAGCCATTTTTAAGGCATTTCGCGCATACATGAAATGAACACATTTTTCTCCAAAACTATAACAGATGCAAGCTTGTCCTGTTTGGTGGAGATGATATTTAATAAAATAAGTAGAAATCCACTAAAAGTTTTGTTTGGTTATCTTGCAATCCCGAGATAATCGTCTCCATGCTCCAAATCCATTTTAAAGCCATTTTTAAGGCATTTCGCGCATACATGAAATGAACACATTTTTCTCCAAAACTATAACAGATGCAAGCTTGTCCTGTTTGGTGGAGATGATATTTAATAAAATAAGTAGAAATCCACTAAAAGTTTTGTTTGGTTATCTTGCAATCCCGAGATAATCGTCTCCATGCTCCAAATCCATTTTAAAGCCATTTTTAAGGCATTTCGCGCATACATGAAATGAACACATTTTTCTCCAAAACTATAACAGATGCAAGCTTGTCCTGTTTGGTGGAGATGATATTTAATAAAATAAGTAGAAATCCACTAAAAGTTTTGTTTGGTTATCTTGCAATCCCGAGATAATCGTCTCCATGCTCCAAATCCATTTTAAAGCCATTTTTAAGGCATTTCGCGCATACATGAAATGAACACATTTTTCTCCAAAACTATAACAGATGCAAGCTTGTCCTGTTTGGTGGAGATAATATTTAATAAAATAAGTAGAAATCTACTAAAAGTTTCGTTTGTTTATATTGCCATCCTGAGATAATCGTCTCCATGCTCCAAATCCATTTTAAAGCCATTTCAAAGGCATTTTGCGCATACATGAAATGAACACATTTTTTTCCAAAACTATAACACATGCAAGCTTGTCCTGTTTGGTGGAGATGATATTTAATAAAATAAGTAGAAATCCACTAAAAGTTTTGTTTGGTTATATTGCAATCCCGAGATAATCGTCTCCATGCTCCAAATCCATTTTAAAGCCATTTTTAAGGCATTTCGCGCATACATGAAATGAACACATTTTTCTCCAAAACTATAACAGATGCAAGCTTGTCCTGTTTGGTGGAGATGATATTTAATAAAATAAGTAGAAATCCACTAAAAGTTTTGTTTGGTTATCTTGCAATCCCGAGATAATCGTCTCCATGCTCCAAATCCATTTTAAAGCCATTTTTAAGGCATTTCGCGCATACATGAAATGAACACATTTTTCTCCAAAACTATAACAGATGCAAGCTTGTCCTGTTTGGTGGAGATGATATTTAATAAAATAAGTAGAAATCCACTAAAAGTTTTGTTTGGTTATCTTGCAATCCCGAGATAATCGTCTCCATGCTCCAAATCCATTTTAAAGCCATTTTTAAGGCATTTCGCGCATACATGAAATGAACACATTTTTCTCCAAAACTAAGATGCAAGCTTGTCCTGTTTGGTGGAGATAATATTTAATAAAATAAGTAGAAATCTACTAAAAGTTTAGTTTGTTTATATTGCCATCCTGAGATAATCGTCTCCATGCTCCAAATCCATTTTAAAGCCATTTCAAAGGCATTTTGCGCATACATGAAATGAACACATTTTTCTCCAAAACTATAACACATGCAAGCTTGTCCTGTTTGGTGGAGATGATATTTAATAAAATAAGTAGAAATCCACTAAAAGTTTTGTTTGGTTATCTTGCAATCCCGAGATAATCGTCTCCATGCTCCAAATCCATTTTAAAGCCATTTTTAAGGCATTTCGCGCATACATGAAATGAACACATTTTTCTCCAAAACTATAACAGATGCAAGCTTGTCCTGTTTGGTGGAGATGATATTTAATAAAATAAGTAGAAATCCACTAAAAGTTTTGTTTGGTTATCTTGCAATCCCGAGATAATCGTCTCCATGCTCCAAATCCATTTTAAAGCCATTTTTAAGGCATTTTGCGCATACATGAAATGAACACATTTTTCTCCAAAACTATAACACATGCAAGCTTGTCCTGTTTGGTGGAGATGATATTTAATAAAATAAGTAGAAATCCACTAAAAGTTTTGTTTGGTTATCTTGCAATCCCGAGATAATCGTCTCCATGCTCCAAATCCATTTTAAAGCCATTTTAAGGCATTTCGCGCATACATGAAATGAACACATTTTTCTCCAAAACTATAACAGATGCAAGCTTGTCCTGTTTGGTGGAGATGATATTTAATAAAATAAGTAGAAATCCACTAAAAGTTTTGTTTGGTTATCTTGCAATCCCGAGATAATCGTCTCCATGCTCCAAATCCATTTTAAAGCCATTTTTAAGGCATTTCGCGCATACATGAAATGAACACATTTTTCTCCAAAACTATAACAGATGCAAGCTTGTCTTGTTTGGTGGAGATGATATTTAATAAAATAAGTAGAAATCCACTAAAAGTTTTGTTTGGTTATCTTGCAATCCCGAGATAATCGTCTCCATGCTCCAAATCCATTTTAAAGCCATTTTTAAGGCATTTCGCGCATACATGAAATGAACACATTTTTCTCCAAAACTATAACAGATGCAAGCTTGTCCTGTTTGGTGGAGATAATATTTAATAAAATAAGTAGAAATCTACTAAAAGTTTCGTTTGTTTATATTGCCATCCTGAGATAATCGTCTCCATGCTCCAAATCCATTTTAAAGCCATTTCAAAGGCATTTTGCGCATACATGAAATGAACACATTTTTTTCCAAAACTATAACACATGCAAGCTTGTCCTGTTTGGTGGAGATGATATTTAATAAAATAAGTAGAAATCCACTAAAAGTTTTGTTTGGTTATATTGCAATCCCGAGATAATCGTCTCCATGCTCCAAATCCATTTTAAAGCCATTTTTAAGGCATTTCGCGCATACATGAAATGAACACATTTTTCTCCAAATCTATAACAGATGCAAGCTTGTCCTGTTTGGTGGAGATGATATTTAATAAAATAAGTAGAAATCCACTAAAAGTTTTGTTTGGTTATCTTGCAATCCCGAGATAATCGTCTCCATGCTCCAAATCCATTTTAAAGCCATTTTTAAGGCATTTCGCGCATACATGAAATGAACACATTTTTCTCCAAAACTATAACAGATGCAAGCTTGTCCTGTTTGGTGGAGATGATATTTAATAAAATAAGTAGAAATCCACTAAAAGTTTTGTTTGGTTATCTTGCAATCCCGAGATAATCGTCTCCATGCTCCAAATCCATTTTAAAGCCATTTTTAAGGCATTTCGCGCATACATGAAATGAACACATTTTTCTCCAAAACTATAACAGATGCAAGCTTGTCCTGTTTGGTGGAGATGATATTTAATAAAATAAGTAGAAATCCACTAAAAGTTTTGTTTGGTTATCTTGCAATCCCGAGATAATCGTCTCCATGCTCCAAATCCATTTTAAAGCCATTTTTAAGGCATTTCGCGCATACATGAAATGAACACATTTTTCTCCAAAACTATAACAGATGCAAGCTTGTCCTGTTTGGTGGAGATAATATTTAATAAAATAAGTAGAAATCTACTAAAAGTTTCGTTTGTTTATATTGCCATCCTGAGATAATCGTCTCTATGCTCCAAATTCATTTTAAAGCCATTTCAAAGGCATTTTGCGCATACATGAAATGAACACATTTTTCTCCAAAACTATAACACATGCAAGCTTGTCCTGTATGGTGGAGATGATATTTAATAAAATAAGTAGAAATCCACTAAAAGTTTTGTTTGGTTATCTTGCAATCCCGAGATAATCGTCTCCATGCTCCAAATCCATTTTAAAGCCATTTTTAAGGCATTTCGCGCATACATGAAATGAACACATTTTTCTCCAAAACTATAACAGATGCAAGCTTGTCCTGTTTGGTGGAGATGATATTTAATAAAATAAGTAGAAATCCACTAAAAGTTTTGTTTGGTTATCTTGCAATCCCGAGATAATCGTCTCCATGCTCCAAATCCATTTTAAAGCCATTTTTAAGGCATTTTGCGCATACATGAAATGAACACATTTTTCTCCAAAACTATAACACATGCAAGCTTGTCCTGTTTGGTGGAGATGATATTTAATAAAATAAGTAGAAATCCACTAAAAGTTTTGTTTGGTTATCTTGCAATCCCGAGATAATCGTCTCCCTGCTCCAAATCCATTTTAAAGCCATTTTTAAGGCATTTCGCGCATACATGAAATGAACACATTTTTCTCCAAAACTATAACAGATGCAAGCTTGTCCTGTTTGGTGGAGATGATATTTAATAAAATAAGTAGAAATCCACTAAAAGTTTTGTTTGGTTATCTTGCAATCCCGAGATAATCGTCTCCATGCTCCAAATCCATTTTAAAGCCATTTTTAAGGCATTTCGCGCATACATGAAATGAACACATTTTTCTCCAAAACTATAACAGATGCAAGCTTGTCTTGTTTGGTGGAGATGATATTTAATAAAATAAGTAGAAATCCACTAAAAGTTTTGTTTGGTTATCTTGCAATCCCGAGATAATCGTCTCCATGCTCCAAATCCATTTTAAAGCCATTTTTAAGGCATTTCGCGCATACATGAAATGAACACATTTTTCTCCAAAACTATAACAGATGCAAGCTTGTCCTGTTTGGTGGAGATAATATTTAATAAAATAAGTAGAAATCTACTAAAAGTTTCGTTTGTTTATATTGCCATCCTGAGATAATCGTCTCCATGCTCCAAATCCATTTTAAAGCCATTTCAAAGGCATTTTGCGCATACATGAAATGAACACATTTTTTTCCAAAACTATAACTCATGCAAGCTTGTCCTGTTTGGTGGAGATGATATTTAATAAAATAAGTAGAAATCCACTAAAAGTTTTGTTTGGTTATATTGCAATCCCGAGATAATCGTCTCCATGCTCCAAATCCATTTTAAAGCCATTTTTAAGGCATTTCGCGCATACATGAAATGAACACATTTTTCTCCAAAACTATAACAGATGCAAGCTTGTCCTGTTTGGTGGAGATGATATTTAATAAAATAAGTAGAAATCCACTAAAAGTTTTGTTTGGTTATCTTGCAATCCCGAGATAATCGTCTCCATGCTCCAAATCCATTTTAAAGCCATTTTTAAGGCATTTCGCGCATACATGAAATGAACACATTTTTCTCCAAAACTATAACAGATGCAAGCTTGTCCTGTTTGGTGGAGATGATATTTAATAAAATAAGTAGAAATCCACTAAAAGTTTTGTTTGGTTATCTTGCAATCCCGAGATAATCGTCTCCATGCTCCAAATCCATTTTAAAGCCATTTTTAAGGCATTTCGCGCATACATGAAATGAACACATTTTTCTCCAAAACTAAGATGCAAGCTTGTCCTGTTTGGTGGAGATAATATTTAATAAAATAAGTAGAAATCTACTAAAAGTTTCGTTTGTTTATATTGCCATCCTGAGATAATCGTCTCCATGCTCCAAATCCATTTTAAAGCCATTTCAAAGGCATTTTGCGCATACATGAAATGAACACATTTTTCTCCAAAACTATAACACATGCAAGCTTGTCCTGTTTGGTGGAGATGATATTTAATGAAATAAGTAGAAATCCACTAAAAGTTTTGTTTGGTTATCTTGCAATCCCGAGATAATCGTCTCCATGCTCCAAATCCATTTTAAAGCCATTTTTAAGGCATTTCGCGCATACATGAAATGAACACATTTTTCTCCAAAACTATAACAGATGCAAGCTTGTCCTGTTTGGTGGAGATGATATTTAATAAAATAAGTAGAAATCCACTAAAAGTTTTGTTTGGTTATCTTGCAATCCCGAGATAATCGTCTCCATGCTCCAAATCCATTTTAAAGCCATTTTTAAGGCATTTCGCGCATACATGAAATGAACACATTTTTCTCCAAAACTATAACAGATGCAAGCTTGTCTTGTTTGGTGGAGATGATATTTAATAAAAATAAGTAGAAATCCACTAAAAGTTTTGTTTGGTTATCTTGCAATCCCGAGATAATCGTCTCCATGCTCCAAATCCATTTTAAAGCCATTTTTAAGGCATTTCGCGCATACATGAAATGAACACATTTTTCTCCAAAACTATAACAGATGCAAGCTTGTCCTGTTTGGTGGAGATAATATTTAATAAAATAAGTAGAAATCTACTAAAAGTTTCGTTTGTTTATATTGCCATCCTGAGATAATCGTCTCCATGCTCCAAATCCATTTTAAAGCCATTTCAAAGGCATTTTGCGCATACATGAAATGAACACATTTTTTTCCAAAACTATAACACATGCAAGCTTGTCCTGTTTGGTGGAGATGATATTTAATAAAATAAGTAGAAATCCACTAAAAGTTTTGTTTGGTTATATTGCAATCCCGAGATAATCGTCTCCATGCTCCAAATCCATTTTAAAGCCATTTTTAAGGCATTTCGCGCATACATGAAATGAACACATTTTTCTCCAAAACTATAACAGATGCAAGCTTGTCCTGTTTGGTGGAGATGATATTTAATAAAATAAGTAGAAATCCACTAAAAGTTTTGTTTGGTTATCTTGCAATCCCGAGATAATCGTCTCCATGCTCCAAATCCATTTTAAAGCCATTTTTAAGGCATTTCGCGCATACATGAAATGAACACATTTTTCTCCAAAACTATAACAGATGCAAGCTTGTCCTGTTTGGTGGAGATGATATTTAATAAAATAAGTAGAAATCCACTAAAAGTTTTGTTTGGTTATCTTGCAATCCCGAGATAATCGTCTCCATGCTCCAAATCCATTTTAAAGCCATTTTTAAGGCATTTCGCGCATACATGAAATGAACACATTTTTCTCCAAAACTATAACAGATGCAAGCTTGTCCTGTTTGGTGGAGATGATATTTAATAAAATAAGTAGAAATCCACTAAAAGTTTTGTTTGGTTATCTTGCAATCCCGAGATAATCGTCTCCATGCTCCAAATCCATTTTAAAGCCATTTTTAAGGCATTTCGCGCATACATGAAATGAACACATTTTTCTCCAAAACTATAACAGATGCAAGCTTGTCCTGTTTGGTGGAGATAATATTTAATAAAATAAGTAGAAATCTACTAAAAGTTTCGTTTGTTTATATTGCCATCCTGAGATAATCGTCTCCATGCTCCAAATCCATTTTAAAGCCATTTCAAAGGCATTTTGCGCATACATGAAATGAACACATTTTTCTCCAAAACTATAACACATGCAAGCTTGTCCTGTTTGGTGGAGATGATATTTAATAAAATAAGTAGAAATCCACTAAAAGTTTTGTTTGGTTATCTTGCAATCCCGAGATAATCGTCTCCATGCTCCAAATCCATTTTAAAGCCATTTTTAAGGCATTTCGCGCATCCATGAAATGAACACATTTTTCTCCAAAACTATAACAGATGCAAGCTTGTCCTGTTTGGTGGAGATAATATTTAATAAAATAAGTAGAAATCTACTAAAAGTTTCGTTTGTTTATATTGCCATCCTGAGATAATCGTCTCCATGCTCCAAATCCATTTTAAAGCCATTTCAAAGGCATTTTGCGCATACATGAAATGAACACATTTTTTTCCAAAACTATAACACATGCAAGCTTGTCCTGTTTGGTGGAGATGATATTTAATAAAATAAGTAGAAATCCACTAAAAGTTTTGTTTGGTTATATTGCAATCCCGAGATAATCGTCTCCATGCTCCAAATCCATTTTAAAGCCATTTTTAAGGCATTTCGCGCATACATGAAATGAACACATTTTTCTCCAAAACTATAACAGATGCAAGCTTGTCCTGTTTGGTGGAGATGATATTTAATAAAATAAGTAGAAATCCACTAAAAGTTTTGTTTGGTTATCTTGCAATCCCGAGATAATCGTCTCCATGCTCCAAATCCATTTTAAAGCCATTTTTAAGGCATTTCGCGCATACATGAAATGAACACATTTTTCTCCAAAACTATAACAGATGCAAGCTTGTCCTGTTTGGTGGAGATGATATTTAATAAAATAAGTAGAAATCCACTAAAAGTTTTGTTTGGTTATCTTGCAATCCCGAGATAATCGTCTCCATGCTCCAAATCCATTTTAAAGCCATTTTTAAGGCATTTCGCGCATACATGAAATGAACACATTTTTCTCCAAAACTAAGATGCAAGCTTGTCCTGTTTGGTGGAGATAATATTTAATAAAATAAGTAGAAATCTACTAAAATTTTCGTTTGTTTATATTGCCATCCTGATATAATCGTCTCCATGCTCCAAATCCATTTTAAAGCCATTTCAAAGGCATTTTGCGCATACATGAAATGAACACATTTTTCTCCAAAACTATAACACATGCAAGCTTGTCCTGTTTGGTGGAGATGATATTTAATGAAATAAGTAGAAATCCACTAAAAGTTTTGTTTGGTTATCTTGCAATCCCAAGATAATCGTCTCCATGCTCCAAATCCATTTTAAAGCCATTTTTAAGGCATTTCGCGCATACATGAAATGAACACATTTTTCTCCAAAACTATAACAGATGCAAGCTTGTCCTGTTTGGTGGAGATGATATTTAATAAAATAAGTAGAAATCCACTAAAAGTTTTGTTTGGTTATCTTGCAATCCCGAGATAATCGTCTCCATGCTCCAAATCCATTTTAAAGCCATTTTTAAGGCATTTCGCGCATACATGAAATGAACACATTTTTCTCCAAAACTATAACAGATGCAAGCTTGTCTTGTTTGGTGGAGATGATATTTAATAAAAATAAGTAGAAATCCACTAAAAGTTTTGTTTGGTTATCTTGCAATCCCGAGATAATCGTCTCCATGCTCCAAATCCATTTTAAAGCCATTTTTAAGGCATTTCGCGCATACATGAAATGAACACATTTTTCTCCAAAACTATAACAGATGCAAGCTTGTCCTGTTTGGTGGAGATAATATTTAATAAAATAAGTAGAAATCTACTAAAAGTTTCGTTTGTTTATATTGCCATCCTGAGATAATCGTCTCCATGCTCCAAATCCATTTTAAAGCCATTTCAAAGGCATTTTGCGCATACATGAAATGAACACATTTTTTTCCAAAACTATAACACATGCAAGCTTGTCCTGTTTGGTGGAGATGATATTTAATAAAATAAGTAGAAATCCACTAAAAGTTTTGTTTGGTTATATTGCAATCCCGAGATAATCGTCTCCATGCTCCAAATCCATTTTAAAGCCATTTTTAAGGCATTTCGCGCATACATGAAATGAACACATTTTTCTCCAAAACTATAACAGATGCAAGCTTGTCCTGTTTGGTGGAGATGATATTTAATAAAATAAGTAGAAATCCACTAAAAGTTTTGTTTGGTTATCTTGCAATCCCGAGATAATCGTCTCCATGCTCCAAATCCATTTTAAAGCCATTTTAAGGCATTTCGCGCATACATGAAATGAACACATTTTTCTCCAAAACTATAACAGATGCAAGCTTGTCCTGTTTGGTGGAGATGATATTTAATAAAATAAGTAGAAATCCACTAAAAGTTTTGTTTGGTTATCTTGCAATCCCGAGATAATCGTCTCCATGCTCCAAATCCATTTTAAAGCCATTTTTAAGGCATTTCGCGCATACATGAAATGAACACATTTTTCTCCAAAACTATAACAGATGCAAGCTTGTCCTGTTTGGTGGAGATGATATTTAATAAAATAAGTAGAAATCCACTAAAAGTTTTGTTTGGTTATCTTGCAATCCCGAGATAATCGTCTCCATGCTCCAAATCCATTTTAAAGCCATTTTTAAGGCATTTCGCGCATACATGAAATGAACACATTTTTCTCCAAAACTATAACAGATGCAAGCTTGTCCTGTTTGGTGGAGATAATATTTAATAAAATAAGTAGAAATCTACTAAAAGTTTCGTTTGTTTATATTGCCATCCTGAGATAATCGTCTCCATGCTCCAAATCCATTTTAAAGCCATTTCAAAGGCATTTTGCGCATACATGAAATGAACACATTTTTCTCCAAAACTATAACACATGCAAGCTTGTCCTGTTTGGTGGAGATGATATTTAATAAAATAAGTAGAAATCCACTAAAAGTTTTGTTTGGTTATCTTGCAATCCCGAGATAATCGTCTCCATGCTCCAAATCCATTTTAAAGCCATTTTTAAGGCATTTCGCGCATACATGAAATGAACACATTTTTCTCCAAAACTATAACAGATGCAAGCTTGTCCTGTTTGGTGGAGATAATATTTAATAAAATAAGTAGAAATCTACTAAAAGTTTCGTTTGTTTATATTGCCATCCTGAGATAATCGTCTCCATGCTCCAAATCCATTTTAAAGCCATTTCAAAGGCATTTTGCGCATACATGAAATGAACACATTTTTTTCCAAAACTATAACACATGCAAGCTTGTCCTGTTTGGTGGAGATGATATTTAATAAAATAAGTAGAAATCCACTAAAAGTTTTGTTTGGTTATATTGCAATCCCGAGATAATCGTCTCCATGCTCCAAATCCATTTTAAAGCCATTTTTAAGGCATTTCGCGCATACATGAAATGAACACATTTTTCTCCAAAACTATAACAGATGCAAGCTTGTCCTGTTTGGTGGAGATGATATTTAATAAAATAAGTAGAAATCCACTAAAAGTTTTGTTTGGTTATCTTGCAATCCCGAGATAATCGTCTCCATGCTCCAAATCCATTTTAAAGCCATTTTTAAGGCATTTCGCGCATACATGAAATGAACACATTTTTCTCCAAAACTATAACAGATGCAAGCTTGTCCTGTTTGGTGGAGATGATATTTAATAAAATAAGTAGAAATCCACTAAAAGTTTTGTTTGGTTATCTTGCAATCCCGAGATAATCGTCTCCATGCTCCAAATCCATTTTAAAGCCATTTTTAAGGCATTTCGCGCATACATGAAATGAACACATTTTTCTCCAAAACTAAGATGCAAGCTTGTCCTGTTTGGTGGAGATAATATTTAATAAAATAAGTAGAAATCTACTAAAATTTTCGTTTGTTTATATTGCCATCCTGAGATAATCGTCTCCATGCTCCAAATCCATTTTAAAGCCATTTCAAAGGCATTTTGCGCATACATGAAATGAACACATTTTTCTCCAAAACTATAACACATGCAAGCTTGTCCTGTTTGGTGGAGATGATATTTAATGAAATAAGTAGAAATCCACTAAAAGTTTTGTTTGGTTATCTTGCAATCCCAAGATAATCGTCTCCATGCTCCAAATCCATTTTAAAGCCATTTTTAAGGCATTTCGCGCATACATGAAATGAACACATTTTTCTCCAAAACTATAACAGATGCAAGCTTGTCCTGTTTGGTGGAGATGATATTTAATAAAATAAGTAGAAATCCACTAAAAGTTTTGTTTGGTTATCTTGCAATCCCGAGATAATCGTCTCCATGCTCCAAATCCATTTTAAAGCCATTTTTAAGGCATTTCGCGCATACATGAAATGAACACATTTTTCTCCAAAACTATAACAGATGCAAGCTTGTCCTGTTTGGTGGAGATGATATTTAATAAAATAAGTAGAAATCCACTAAAAGTTTTGTTTGGTTATCTTGCAATCCCGAGATAATCGTCTCCATGCTCCAAATCCATTTTAAAGCCATTTTTAAGGCATTTCGCGCATACATGAAATGAACACATTTTTCTCCAAAACTATAACAGATGCAAGCTTGTCCTGTTTGGTGGAGATGATATTTAATAAAATAAGTAGAAATCCACTAAAAGTTTTGTTTGGTTATCTTGCAATCCCGAGATAATCGTCTCCATGCTCCAAATCCATTTTAAAGCCATTTTTAAGGCATTTCGCGCATACATGAAATGAACACATTTTTCTCCAAAACTATAACAGATGCAAGCTTGTCCTGTTTGGTGGAGATGATATTTAATAAAATAAGTAGAAATCCACTAAAAGTTTTGTTTGGTTATCTTGCAATCCCGAGATAATCGTCTCCATGCTCCAAATCCATTTTAAAGCCATTTTTAAGGCATTTCGCGCATACATGAAATGAACACATTTTTCTCCAAAACTATAACAGATGCAAGCTTGTCCTGTTTGGTGGAGATGATATTTAATAAAATAAGTAGAAATCCACTAAAAGTTTTGTTTGGTTATCTTGCAATCCCGAGATAATCGTCTCCATGCTCCAAATCCATTTTAAAGCCATTTTTAAGGCATTTCGCGCATACATGAAATGAACACATTTTTCTCCAAAACTATAACAGATGCAAGCTTGTCCTGTTTGGTGGAGATAATATTTAATAAAATAAGTAGAAATCTACTAAAAGTTTCGTTTGTTTATATTGCCATCCTGAGATAATCGTCTCTATGCTCCAAATCCATTTTAAAGCCATTTCAAAGGCATTTTGCGCATACATGAAATGAACACATTTTTCTCCAAAACTATAACACATGCAAGCTTGTCCTGTTTGGTGGAGATGATATTTAATAAAATAAGTAGAAATCCACTAAAAGTTTTGTTTGGTTATCTTGCAATCCCGAGATAATCGTCTCCATGCTCCAAATCCATTTTAAAGCCATTTTTAAGGCATTTCGCGCATACATGAAATGAACACATTTTTCTCCAAAACTATAACAGATGCAAGCTTGTCCTGTTTGGTGGAGATGATATTTAATAAAATAAGTAGAAATCCACTAAAAGTTTTGTTTGGTTATATTGCAATCCCGAGATAATCGTCTCCATGCTCCAAATCCATTTTAAAGCCATTTTTAAGGCATTTCGCGCATACATGAAATGAACACATTTTTCTCCAAAACTATAACAGATGCAAGCTTGTCCTGTTTGGTGGAGATGATATTTAATAAAATAAGTAGAAATCCACTAAAAGTTTTGTTTGGTTATCTTGCAATCCCGAGATAATCGTCTCCATGCTCCAAATCCATTTTAAAGCCATTTTTAAGGCATTTCGCGCATACATGAAATGAACACATTTTTCTCCAAAACTATAACAGATGCAAGCTTGTCCTGTTTGGTGGAGATAATATTTAATAAAATAAGTAGAAATCTACTAAAAGTTTCGTTTGTTTATATTGCCATCCTGAGATAATCGTCTCCATGCTCCAAATCCATTTTAAAGCCATTTCAAAGGCATTTTGCGCATACATGAAATGAACACATTTTTCTCCAAAACTATAACACATGCAAGCTTGTCCTGTTTGGTGGAGATGATATTTAATAAAATAAGTAGAAATCCACTAAAAGTTTTGTTTGGTTATCTTGCAATCCCGAGATAATCGTCTCCATGCTCCAAATCCATTTTAAAGCCATTTTTAAGGCATTTCGCGCATACATAAAATGAACACATTTTTCTCCAAAACTATAACAGATGCAAGCTTGTCCTGTTTGGTGGAGATGATATTTAATAAAATAAGTAGAAATCCACTAAAAGTTTTGTTTGGTTATCTTGCAATCCCGAGATAATCGTCTCCATGCTCCAAATCCATTTTAAAGCCATTTTTAAGGCATTTCGCGCATACATGAAATGAACACATTTTTCTCCAAAACTATAACAGATGCAAGCTTGTCCTGTTTGGTGGAGATGATATTTAATAAAATAAGTAGAAATCCACTAAAAGTTTTGTTTGGTTATATTGCAATCCCGAGATAATCGTCTCCATGCTCCAAATCCATTTTAAAGCCATTTTTAAGGCATTTCGCGCATACATGAAATGAACACATTTTTCTCCAAAACTATAACAGATGCAAGCTTGTCCTGTTTGGTGGAGATAATATTTAATAAAATAAGTAGAAATCTACTAAAAGTTTCGTTTGTTTATATTGCCATCCTGAGATAATCGTCTCCATGCTCCAAATCCATTTTAAAGCCATTTCAAAGGCATTTTGCGCATACATGAAATGAACACATTTTTCTCCAAAACTATAACACATGCAAGCTTGTCCTGTTTGGTGGAGATGATATTTAATAAAATAAGTAGAAATCCACTAAAAGTTTTGTTTGGTTATCTTGCAATCCCGAGATAATCGTCTCCATGCTCCAAATCCATTTTAAAGCCATTTTTAAGGCATTTCGCGCATACATAAAATGAACACATTTTTCTCCAAAACTATAACAGATGCAAGCTTGTCCTGTTTGGTGGAGATGATATTTAATAAAATAAGTAGAAATCCACTAAAAGTTTTGTTTGGTTATCTTGCAATCCCGAGATAATCGTCTCCATGCTCCAAATCCATTTTAAAGCCATTTTTAAGGCATTTCGCGCATACATGAAATGAACACATTTTTCTCCAAAACTATAACAGATGCAAGCTTGTCCTGTTTGGTGGAGATGATATTTAATAAAATAAGTAGAAATCCACTAAAAGTTTTGTTTGGTTATATTGCAATCCCGAGATAATCGTCTCCATGCTCCAAATCCATTTTAAAGCCATTTTTAAGGCATTTCGCGCATACATGAAATGAACACATTTTTCTCCAAAACTATAACAGATGCAAGCTTGTCCTGTTTGGTGGAGATGATATTTAATAAAATAAGTAGAAATCCACTAAAAGTTTTGTTTGGTTATCTTGCAATCCCGAGATAATCGTCTCCATGCTCCAAATCCATTTTAAAGCCATTTTTAAGGCATTTCGCGCATACATGAAATGAACACATTTTTCTCCAAAACTATAACAGATGCAAGCTTGTCCTGTTTGGTGGAGATGATATTTAATAAAATAAGTAGAAATCCACTAAAAGTTTTGTTTGGTTATATTGCAATCCCGAGATAATCGTCTCCATGCTCCAAATCCATTTTAAAGCCATTTTTAAGGCATTTCGCGCATACATGAAATGAACACATTTTTCTCCAAAACTATAACAGATGCAAGCTTGTCCTGTTTGGTGGAGATGATATTTAATAAAATAAGTAGAAATCCACTAAAAGTTTTGTTTGGTTATCTTGCAATCCCGAGATAATCGTCTCCATGCTCCAAATCCATTTTAAAGCCATTTTTAAGGCATTTCGCGCATACATGAAATGAACACATTTTTCTCCAAAACTATAACAGATGCAAGCTTGTCCTGTTTGGTGGAGATAATATTTAATAAAATAAGTAGAAATCTACTAAAAGTTTCGTTTGTTTATATTGCCATCCTGAGATAATCGTCTCCATGCTCCAAATCCATTTTAAAGCCATTTCAAAGGCATTTTGCGCATACATGAAATGAACACATTTTTCTCCAAAACTATAACACATGCAAGCTTGTCCTGTTTGGTGGAGATGATATTTAATAAAATAAGTAGAAATCCACTAAAAGTTTTGTTTGGTTATCTTGCAATCCCGAGATAATCGTCTCCATGCTCCAAATCCATTTTAAAGCCATTTTTAAGGCATTTCGCGCATACATAAAATGAACACATTTTTCTCCAAAACTATAACAGATGCAAGCTTGTCCTGTTTGGTGGAGATGATATTTAATAAAATAAGTAGAAATCCACTAAAAGTTTTGTTTGGTTATCTTGCAATCCCGAGATAATCGTCTCCATGCTCCAAATCCATTTTAAAGCCATTTTTAAGGCATTTCGCGCATACATGAAATGAACACATTTTTCTCCAAAACTATAACAGATGCAAGCTTGTCCTGTTTGGTGGAGATGATATTTAATAAAATAAGTAGAAATCCACTAAAAGTTTTGTTTGGTTATATTGCAATCCCGAGATAATCGTCTCCATGCTCCAAATCCATTTTAAAGCCATTTTTAAGGCATTTCGCGCATACATGAAATGAACACATTTTTCTCCAAAACTATAACAGATGCAAGCTTGTCCTGTTTGGTGGAGATAATATTTAATAAAATAAGTAGAAATCTACTAAAAGTTTCGTTTGTTTATATTGCCATCCTGAGATAATCGTCTCCATGCTCCAAATCCATTTTAAAGCCATTTCAAAGGCATTTTGCGCATACATGAAATGAACACATTTTTCTCCAAAACTATAACACATGCAAGCTTGTCCTGTTTGGTGGAGATGATATTTAATAAAATAAGTAGAAATCCACTAAAAGTTTTGTTTGGTTATCTTGCAATCCCGAGATAATCGTCTCCATGCTCCAAATCCATTTTAAAGCCATTTTTAAGGCATTTCGCGCATACATAAAATGAACACATTTTTCTCCAAAACTATAACAGATGCAAGCTTGTCCTGTTTGGTGGAGATGATATTTAATAAAATAAGTAGAAATCCACTAAAAGTTTTGTTTGGTTATCTTGCAATCCCGAGATAATCGTCTCCATGCTCCAAATCCATTTTAAAGCCATTTTTAAGGCATTTCGCGCATACATGAAATGAACACATTTTTCTCCAAAACTATAACAGATGCAAGCTTGTCCTGTTTGGTGGAGATGATATTTAATAAAATAAGTAGAAATCCACTAAAAGTTTTGTTTGGTTATATTGCAATCCCGAGATAATCGTCTCCATGCTCCAAATCCATTTTAAAGCCATTTTTAAGGCATTTCGCGCATACATGAAATGAACACATTTTTCTCCAAAACTATAACAGATGCAAGCTTGTCCTGTTTGGTGGAGATGATATTTAATAAAATAAGTAGAAATCCACTAAAAGTTTTGTTTGGTTATCTTGCAATCCCGAGATAATCGTCTCCATGCTCCAAATCCATTTTAAAGCCATTTTTAAGGCATTTCGCGCATACATGAAATGAACACATTTTTCTCCAAAACTATAACAGATGCAAGCTTGTCCTGTTTGGTGGAGATGATATTTAATAAAATAAGTAGAAATCCACTAAAAGTTTTGTTTGGTTATATTGCAATCCCGAGATAATCGTCTCCATGCTCCAAATCCATTTTAAAGCCATTTTTAAGGCATTTCGCGCATACATGAAATGAACACATTTTTCTCCAAAACTATAACAGATGCAAGCTTGTCCTGTTTGGTGGAGATGATATTTAATAAAATAAGTAGAAATCCACTAAAAGTTTTGTTTGGTTATCTTGCAATCCCGAGATAATCGTCTCCATGCTCCAAATCCATTTTAAAGCCATTTTTAAGGCATTTCGCGCATACATGAAATGAACACATTTTTCTCCAAAACTATAACAGATGCAAGCTTGTCCTGTTTGGTGGAGATAATATTTAATAAAATAAGTAGAAATCTACTAAAAGTTTCGTTTGTTTATATTGCCATCCTGAGATAATCGTCTCCATGCTCCAAATCCATTTTAAAGCCATTTCAAAGGCATTTTGCGCATACATGAAATGAACACATTTTTCTCCAAAACTATAACACATGCAAGCTTGTCCTGTTTGGTGGAGATGATATTTAATAAAATAAGTAGAAATCCACTAAAAGTTTTGTTTGGTTATCTTGCAATCCCGAGATAATCGTCTCCATGCTCCAAATCCATTTTAAAGCCATTTTTAAGGCATTTCGCGCATACATAAAATGAACACATTTTTCTCCAAAACTATAACAGATGCAAGCTTGTCCTGTTTGGTGGAGATGATATTTAATAAAATAAGTAGAAATCCACTAAAAGTTTTGTTTGGTTATCTTGCAATCCCGAGATAATCGTCTCCATGCTCCAAATCCATTTTAAAGCCATTTTTAAGGCATTTCGCGCATACATGAAATGAACACATTTTTCTCCAAAACTATAACAGATGCAAGCTTGTCCTGTTTGGTGGAGATGATATTTAATAAAATAAGTAGAAATCCACTAAAAGTTTTGTTTGGTTATATTGCAATCCCGAGATAATCGTCTCCATGCTCCAAATCCATTTTAAAGCCATTTTTAAGGCATTTCGCGCATACATGAAATGAACACATTTTTCTCCAAAACTATAACAGATGCAAGCTTGTCCTGTTTGGTGGAGATGATATTTAATAAAATAAGTAGAAATCCACTAAAAGTTTTGTTTGGTTATCTTGCAATCCCGAGATAATCGTCTCCATGCTCCAAATCCATTTTAAAGCCATTTTTAAGGCATTTCGCGCATACATGAAATGAACACATTTTTCTCCAAAACTATAACAGATGCAAGCTTGTCCTGTTTGGTGGAGATGATATTTAATAAAATAAGTAGAAATCCACTAAAAGTTTTGTTTGGTTATATTGCAATCCCGAGATAATCGTCTCCATGCTCCAAATCCATTTTAAAGCCATTTTTAAGGCATTTCGCGCATACATGAAATGAACACATTTTTCTCCAAAACTATAACAGATGCAAGCTTGTCCTGTTTGGTGGAGATGATATTTAATAAAATAAGTAGAAATCCACTAAAAGTTTTGTTTGGTTATCTTGCAATCCCGAGATAATCGTCTCCATGCTCCAAATCCATTTTAAAGCCATTTTTAAGGCATTTCGCGCATACATGAAATGAACACATTTTTCTCCAAAACTATAACAGATGCAAGCTTGTCCTGTTTGGTGGAGATAATATTTAATAAAATAAGTAGAAATCTACTAAAAGTTTCGTTTGTTTATATTGCCATCCTGAGATAATCGTCTCCATGCTCCAAATCCATTTTAAAGCCATTTCAAAGGCATTTTGCGCATACATGAAATGAACACATTTTTCTCCAAAACTATAACACATGCAAGCTTGTCCTGTTTGGTGGAGATGATATTTAATAAAATAAGTAGAAATCCACTAAAAGTTTTGTTTGGTTATCTTGCAATCCCGAGATAATCGTCTCCATGCTCCAAATCCATTTTAAAGCCATTTTTAAGGCATTTCGCGCATACATAAAATGAACACATTTTTCTCCAAAACTATAACAGATGCAAGCTTGTCCTGTTTGGTGGAGATGATATTTAATAAAATAAGTAGAAATCCACTAAAAGTTTTGTTTGGTTATCTTGCAATCCCGAGATAATCGTCTCCATGCTCCAAATCCATTTTAAAGCCATTTTTAAGGCATTTCGCGCATACATGAAATGAACACATTTTTCTCCAAAACTATAACAGATGCAAGCTTGTCCTGTTTGGTGGAGATGATATTTAATAAAATAAGTAGAAATCCACTAAAAGTTTTGTTTGGTTATATTGCAATCCCGAGATAATCGTCTCCATGCTCCAAATCCATTTTAAAGCCATTTTTAAGGCATTTCGCGCATACATGAAATGAACACATTTTTCTCCAAAACTATAACAGATGCAAGCTTGTCCTGTTTGGTGGAGATAATATTTAATAAAATAAGTAGAAATCTACTAAAAGTTTCGTTTGTTTATATTGCCATCCTGAGATAATCGTCTCCATGCTCCAAATCCATTTTAAAGCCATTTCAAAGGCATTTTGCGCATACATGAAATGAACACATTTTTCTCCAAAACTATAACACATGCAAGCTTGTCCTGTTTGGTGGAGATGATATTTAATAAAATAAGTAGAAATCCACTAAAAGTTTTGTTTGGTTATCTTGCAATCCCGAGATAATCGTCTCCATGCTCCAAATCCATTTTAAAGCCATTTTTAAGGCATTTCGCGCATACATAAAATGAACACATTTTTCTCCAAAACTATAACAGATGCAAGCTTGTCCTGTTTGGTGGAGATGATATTTAATAAAATAAGTAGAAATCCACTAAAAGTTTTGTTTGGTTATCTTGCAATCCCGAGATAATCGTCTCCATGCTCCAAATCCATTTTAAAGCCATTTTTAAGGCATTTCGCGCATACATGAAATGAACACATTTTTCTCCAAAACTATAACAGATGCAAGCTTGTCCTGTTTGGTGGAGATGATATTTAATAAAATAAGTAGAAATCCACTAAAAGTTTTGTTTGGTTATATTGCAATCCCGAGATAATCGTCTCCATGCTCCAAATCCATTTTAAAGCCATTTTTAAGGCATTTCGCGCATACATGAAATGAACACATTTTTCTCCAAAACTATAACAGATGCAAGCTTGTCCTGTTTGGTGGAGATGATATTTAATAAAATAAGTAGAAATCCACTAAAAGTTTTGTTTGGTTATCTTGCAATCCCGAGATAATCGTCTCCATGCTCCAAATCCATTTTAAAGCCATTTTTAAGGCATTTCGCGCATACATGAAATGAACACATTTTTCTCCAAAACTATAACAGATGCAAGCTTGTCCTGTTTGGTGGAGATGATATTTAATAAAATAAGTAGAAATCCACTAAAAGTTTTGTTTGGTTATATTGCAATCCCGAGATAATCGTCTCCATGCTCCAAATCCATTTTAAAGCCATTTTTAAGGCATTTCGCGCATACATGAAATGAACACATTTTTCTCCAAAACTATAACACATGCAAGCTTGTCCTGTTTGGTGGAGATGATATTTAATAAAATAAGTAGAAATCCACTAAAAGTTTTGTTTGGTTATCTTGCAATCCCGAGATAATCGTCTCCATGCTCCAAATCCATTTTAAAGCCATTTTTAAGGCATTTCGCGCATACATGAAATGAACACATTTTTCTCCAAAACTAAGATGCAAGCTTGTCCTGTTTGGTGGAGATAATATTTAATAAAATAAGTAGAAATCTACTAAAAGTTTCGTTTGTTTATATTGCCATCCTGAGATAATCGTCTCCATGCTCCAAATCCATTTTAAAGCCATTTCAAAGGCATTTTGCGCATACATGAAATGAACACATTTTTCTCCAAAACTATAACACATGCAAGCTTGTCCTGTTTGGTGGAGATGATATTTAATAAAATAAGTAGAAATCCACTAAAAGTTTTGTTTGGTTATCTTGCAATCCCGAGATAATCGTCTCCATGCTCCAAATCCATTTTAAAGCCATTTTTAAGGCATTTCGCGCATACATGAAATGAACACATTTTTCTCCAAAACTATAACAGATGCAAGCTTGTCCTGTTTGGTGGAGATAATATTTAATAAAATAAGTAGAAATCTACTAAAAGTTTCGTTTGTTTATATTGCCATCCTGAGATAATCGTCTCCATGCTCCAAATCCATTTTAAAGCCATTTCAAAGGCATTTTGCGCATACATGAAATGAACACATTTTTCTCCAAAACTATAACACATGCAAGCTTGTCCTGTTTGGTGGAGATGATATTTAATAAAATAAGTAGAAATCCACTAAAAGTTTTGTTTGGTTATCTTGCAATCCCGAGATAATCGTCTCCATGCTCCAAATCCATTTTAAAGCCATTTTTAAGGCATTTCGCGCATACATAAAATGAACACATTTTTCTCCAAAACTATAACAGATGCAAGCTTGTCCTGTTTGGTGGAGATGATATTTAATAAAATAAGTAGAAATCCACTAAAAGTTTTGTTTGGTTATCTTGCAATCCCGAGATAATCGTCTCCATGCTCCAAATCCATTTTAAAGCCATTTTTAAGGCATTTCGCGCATACATGAAATGAACACATTTTTCTCCAAAACTATAACAGATGCAAGCTTGTCCTGTTTGGTGGAGATGATATTTAATAAAATAAGTAGAAATCCACTAAAAGTTTTGTTTGGTTATATTGCAATCCCGAGATAATCGTCTCCATGCTCCAAATCCATTTTAAAGCCATTTTTAAGGCATTTCGCGCATACATGAAATGAACACATTTTTCTCCAAAACTATAACAGATGCAAGCTTGTCCTGTTTGGTGGAGATGATATTTAATAAAATAAGTAGAAATCCACTAAAAGTTTTGTTTGGTTATCTTGCAATCCCGAGATAATCGTCTCCATGCTCCAAATCCATTTTAAAGCCATTTTTAAGGCATTTCGCGCATACATGAAATGAACACATTTTTCTCCAAAACTATAACAGATGCAAGCTTGTCTTGTTTGGTGGAGATGATATTTAATAAAATAAGTAGAAATCCACTAAAAGTTTTGTTTGGTTATCTTGCAATCCCGAGATAATCGTCTCCATGCTCCAAATCCATTTTAAAGCCATTTTTAAGGCATTTCGCGCATACATGAAATGAACACATTTTTCTCCAAAACTATAACAGATGCAAGCTTGTCCTGTTTGGTGGAGATAATATTTAATAAAATAAGTAGAAATCTACTAAAAGTTTCGTTTGTTTATATTGCCATCCTGAGATAATCGTCTCCATGCTCCAAATCCATTTTAAAGCCATTTCAAAGGCATTTTGCGCATACATGAAATGAACACATTTTTTTCCAAAACTATAACACATGCAAGCTTGTCCTGTTTGGTGGAGATGATATTTAATAAAATAAGTAGAAATCCACTAAAAGTTTTGTTTGGTTATATTGCAATCCCGAGATAATCGTCTCCATGCTCCAAATCCATTTTAAAGCCATTTTTAAGGCATTTCGCGCATACATGAAATGAACACATTTTTCTCCAAAACTATAACAGATGCAAGCTTGTCCTGTTTGGTGGAGATGATATTTAATAAAATAAGTAGAAATCCACTAAAAGTTTTGTTTGGTTATCTTGCAATCCCAAAATAATCGTCTCCATGCTCCAAATCCATTTTAAAGCCATTTCAAAGGCATTTTGCGCATACATGAAATGAACACATTTTTCTCCAAAACTATAACACATGCAAGCTTGTCCTGTTTGGTGGAGATGATATTTAATAAAATAAGTAGAAATCCACTAAAAGTTTTGTTTGGTTATCTTGCAATCCCGAGATAATCGTCTCCATGCTCCAAATCCATTTTAAAGCCATTTTTAAGGCATTTCGCGCATACATGAAATGAACACATTTTTCTCCAAAACTATAACAGATGCAAGCTTGTCCTGTTTGGTGGAGATGATATTTAATAAAATAAGTAGAAATCCACTAAAAGTTTTGTTTGGTTATCTTGCAATCCCGAGATAATCGTCTCCATGCTCCAAATCCATTTTAAAGCCATTTTTAAGGCATTTCGCGCATACATGAAATGAACACATTTTTCTCCAAAACTATAACAGATGCAAGCTTGTCCTGTTTGGTGGAGATGATATTTAATAAAATAAGTAGAAATCCACTAAAAGTTTTGTTTGGTTATATTGCAATCCCGAGATAATCGTCTCCATGCTCCAAATCCATTTTAAAGCCATTTTTAAGGCATTTCGCGCATACATGAAATGAACACATTTTTCTCCAAAACTATAACACATGCAAGCTTGTCCTGTTTGGTGGAGATGATATTTAATAAAATAAGTAGAAATCCACTAAAAGTTTTGTTTGGTTATCTTGCAATCCCGAGATAATCGTCTCCATGCTCCAAATCCATTTTAAAGCCATTTTTAAGGCATTTCGCGCATACATGAAATGAACACATTTTTCTCCAAAACTAAGATGCAAGCTTGTCCTGTTTGGTGGAGATAATATTTAATAAAATAAGTAGAAATCTACTAAAAGTTTCGTTTGTTTATATTGCCATCCTGAGATAATCGTCTCCATGCTCCAAATCCATTTTAAAGCCATTTCAAAGGCATTTTGCGCATACATGAAATGAACACATTTTTCTCCAAAACTATAACACATGCAAGCTTGTCCTGTTTGGTGGAGATGATATTTAATAAAATAAGTAGAAATCCACTAAAAGTTTTGTTTGGTTATCTTGCAATCCCGAGATAATCGTCTCCATGCTCCAAATCCATTTTAAAGCCATTTTTAAGGCATTTCGCGCATACATGAAATGAACACATTTTTCTCCAAAACTATAACAGATGCAAGCTTGTCCTGTTTGGTGGAGATGATATTTAATAAAATAAGTAGAAATCCACTAAAAGTTTTGTTTGGTTATCTTGCAATCCTGAGATAATCGTCTCCATGCTCCAAATCCATTTTAAAGCAATTTTTAAGGCATTTCGCGCATACATGAAATGAACACATTTTTCTCCAAAACTATAACAGATGCAAGCTTGTCTTGTTTGGTGGAGATGATATTTAATAAAATAAGTAGAAATCCACTAAAAGTTTTGTTTGGTTATCTTGCAATCCCGAGATAATCGTCTCCATGCTCCAAATCCATTTTAAAGCCATTTTTAAGGCATTTCGCGCATACATGAAATGAACACATTTTTCTCCAAAACTATAACAGATGCAAGCTTGTCCTGTTTGGTGGAGATAATATTTAATAAAATAAGTAGAAATCTACTAAAATTTTCGTTTGTTTATATTGCCATCCTGAGATAATCGTCTCCATGCTCCAAATCCATTTTAAAGCCATTTCAAAGGCATTTTGCGCATACATGAAATGAACACATTTTTTTCCAAAACTATAACACATGCAAGCTTGTCCTGTTTGGTGGAGATGATATTTAATAAAATAAGTAGAAATCCACTAAAAGTTTTGTTTGGTTATATTGCAATCCCGAGATAATCGTCTCCATGCTCCAAATCCATTTTAAAGCCATTTTTAAGGCATTTCGCGCATACATGAAATGAACACATTTTTCTCCAAACCTATAACAGATGCAAGCTTGTCCTGTTTGGTGGAGATGATATTTAATAAAATAAGTAGAAATCCACTAAAAGTTTTGTTTGGTTATCTTGCAATCCCAAAATAATCGTCTCCATGCTCCAAATCCATTTTAAAGCCATTTCAAAGGCATTTTGCGCATACATGAAATGAACACATTTTTCTCCAAAACTATAACACATGCAAGCTTGTCCTGTTTGGTGGAGATGATATTTAATAAAATAAGTAGAAATCCACTAAAAGTTTTGTTTGGTTATATTGCAATCCCGAGATAATCGTCTCCATGCTCCAAATCCATTTTAAAGCCATTTTTAAGGCATTTCGCGCATACATGAAATGAACACATTTTTCTCCAAAACTATAACAGATGCAAGCTTGTCCTGTTTGGTGGAGATGATATTTAATAAAATAAGTAGAAATCCACTAAAAGTTTTGTTTGGTTATCTTGCAATCCCGAGATAATCGTCTCCATGCTCCAAATCCATTTTAAAGCCATTTTTAAGGCATTTCGCGCATACATGAAATGAACACATTTTTCTCCAAAACTATAACAGATGCAAGCTTGTCCTGTTTGGTGGAGATGATATTTAATAAAATAAGTAGAAATCCACTAAAAGTTTTGTTTGGTTATCTTGCAATCCCGAGATAATCGTCTCCATGCTCCAAATCCATTTTAAAGCCATTTTTAAGGCATTTCGCGCATACATGAAATGAACACATTTTTCTCCAAAACTATAACAGATGCAAGCTTGTCCTGTTTGGTGGAGATAATATTTAATAAAATAAGTAGAAATCTACTAAAAGTTTCGTTTGTTTATATTGCCATCCTGAGATAATCGTCTCCATGCTCCAAATCCATTTTAAAGCCATTTCAAAGGCATTTTGCGCATACATGAAATGAACACATTTTTCTCCAAAACTATAACACATGCAAGCTTGTCCTGTTTGGTGGAGATGATATTTAATAAAATAAGTAGAAATCCACTAAAAGTTTTGTTTGGTTATCTTGCAATCCCGAGATAATCGTCTCCATGCTCCAAATCCATTTTAAAGCCATTTTTAAGGCATTTCGCGCATACATGAAATGAACACATTTTTCTCCAAAACTATAACAGATGCAAGCTTGTCCTGTTTGGTGGAGATGATATTTAATAAAATAAGTAGAAATCCACTAAAAGTTTTGTTTGGTTATCTTGCAATCCCGAGATAATCGTCTCCATGCTCCAAATCCATTTTAAAGCCATTTTTAAGGCATTTCGCGCATACATGAAATGAACACATTTTTCTCCAAAACTATAACAGATGCAAGCTTGTCCTGTTTGGTGGAGATGATATTTAATAAAATAAGTAGAAATCCACTAAAAGTTTTGTTTGGTTATATTGCAATCCCGAGATAATCGTCTCCATGCTCCAAATCCATTTTAAAGCCATTTTTAAGGCATTTCGCGCATACATGAAATGAACACATTTTTCTCCAAAACTATAACAGATGCAAGCTTGTCCTGTTTGGTGGAGATGATATTTAATAAAATAAGTAGAAATCCACTAAAAGTTTTGTTTGGTTATCTTGCAATCCCGAGATAATCGTCTCCATGCTCCAAATCCATTTTAAAGCCATTTTTAAGGCATTTCGCGCATAAATGAAATGAACACATTTTTCTCCAAAACTATAACAGATGCAAGCTTGTCCTGTTTGGTGGAGATGATATTTAATAAAATAAGTAGAAATCCACTAAAAGTTTTGTTTGGTTATCTTGCAATCCCGAGATAATCGTCTCCATGCTCCAAATCCATTTTAAAGCCATTTTTAAGGCATTTCGCGCATACATGAAATGAACACATTTTTCTCCAAAACTATAACAGATGCAAGCTTGTCCTGTTTGGTGGAGATGATATTTAATAAAATAAGTAGAAATCCACTAAAAGTTTTGTTTGGTTATCTTGCAATCCCGAGATAATCGTCTCCATGCTCCAAATCCATTTTAAAGCCATTTTTAAGGCATTTCGCGCATACATGAAATGAACACATTTTTCTCCAAAACTATAACAGATGCAAGCTTGTCCTGTTTGGTGGAGATGATATTTAAGAAAATAAGTAGAAATCCACTAAAAGTTTTGTTTGGTTATATTGCAATCCCGAGATAATCGTCTCCATGCTCCAAATCCATTTTAAAGCCATTTTTAAGGCATTTCGCGCATACATGAAATGAACACATTTTTCTCCAAAACTATAACAGATGCAAGCTTGTCCTGTTTGGTGGAGATGATATTTAATAAAATAAGTAGAAATCCACTAAAAGTTTTGTTTGGTTATATTGCAATCCCGAGATAATCGTCTCCATGCTCCAAATCCATTTTAAAGCCATTTTTAAGGCATTTCGCGCATACATGAAATGAACACATTTTTCTCCAAAACTATAACAGATGCAAGCTTGTCCTGTTTGGTGGAGATGATATTTAATAAAATAAGTAGAAATCCACTAAAAGTTTTGTTTGGTTATCTTGCAATCCCGAGATAATCGTCTCCATGCTCCAAATCCATTTTAAAGCCATTTTTAAGGCATTTCGCGCATACATGAAATGAACACATTTTTCTCCAAAACTATAACAGATGCAAGCTTGTCCTGTTTGGTGGAGATGATATTTAATAAAATAAGTAGAAATCCACTAAAAGTTTTGTTTGGTTATCTTGCAATCCCGAGATAATCGTCTCCATGCTCCAAATCCATTTTAAAGCCATTTTTAAGGCATTTCGCGCATACATGAAATGAACACATTTTTCTCCAAAACTATAACAGATGCAAGCTTGTCCTGTTTGGTGGAGATGATATTTAATAAAATAAGTAGAAATCCACTAAAAGTTTTGTTTGGTTATCTTGCAATCCCGAGATAATCGTCTCCATGCTCCAAATCCATTTTAAAGCCATTTTTAAGGCATTTCGCGCATACATGAAATGAACACATTTTTCTCCAAAACTATAACAGATGCAAGCTTGTCCTGTTTGGTGGAGATAATATTTAATAAAATAAGTAGAAATCTACTAAAATATTCGTTTGTTTATATTGCCATCCTGAGATAATCGTCTCCATGCTCCAAATCCATTTTAAAGCCATTTCAAAGGCATTTTGCGCATACATGAAATGAACACATTTTTCTCCAAAACTATAACACATGCAAGCTTGTCCTGTTTGGTGGAGATGATATTTAATAAAATAAGTAGAAATCCACTAAAAGTTTTGTTTGGTTATCTTGCAATCCCGAGATAATCGTCTCCATGCTCCAAATCCATTTTAAAGCCATTTTTAAGGCATTTCGCGCATACATGAAATGAACACATTTTTCTCCAAAACTATAACAGATGCAAGCTTGTCCTGTTTGGTGGAGATGATATTTAATAAAATAAGTAGAAATCCACTAAAAGTTTTGTTTGGTTATCTTGCAATCCCGAGATAATCGTCCTCATGCTCCAAATCCATTTTAAAGCCATTTTAAGGCATTTCGCGCATACATGAAATGAACACATTTTTCTCCAAAACTATAACAGATGCAAGCTTGTCCTGTTTGGTGGAGATAATATTTAATAAAATAAGTAGAAATCTACTAAAAGTTTCGTTTGTTTATATTGCCATCCTGAGATAATCGTCTCCATGCTCCAAATCCATTTTAAAGCCATTTCAAAGGCATTTTGCGCATACATGAAATGAACACATTTTTCTCCAAAACTATAACACATGCAAGCTTGTCCTGTTTGGTGGAGATGATATTTAATAAAATAAGTAGAAATCCACTAAAAGTTTTGTTTGGTTATCTTGCAATCCCGAGATAATCGTCTCCATGCTCCAAATCCATTTTAAAGCCATTTTTAAGGCATTTCGCGCATACATGAAATGAACACATTTTTCTCCAAAACTATAACAGATGCAAGCTTGTCCTGTTTGGTGGAGATGATATTTAATAAAATAAGTAGAAATCCACTAAAAGTTTTGTTTGGTTATATTGCAATCCCGAGATAATCGTCTCCATGCTCCAAATCCATTTTAAAGCCCTTTTTAAGGCATTTCGCGCATACATGAAATGAACACATTTTTCTCCAAAACTATAACAGATGCAAGCTTGTCCTGTTTGGTGGAGATGATATTTAATAAAATAAGTAGAAATCCACTAAAAGTTTTGTTTGGTTATCTTGCAATCCCGAAATAATCGTCTCCATGCTCCAAATCCATTTTAAAGCCATTTTTAAGGCATTTCGCGCATACATGAAATGAACACATTTTTCTCCAAAACTATAACAGATGCAAGCTTGTCCTGTTTGGTGGAGATGATATTTAATAAAATAAGTAGAAATCCGCTAAAAGTTTTGTTTGGTTATCTTGCAATCCCGAGATAATCGTCTCCATGCTCCAAATCCATTTTAAAGCCATTTTTAAGGCATTTCGCGCATACATGAAATGAACACATTTTTCTCCAAAACTATAACAGATGCAAGCTTGTCCTGTTTGGTGGAGATGATATTTAATAAAATAAGTAGAAATCCACTAAAAGTTTTGTTTGGTTATCTTGCAATCCCGAGATAATCGTCTCCATGCTCCAAATCCATTTTAAAGCCATTTTTAAGGCATTTCGCGCATACATGAAATGAACACATTTTTCTCCAAAACTATAACAGATGCAAGCTTGTCCTGTTTGGTGGAGATAATATTTAATAAAATAAGTAGAAATCTACTAAAATATTCGTTTGTTTATATTGCCATCCTGAGATAATCGTCTCCATGCTCCAAATCCATTTTAAAGCCATTTCAAAGGCATTTTGCGCATACATGAAATGAACACATTTTTCTCCAAAACTATAACACATGCAAGCTTGTCCTGTTTGGTGGAGATGATATTTAATAAAATAAGTAGAAATCCACTAAAAGTTTTGTTTGGTTATCTTGCAATCCCGAGATAATCGTCTCCATGCTCCAAATCCATTTTAAAGCCATTTTTAAGGCATTTCGCGCATACATGAAATGAACACATTTTTCTCCAAAACTATAACAGATGCAAGCTTGTCCTGTTTGGTGGAGATGATATTTAATAAAATAAGTAGAAATCCACTAAAAGTTTTGTTTGGTTATCTTGCAATCCCGAGATAATCGTCCTCATGCTCCAAATCCATTTTAAAGCCATTTTTAAGGCATTTCGCGCATACATGAAATGAACACATTTTTCTCCAAAACTATAACAGATGCAAGCTTGTCCTGTTTGGTGGAGATTATATTTAATAAAATAAGTAGAAATCCACTAAAAGTTTTGTTTGGTTATATTGCAATCCCGAGATAATCGTCTCCATGCTCCAAATCCATTTTAAAGCCCTTTTTAAGGCATTTCGCGCATACATGAAATGAACACATTTTTCTCCAAAACTATAACAGATGCAAGCTTGTCCTGTTTGGTGGAGATGATATTTAATAAAATAAGTAGAAATCCACTAAAAGTTTTGTTTGGTTATCTTGCAATCCCGAAATAATCGTCTCCATGCTCCAAATCCATTTTAAAGCCATTTTTAAGGCATTTCGCGCATACATGAAATGAACACATTTTTCTCCAAAACTATAACAGATGCAAGCTTGTCCTGTTTGGTGGAGATGATATTTAATAAAATAAGTAGAAATCTACTAAAATATTCGTTTGTTTATATTGCCATCCTGAGATAATCGTCTCCATGCTCCAAATCCATTTTAAAGCCATTTCAAAGGCATTTTGCGCATACATGAAATGAACACATTTTTCTCCAAAACTATAACACATGCAAGCTTGTCCTGTTTGGTGGAGATGATATTTAATAAAATAAGTAGAAATCCACTAAAAGTTTTGTTTGGTTATCTTGCAATCCCGAGATAATCGTCTCCATGCTCCAAATCCATTTTAAAGCCATTTTTAAGGCATTTCGCGCATACATGAAATGAACACATTTTTCTCCAAAACTATAACAGATGCAAGCTTGTCCTGTTTGGTGGAGATGATATTTAATAAAATAAGTAGAAATCCACTAAAAGTTTTGTTTGGTTATCTTGCAATCCCGAGATAATCGTCTCCATTCTCCAAATCCATTTTAAAGCCATTTTTAAGGCATTTCGCGCATACATGAAATGAACACATTTTTCTCCAAAACTATAACAGATGCAAGCTTGTCCTGTTTGGTGGAGATGATATTTAATAAAATAAGTAGAAATCCACTAAAAGTTTTGTTTGGTTATATTGCAATCCCGAGATAATCGTCTCCATGCTCCAAATCCATTTTAAAGCCATTTTTAAGGCATTTCGCGCATACATGAAATGAACACATTTTTCTCCAAAACTATAACAGATGCAAGCTTGTCCTGTTTGGTGGAGATGATATTTAATAAAATAAGTAGAAATCCACTAAAAGTTTTGTTTGGTTATCTTGCAATCCCGAGATAATCGTCTCCATGCTCAAAATCCATTTTAAAGCCATTTTTAAGGCATTTCGCGCATAAATGAAATGAACACATTTTTCTCCAAAACTATAACAGATGCAAGCTTGTCCTGTTTGGTGGAGATGATATTTAATAAAATAAGTAGAAATCCACTAAAAGTTTTGTTTGGTTATCTTGCAATCCCGAGATAATCGTCTCCATGCTCCAAATCCATTTTAAAGCCATTTTTAAGGCATTTCGCGCATACATGAAATGAACACATTTTTTTCAAAACTATAACAGATGCAAGCTTGTCCTGTTTGGTGGAGATGATATTTAATAAAATAAGTAGAAATCCACTAAAAGTTTTGTTTGGTTATCTTGCAATCCCGAGATAATCGTCTCCATGCTCCAAATCCATTTTAAAGCCATTTTTAAGGCATTTCGCGCATACATGAAATGAACACATTTTTCTCCAAAACTATAACAGATGCAAGCTTGTCCTGTTTGGTGGAGATGATATTTAATAAAATAAGTAGAAATCCACTAAAAGTTTTGTTTGGTTATATTGCAATCCCGAGATAATCGTCTCCATGCTCCAAATCCATTTTAAAGCCATTTTTAAGGCATTTCGCGCATACATGAAATGAACACATTTTTCTCCAAAACTATAACAGATGCAAGCTTGTCCTGTTTGGTGGAGATGATATTTAATAAAATAAGTAGAAATCCACTAAAAGTTTTGTTTGGTTATATTGCAATCCCGAGATAATCGTCTCCATGCTCCAAATCCATTTTAAAGCCATTTTTAAGGCATTTCGCGCATACATGAAATGAACACATTTTTCTCCAAAACTATAACAGATGCAAGCTTGTCCTGTTTGGTGGAGATGATATTTAATAAAATAAGTAGAAATCCACTAAAAGTTTTGTTTGGTTATCTTGCAATCCCGAGATAATCGTCTCCATGCTCCAAATCCATTTTAAAGCCATTTTTAAGGCATTTCGCGCATACATGAAATGAACACATTTTTCTCCAAAACTATAACAGATGCAAGCTTGTCCTGTTTGGTGGAGATGATATTTAATAAAATAAGTAGAAATCCACTAAAAGTTTTGTTTGGTTATCTTGCAATCCCGAGATAATCGTCTCCATGCTCCAAATCCATTTTAAAGCCATTTTTAAGGCATTTCGCGCATACATGAAATGAACACATTTTTCTCCAAAACTATAACAGATGCAAGCTTGTCCTGTTTGGTGGAGATGATATTTAATAAAATAAGTAGAAATCCACTAAAAGTTTTGTTTGGTTATCTTGCAATCCCGAGATAATCGTCTCCATGCTCCAAATCCATTTTAAAGCCATTTTTAAGGCATTTCGCGCATACATGAAATGAACACATTTTTCTCCAAAACTATAACAGATGCAAGCTTGTCCTGTTTGGTGGAGATAATATTTAATAAAATAAGTAGAAATCTACTAAAATATTCGTTTGTTTATATTGCCATCCTGAGATAATCGTCTCCATGCTCCAAATCCATTTTAAAGCCATTTCAAAGGCATTTTGCGCATACATGAAATGAACACATTTTTCTCCAAAACTATAACACATGCAAGCTTGTCCTGTTTGGTGGAGATGATATTTAATAAAATAAGTAGAAATCCACTAAAAGTTTTGTTTGGTTATCTTGCAATCCCGAGATAATCGTCTCCATGCTCCAAATCCATTTTAAAGCCATTTTTAAGGCATTTCGCGCATACATGAAATGAACACATTTTTCTCCAAAACTATAACAGATGCAAGCTTGTCCTGTTTGGTGGAGATGATATTTAATAAAATAAGTAGAAATCCACTAAAAGTTTTGTTTGGTTATCTTGCAATCCCGAGATAATCGTCCTCATGCTCCAAATCCATTTTAAAGCCATTTTAAGGCATTTCGCGCATACATGAAATGAACACATTTTTCTCCAAAACTATAACAGATGCAAGCTTGTCCTGTTTGGTGGAGATAATATTTAATAAAATAAGTAGAAATCTACTAAAAGTTTCGTTTGTTTATATTGCCATCCTGAGATAATCGTCTCCATGCTCCAAATCCATTTTAAAGCCATTTCAAAGGCATTTTGCGCATACATGAAATGAACACATTTTTCTCCAAAACTATAACACATGCAAGCTTGTCCTGTTTGGTGGAGATGATATTTAATAAAATAAGTAGAAATCCACTAAAAGTTTTGTTTGGTTATCTTGCAATCCCGAGATAATCGTCTCCATGCTCCAAATCCATTTTAAAGCCATTTTTAAGGCATTTCGCGCATACATGAAATGAACACATTTTTCTCCAAAACTATAACAGATGCAAGCTTGTCCTGTTTGGTGGAGATGATATTTAATAAAATAAGTAGAAATCCACTAAAAGTTTTGTTTGGTTATATTGCAATCCCGAGATAATCGTCTCCATGCTCCAAATCCATTTTAAAGCCCTTTTTAAGGCATTTCGCGCATACATGAAATGAACACATTTTTCTCCAAAACTATAACAGATGCAAGCTTGTCCTGTTTGGTGGAGATGATATTTAATAAAATAAGTAGAAATCCACTAAAAGTTTTGTTTGGTTATCTTGCAATCCCGAAATAATCGTCTCCATGCTCCAAATCCATTTTAAAGCCATTTTTAAGGCATTTCGCGCATACATGAAATGAACACATTTTTCTCCAAAACTATAACAGATGCAAGCTTGTCCTGTTTGGTGGAGATGATATTTAATAAAATAAGTAGAAATCCGCTAAAAGTTTTGTTTGGTTATCTTGCAATCCCGAGATAATCGTCTCCATGCTCCAAATCCATTTTAAAGCCATTTTTAAGGCATTTCGCGCATACATGAAATGAACACATTTTTCTCCAAAACTATAACAGATGCAAGCTTGTCCTGTTTGGTGGAGATGATATTTAATAAAATAAGTAGAAATCCACTAAAAGTTTTGTTTGGTTATCTTGCAATCCCGAGATAATCGTCTCCATGCTCCAAATCCATTTTAAAGCCATTTTTAAGGCATTTCGCGCATACATGAAATGAACACATTTTTCTCCAAAACTATAACAGATGCAAGCTTGTCCTGTTTGGTGGAGATAATATTTAATAAAATAAGTAGAAATCTACTAAAATATTCGTTTGTTTATATTGCCATCCTGAGATAATCGTCTCCATGCTCCAAATCCATTTTAAAGCCATTTCAAAGGCATTTTGCGCATACATGAAATGAACACATTTTTCTCCAAAACTATAACACATGCAAGCTTGTCCTGTTTGGTGGAGATGATATTTAATAAAATAAGTAGAAATCCACTAAAAGTTTTGTTTGGTTATCTTGCAATCCCGAGATAATCGTCTCCATGCTCCAAATCCATTTTAAAGCCATTTTTAAGGCATTTCGCCCATACATGAAATGAACACATTTTTCTCCAAAACTATAACAGATGCAAGCTTGTCCTGTTTGGTGGAGATGATATTTAATAAAATAAGTAGAAATCCACTAAAAGTTTTGTTTGGTTATCTTGCAATCCCGAGATAATCGTCCTCATGCTCCAAATCCATTTTAAAGCCATTTTTAAGGCATTTCGCGCATACATGAAATGAACACATTTTTCTCCAAAACTATAACAGATGCAAGCTTGTCCTGTTTGGTGGAGATTATATTTAATAAAATAAGTAGAAATCCACTAAAAGTTTTGTTTGGTTATATTGCAATCCCGAGATAATCGTCTCCATGCTCCAAATCCATTTTAAAGCCCTTTTTAAGGCATTTCGCGCATACATGAAATGAACACATTTTTCTCCAAAACTATAACAGATGCAAGCTTGTCCTGTTTGGTGGAGATGATATTTAATAAAATAAGTAGAAATCCACTAAAAGTTTTGTTTGGTTATCTTGCAATCCCGAGATAATCGTCTCCATGCTCCAAATCCATTTTAAAGCCATTTTTAAGGCATTTCGCGCATACATGAAATGAACACATTTTTCTCCAAAACTATAACAGATGCAAGCTTGTCCTGTTTGGTGGAGATAATATTTAATAAAATAAGTAGAAATCTACTAAAATATTCGTTTGTTTATATTGCCATCCTGAGATAATCGTCTCCATGCTCCAAATCCATTTTAAAGCCATTTCAAAGGCATTTTGCGCATACATGAAATGAACACATTTTTCTCCAAAACTATAACACATGCAAGCTTGTCCTGTTTGGTGGAGATGATATTTAATAAAATAAGTAGAAATCCACTAAAAGTTTTGTTTGGTTATCTTGCAATCCCGAGATAATCGTCTCCATGCTCCAAATCCATTTTAAAGCCATTTTTAAGGCATTTCGCGCATACATGAAATGAACACATTTTTCTCCAAAACTATAACAGATGCAAGCTTGTCCTGTTTGGTGGAGATGATATTTAATAAAATAAGTAGAAATCCACTAAAAGTTTTGTTTGGTTATCTTGCAATCCCGAGATAATCGTCCTCATGCTCCAAATCCATTTTAAAGCCATTTTAAGGCATTTCGCGCATACATGAAATGAACACATTTTTCTCCAAAACTATAACAGATGCAAGCTTGTCCTGTTTGGTGGAGATAATATTTAATAAAATAAGTAGAAATCTACTAAAAGTTTCGTTTGTTTATATTGCCATCCTGAGATAATCGTCTCCATGCTCCAAATCCATTTTAAAGCCATTTCAAAGGCATTTTGCGCATACATGAAATGAACACATTTTTCTCCAAAACTATAACACATGC
The DNA here is from genome assembly GCF_048569485.1 of Anomaloglossus baeobatrachus. NCBI lineage: Eukaryota > Metazoa > Chordata > Amphibia > Anura > Aromobatidae > Anomaloglossus > Anomaloglossus baeobatrachus. The sequence goes on along the minus strand of NW_027442090.1, from coordinate 1,708,658 downwards.
AAGCTTGTCCTGTTTGGTGGAGATGATATTTAATAAAATAAGTAGAAATCCACTAAAAGTTTTGTTTGGTTATCTTGCAATCCCGAGATAATCGTCTCCATGCTCCAAATCCATTTTAAAGCCATTTTTAAGGCATTTCGCGCATACATGAAATGAACACATTTTTCTCCAAAACTATAACAGATGCAAGCTTGTCCTGTTTGGTGGAGATGATATTTAATAAAATAAGTAGAAATCCACTAAAAGTTTTGTTTGGTTATATTGCAATCCCGAGATAATCGTCTCCATGCTCCAAATCCATTTTAAAGCCCTTTTTAAGGCATTTCGCGCATACATGAAATGAACACATTTTTCTCCAAAACTATAACAGATGCAAGCTTGTCCTGTTTGGTGGAGATGATATTTAATAAAATAAGTAGAAATCCACTAAAAGTTTTGTTTGGTTATCTTGCAATCCCGAAATAATCGTCTCCATGCTCCAAATCCATTTTAAAGCCATTTTTAAGGCATTTCGCGCATACATGAAATGAACACATTTTTCTCCAAAACTATAACAGATGCAAGCTTGTCCTGTTTGGTGGAGATGATATTTAATAAAATAAGTAGAAATCCGCTAAAAGTTTTGTTTGGTTATCTTGCAATCCCGAGATAATCGTCTCCATGCTCCAAATCCATTTTAAAGCCATTTTTAAGGCATTTCGCGCATACATGAAATGAACACATTTTTCTCCAAAACTATAACAGATGCAAGCTTGTCCTGTTTGGTGGAGATGATATTTAATAAAATAAGTAGAAATCCACTAAAAGTTTTGTTTGGTTATCTTGCAATCCCGAGATAATCGTCTCCATGCTCCAAATCCATTTTAAAGCCATTTTTAAGGCATTTCGCGCATACATGAAATGAACACATTTTTCTCCAAAACTATAACAGATGCAAGCTTGTCCTGTTTGGTGGAGATAATATTTAATAAAATAAGTAGAAATCTACTAAAATATTCGTTTGTTTATATTGCCATCCTGAGATAATCGTCTCCATGCTCCAAATCCATTTTAAAGCCATTTCAAAGGCATTTTGCGCATACATGAAATGAACACATTTTTCTCCAAAACTATAACACATGCAAGCTTGTCCTGTTTGGTGGAGATGATATTTAATAAAATAAGTAGAAATCCACTAAAAGTTTTGTTTGGTTATCTTGCAATCCCGAGATAATCGTCTCCATGCTCCAAATCCATTTTAAAGCCATTTTTAAGGCATTTCGCCCATACATGAAATGAACACATTTTTCTCCAAAACTATAACAGATGCAAGCTTGTCCTGTTTGGTGGAGATGATATTTAATAAAATAAGTAGAAATCCACTAAAAGTTTTGTTTGGTTATCTTGCAATCCCGAGATAATCGTCCTCATGCTCCAAATCCATTTTAAAGCCATTTTTAAGGCATTTCGCGCATACATGAAATGAACACATTTTTCTCCAAAACTATAACAGATGCAAGCTTGTCCTGTTTGGTGGAGATTATATTTAATAAAATAAGTAGAAATCCACTAAAAGTTTTGTTTGGTTATATTGCAATCCCGAGATAATCGTCTCCATGCTCCAAATCCATTTTAAAGCCCTTTTTAAGGCATTTCGCGCATACATGAAATGAACACATTTTTCTCCAAAACTATAACAGATGCAAGCTTGTCCTGTTTGGTGGAGATGATATTTAATAAAATAAGTAGAAATCCACTAAAAGTTTTGTTTGGTTATCTTGCAATCCCGAAATAATCGTCTCCATGCTCCAAATCCATTTTAAAGCCATTTTTAAGGCATTTCGCGCATACATGAAATGAACACATTTTTCTCCAAAACTATAACAGATGCAAGCTTGTCCTGTTTGGTGGAGATGATATTTAATAAAATAAGTAGAAATCCACTAAAAGTTTTGTTTGGTTATCTTGCAATCCCGAGATAATCGTCTCCATGCTCCAAATCCATTTTAAAGCCATTTTTAAGGCATTTCGCGCATACATGAAATGAACACATTTTTCTCCAAAACTATAACAGATGCAAGCTTGTCCTGTTTGGTGGAGATGATATTTAATAAAATAAGTAGAAATCCACTAAAAGTTTTGTTTGGTTATCTTGCAATCCCGAGATAATCGTCTCCATGCTCCAAATCCATTTTAAAGCCATTTTTAAGGCATTTCGCGCATACATGAAATGAACACATTTTTCTCCAAAACTATAACAGATGCAAGCTTGTCCTGTTTGGTGGAGATAATATTTAATAAAATAAGTAGAAATCTACTAAAATATTCGTTTGTTTATATTGCCATCCTGAGATAATCGTCTCCATGCTCCAAATCCATTTTAAAGCCATTTCAAAGGCATTTTGCGCATACATGAAATGAACACATTTTTCTCCAAAACTATAACACATGCAAGCTTGTCCTGTTTGGTGGAGATGATATTTAATAAAATAAGTAGAAATCCACTAAAAGTTTTGTTTGGTTATCTTGCAATCCCGAGATAATCGTCTCCATGCTCCAAATCCATTTTAAAGCCATTTTTATGGCATTTCGCGCATACATGAAATGAACACATTTTTCTCCAAAACTATAACAGATGCAAGCTTGTCCTGTTTGGTGGAGATGATATTTAATAAAATAAGTAGAAATCCACTAAAAGTTTTGTTTGGTTATCTTGCAATCCCGAGATAATCGTCTCCATGCTCCAAATCCATTTTAAAGCCATTTTTAAGGCATTTCACGCATACATGAAATGAACACATTTTTCTCCAAAACTATAACAGATGCAAGCTTGTCCTGTTTGGTGGAGATGATATTTAATAAAATAAGTAGAAATCCACTAAAAGTTTTGTTTGGTTATCTTGCAATCCCGAGATAATCGTCTCCATGCTCCAAATCCATTTTAAAGCCATTTTTAAGGCATTTCGCGCATACATGAAATGAACACATTTTTCTCCAAAACTATAACAGATGCAAGCTTGTCCTGTTTGGTGGAGATGATATTTAATAAAATAAGTAGAAATCCACTAAAAGTTTTGTTTGGTTATCTTGCAATCCCGAGATAATCGTCTCCATGCTCCAAATCCATTTTAAAGCCATTTCAAAGGCATTTTGCGCATACATGAAATGAACACATTTTTCTCCAAAACTATAACACATGCAAGCTTGTCCTGTTTGGTGGAGATGATATTTAATAAAATAAGTAGAAATCCACTAAAAGTTTTGTTTGGTTATCTTGCAATCCCGAGATAATCGTCTCCATGCTCCAAATCCATTTTAAAGCCATTTTTAAGGCATTTCGCGCATACATGAAATGAACACATTTTTCTCCAAAACTATAACAGATGCAAGCTTGTCCTGTTTGGTGGAGATGATATTTAATAAAATAAGTAGAAATGCACTAAAAGTTTTGTTTGGTTATCTTGCAATCCCGAGATAATCGTCTCCATGCTCCAAATCCATTTTAAAGCCATTTTTAAGGCATTTCGCGCATACATGAAATGAACACATTTTTCTCCAAAACTATAACAGATGCAAGCTTGTCCTGTTTGGTGGAGATGATATTTAATAAAATAAGTAGAAATCCACTAAAAGTTTTGTTTGGTTATCTTGCAATCCCGAGATAATCGTCTCCATGCTCCAAATCCATTTTAAAGCCATTTTTAAGGCATTTCGCGCATACATGAAATGAACACATTTTTCTCCAAAACTATAACAGATGCAAGCTTGTCCTGTTTGGTGGAGATGATATTTAATAAAATAAGTAGAAATCCACTAAAAGTTTTGTTTGGTTATCTTGCAATCCCGAGATAATCGTCTCCATGCTCCAAATCCATTTTAAAGCCATTTTTAAGGCATTTCGCGCATACATGAAATGAACACATTTTTCTCCAAAACTATAACAGATGCAAGCTTGTCCTGTTTGGTGGAGATGATATTTAATAAAATAAGTAGAAATCCACTAAAAGTTTTGTTTGGTTATCTTGCAATCCCGAGATAATCGTCTCCATGCTCCAAATCCATTTTAAAGCCATTTTTAAGGCATTTCGCGCATACATGAAATGAACACATTTTTCTCCAAAACTATAACAGATGCAAGCTTGTCCTGTTTGGTGGAGATGATATTTAATAAAATAAGTAGAAATCCACTAAAAGTTTTGTTTGGTTATCTTGCAATCCCGAGATAATCGTATCCATGCTCCAAATCCATTTTAAAGCCATTTTAAAGGCATTTCGCGCATACATGAAATGAACACATTTTTCTCCAAAACTATAACAGATGCAAGCTTGTCCTGTTTGGTGGAGATGATATTTAATAAAATAAGTAGAAATCCACTAAAAGTTTTGTTTGGTTATCTTGCAATCCCGAGATAATCGTCTCCATGCTCCAAATCCATTTTAAAGCCATTTTTAAGGCATTTCGCGCATACATGAAATGAACACATTTTTCTCCAAAACTATAACAGATGCAAGCTTGTCCTGTTTGGTGGAGATAATATTTAATAAAATAAGTAGAAATCTACTAAAAGTTTTGTTTGTTTATATTGCCATCCTGAGATAATCGTCTCCATGCTCCAAATCCATTTTAAAGCCATTTCAAAGTCATTTTGCGCATACATGAAATGAACACATTTTTCTCCAAAACTATAACACATGCAAGCTTGTCCTGTTTGGTGGAGATGATATTTAATAAAATAAGTAGAAATCCACTAAAAGTTTTGTTTGGTTATCTTGCAATCCCGAGATAATCGTCTCCATGCTCCAAATCCATTTTAAAGCCATTTTTAAGGCATTTCGCGCATACATGAAATGAACACATTTTTCTCCAAAACTATAACAGATGCAAGCTTGTCCTGTTTGGTGGAGATGATATTTAATAAAATAAGTAGAAATCCACTAAAAGTTTTGTTTGGTTATCTTGTAATCCCGAGATAATCGTCTCCATGCTCCAAATCCATTTTAAAGCCATTTTTAAGGCATTTCGCGCATACATGAAATGAACACATTTTTCTCCAAAACTATAACAGATGCAAGCTTGTCCTGTTTGGTGGAGATGATATTTAATAAAATAAGTAGAAATCCACTAAAAGTTTTGTTTGGTTATCTTGCAATCCCGAGATAATCGTCTCCATGCTCCAAATCCATTTTAAAGCCATTTTTAAGGCATTTCGCGCATACATGAAATGAACACATTTTTCTCCAAAACTATAACAGATGCAAGCTTGTCCTGTTTGGTGGAGATGATATTTAATAAAATAAGTAGAAATCCACTAAAAGTTTTGTTTGGTTATCTTGCAATCCCGAGATAATCGTCTCCATGCTCCAAATCCATTTTAAAGCCATTTCAAAGGCATTTTGCGCATACATGAAATGAACACATTTTTCTCCAAAACTATAACACATGCAAGCTTGTCCTGTTTGGTGGAGATGATATTTAATAAAATCAGTAGAAATCCACTAAAAGTTTTGTTTGGTTATCTTGCAATCCCGAGATAATCGTCTCCATGCTCCAAATCCATTTTAAAGCCATTTTTAAGGCATTTCGCGCATACATGAAATGAACACATTTTTCTCCAAAACTATAACAGATGCAAGCTTGTCCTGTTTGGTGGAGATGATATTTAATAAAATAAGTAGAAATCCACTAAAAGTTTTGTTTGGTTATCTTGCAATCCCGAGATAATCGTCTCCATGCTCCAAATCCATTTTAAAGCCATTTTTAAGGCATTTCGCGCATACATGAAATGAACACATTTTTCTCCAAAACTATAACAGATGCAAGCTTGTCCTGTTTAGTGGAGATGAAATTTAATAAAATAAGTAGAAATCCACTAAAAGTTTTGTTTGGTTATCTTGCAATCCCGAGATAATCGTCTCCATGCTCCAAATCCATTTTAAAGCCATTTTTAAGGCATTTCGCGCATACATGAAATGAACACATTTTTCTCCAAAACTATAACAGATGCAAGCTTGTCCTGTTTGGTGGAGATGATATTTAATAAAATAAGTAGAAATCCACTAAAAGTTTTGTTTGGTTATATTGCAATCCCGAGATAATCGTCTCCATGCTCCAAATCCATTTTAAAGCCATTTTTAAGGCATTTCGCGGATACATGAAATGAACACATTTTTCTCCAAAACTATAACAGATGCAAGCTTGTCCTGTTTGGTGGAGATGATATTTAATAAAATAAGTAGAAATCCACTAAACGTTTTGTTTGGTTATCTTGCAATCCCGAGATAATCGTCTCCATGCTCCAAATCCATTTTAAAGCCATTTTTAAGGCATTTCGCGCATACATGAAATGAACACATTTTTCTCCAAAACTATAACAGATGCAAGCTTGTCCTGTTTGGTGGAGATGATATTTAATAAAATAAGTAGAAATCCACTAAAAGTTTTGTTTGGTTATCTTGCAATCCCGAGATAATCGTCTCCATGCTCCAAATCCATTTTAAAGCCATTTTTAAGGCATTTCGCGCATACATGAAATGAACACATTTTTCTCCAAAACTATAACAGATGCAAGCTTGTCCTGTTTGGTGGAGATGATATTTAATAAAATAAGTAGAAATCCACCAAAAGTTTTGTTTGGTTATCTTGCAATCCCGAGATAATCGTCTCCATGCTCCAAATCCATTTTAAAGCCATTTTTAAGGCATTTCGCGCATACATGAAATGAACACATTTTTCTCCAAAACTATAACAGATGCAAGCTTGTCCTGTTTGGTGGAGATGATATTTAATAAAATAAGTAGAAATCCACTAAAAGTTTTGTTTGGTTATATTGCAATCCCGAGATAATCGTCTCCATGCTCCAAATCCATTTTAAAGCCATTTTTAAGGCATTTCGCGCATACATGAAATGAACACATTTTTCTCCAAAACTATAACAGATGCAAGCTTGTCCTGTTTGGTGGAGATGATATTTAATAAAATAAGTAGAAATCCACTAAAAGTTTTGTTTGGTTATCTTGCAATCCCGAGATAATCGTCTCCATGCTCCAAATCCATTTTAAAGTCATTTTTAAGGCATTTCGCGCATACATGAAATGAACACATTTTTCTCCAAAACTATAACAGATGCAAGCTTGTCCTGTTTGGTGGAGATAATATTTAATAAAATAAGTAGAAATCTACTAAAAGTTTCGTTTGTTTATATTGCCATCCTGAGATAATCGTCTCCATGCTCCAAATCCATTTTAAAGCCATTTCAAAGGCATTTTGCGCATACATGAAATGAACACATTTTTCTCCAAAACTATAACACATGCAAGCTTGTCCTGTTTGGTGGAGATGATATTTAATAAAATAAGTAGAAATCCACTAAAAGTTTTGTTTGGTTATCTTGCAATCCCGAGATAATCGTCTCCATGCTCCAAATCCATTTTAAAGCCATTTTTAAGGCATTTCGCGCATACATGAAATGAACACATTTTTCTCCAAAACTATAACAGATGCAAGCTTGTCCTGTTTGGTGGAGATGATATTTAATAAAATAAGTAGAAATCCACTAAAAGTTTTGTTTGGTTATCTTGCAATCCCGAGATAATCGTCTCCATGCTCCAAATCCATTTTAAAGCCATTTTTAAGGCATTTCGCGCATACATGAAATGAACACATTTTTCTCCAAAACTATAACAGATGCAAGCTTGTCCTGTTTGGTGGAGATGATATTTAATAAAATAAGTAGAAATCCACTAAAAGTTTTGTTTGGTTATCTTGCAATCCCGAGATAATCGTCTCCATGCTCCAAATCCATTTTAAAGCCATTTTTAAGGCATTTCGCGCATACATGAAATGAACACATTTTTCTCCAAAACTATAACAGATGCAAGCTTGTCCTGTTTGGTGGAGATGATATTTAATAAAATAAGTAGAAATCCACTAAAAGTTTTGTTTGGTTATCTTGCAATCCCGAGATAATCGTCTCCATGCTCCAAATCCATTTTAAAGCCATTTCAAAGGCATTTTGCGCATACATGAAATGAACACATTTTTCTCCAAAACTATAACACATGCAAGCTTGTCCTGTTTGGTGGAGATGATATTTAATAAAATAAGTAGAAATCCACTAAAAGTTTTGTTTGGTTATCTTGCAATCCCGAGATAATCGTCTCCATGCTCCAAATCCATTTTAAAGCCATTTTTAAGGCATTTCGCGCATACATGAAATGAACACATTTTTCTCCAAAACTATAACAGATGCAAGCTTGTCCTGTTTGGTGGAGATGATATTTAATAAAATAAGTAGAAATCCACTAAAAGTTTTGTTTGGTTATCTTGCAATCCCGAGATAATCGTCTCCATGCTCCAAATCCATTTTAAAGCCATTTTTAAGGCATTTCGCGCATACATGAAATGAACACATTTTTCTCCAAAACTATAACAGATGCAAGCTTGTCCTGTTTAGTGGAGATGATATTTAATAAAATAAGTAGAAATCCACTAAAAGTTTTGTTTGGTTATCTTGCAATCCCGAGATAATCGTCTCCATGCTCCAAATCCATTTTAAAGCCATTTTTAAGGCATTTCGCGCATACATGAAATGAACACATTTTTCTCCAAAACTATAACAGATGCAAGCTTGTCCTGTTTGGTGGAGATGATATTTAATAAAATAAGTAGAAATCCACTAAAAGTTTTGTTTGGTTATATTGCAATCCCGAGATAATCGTCTCCATGCTCCAAATCCATTTTAAAGCCATTTTTAAGGCATTTCGCGGATACATGAAATGAACACATTTTTCTCCAAAACTATAACAGATGCAAGCTTGTCCTGTTTGGTGGAGATGATATTTAATAAAATAAGTAGAAATCCACTAAACGTTTTGTTTGGTTATCTTGCAATCCCGAGATAATCGTCTCCATGCTCCAAATCCATTTTAAAGCCATTTTTAAGGCATTTCGCGCATACATGAAATGAACACATTTTTCTCCAAAACTATAACAGATGCAAGCTTGTCCTGTTTGGTGGAGATGATATTTAATAAAATAAGTAGAATTCCACTAAAAGTTTTGTTTGGTTATCTTGCAATCCCGAGATAATCGTCTCCATGCTCCAAATCCATTTTAAAGCCATTTTTAAGGCATTTCGCGCATACATGAAATGAACACATTTTTCTCCAAAACTATAACAGATGCAAGCTTGTCCTGTTTGGTGGAGATGATATTTAATAAAATAAGTAGAAATCTACCAAAAGTTTTGTTTGGTTATCTTGCAATCCCGAGATAATCGTCTCCATGCTCCAAATCCATTTTAAAGCCATTTTTAAGGCATTTCGCGCATACATGAAATGAACACATTTTTCTCCAAAACTATAACAGATGCAAGCTTGTCCTGTTTGGTGGAGATGATATTTAATAAAATAAGTAGAAATCCACTAAAAGTTTTGTTTGGTTATATTGCAATCCCGAGATAATCGTCTCCATGCTCCAAATCCATTTTAAAGCCATTTTTAAGGCATTTCGCGCATACATGAAATGAACACATTTTTCTCCAAAACTATAACAGATGCAAGCTTGTCCTGTTTGGTGGAGATGATATTTAATAAAATAAGTAGAAATCCACTAAAAGTTTTGTTTGGTTATCTTGCAATCCCGAGATAATCGTCTCCATGCTCCAAATCCATTTTAAAGTCATTTTTAAGGCATTTCGCGCATACATGAAATGAACACATTTTTCTCCAAAACTATAACAGATGCAAGCTTGTCCTGTTTGGTGGAGATAATATTTAATAAAATAAGTAGAAATCTACTAAAAGTTTCGTTTGTTTATATTGCCATCCTGAGATAATCGTCTCCATGCTCCAAATCCATTTTAAAGCCATTTCAAAGGCATTTTGCGCATACATGAAATGAACACATTTTTCTCCAAAACTATAACACATGCAAGCTTGTCCTGTTTGGTGGAGATGATATTTAATAAAATAAGTAGAAATCCACTAAAAGTTTTGTTTGGTTATCTTGCAATCCCGAGATAATCGTCTCCATGCTCCAAATCCATTTTAAAGCCATTTTTAAGGCATTTCGCGCATACATGAAATGAACACATTTTTCTCCAAAACTATAACAGATGCAAGCTTGTCCTGTTTGGTGGAGATGATATTTAATAAAATAAGTAGAAATCCACTAAAAGTTTTGTTTGGTTATCTTGCAATCCCGAGATAATCGTCTCCATGCTCCAAATCCATTTTAAAGCCATTTTTAAGGCATTTCGCGCATACATGAAATGAACACATTTTTCTCCAAAACTATAACAGATGCAAGCTTGTCCTGTTTGGTGGAGATGATATTTAATAAAATAAGTAGAAATCCACTAAAAGTTTTGTTTGGTTATCTTGCAATCCCGAGATAATCGTCTCCATGCTCCAAATCCATTTTAAAGCCATTTTTAAGGCATTTCGCGCATACATGAAATGAACACATTTTTCTCCAAAACTATAACAGATGCAAGCTTGTCCTGTTTGGTGGAGATGATATTTAATAAAATAAGTAGAAATCCACTAAAAGTTTTGTTTGGTTATCTTGCAATCCCGAGATAATCGTCTCCATGCTCCAAATCCATTTTAAAGCCATTTCAAAGGCATTTTGCGCATACATGAAATGAACACATTTTTCTCCAAAACTATAACACATGCAAGCTTGTCCTGTTTGGTGGAGATGATATTTAATAAAATAAGTAGAAATCCACTAAAAGTTTTGTTTGGTTATCTTGCAATCCCGAGATAATCGTCTCCATGCTCCAAATCCATTTTAAAGCCATTTTTAAGGCATTTCGCGCATACATGAAATGAACACATTTTTCTCCAAAACTATAACAGATGCAAGCTTGTCCTGTTTGGTGGAGATGATATTTAATAAAATAAGTAGAAATCCACTAAAAGTTTTGTTTGGTTATCTTGCAATCCCGAGATAATCGTCTCCATGCTCCAAATCCATTTTAAAGCCATTTTTAAGGCATTTCGCGCATACATGAAATGAACACATTTTTCTCCAAAACTATAACAGATGCAAGCTTGTCCTGTTTAGTGGAGATGATATTTAATAAAATAAGTAGAAATCCACTAAAAGTTTTGTTTGGTTATCTTGCAATCCCGAGATAATCGTCTCCATGCTCCAAATCCATTTTAAAGCCATTTTTAAGGCATTTCGCGGATACATGAAATGAACACATTTTTCTCCAAAACTATAACAGATGCAAGCTTGTCCTGTTTGGTGGAGATGATATTTAATAAAATAAGTAGAAATCCACTAAACGTTTTGTTTGGTTATCTTGCAATCCCGAGATAATCGTCTCCATGCTCCAAATCCATTTTAAAGCCATTTTTAAGGCATTTCGCGCATACATGAAATGAACACATTTTTCTCCAAAACTATAACAGATGCAAGCTTGTCCTGTTTGGTGGAGATGATATTTAATAAAATAAGTAGAAATCCACTAAAAGTTTTGTTTGGTTATCTTGCAATCCCGAGATAATCGTCTCCATGCTCCAAATCCATTTTAAAGCCATTTTTAAGGCATTTCGCGCATACATGAAATGAACACATTTTTCTCCAAAACTATAACAGATGCAAGCTTGTCCTGTTTGGTGGAGATGATATTTAATAAAATAAGTAGAAATCCACCAAAAGTTTTGTTTGGTTATCTTGCAATCCCGAGATAATCGTCTCCATGCTCCAAATCCATTTTAAAGCCATTTTTAAGGCATTTCGCGCATACATGAAATGAACACATTTTTCTCCAAAACTATAACAGATGCAAGCTTGTCCTGTTTGGTGGAAATGATATTTAATAAAATAAGTAGAAATCCACTAAAAGTTTTGTTTGGTTATATTGCAATCCCGAGATAATCGTCTCCATGCTCCAAATCCATTTTAAAGCCATTTTTAAGGCATTTCGCGCATACATGAAATGAACACATTTTTCTCCAAAACTATAACAGATGCAAGCTTGTCCTGTTTGGTGGAGATGATATTTAATAAAATAAGTAGAAATCCACTAAAAGTTTTGTTTGGTTATCTTGCAATCCCGAGATAATCGTCTCCATGCTCCAAATCCATTTTAAAGTCATTTTTAAGGCATTTCGCGCATACATGAAATGAACACATTTTTCTCCAAAACTATAACAGATGCAAGCTTGTCCTGTTTGGTGGAGATAATATTTAATAAAATAAGTAGAAATCTACTAAAAGTTTCGTTTGTTTATATTGCCATCCTGAGATAATCGTCTCCATGCTCCAAATCCATTTTAAAGCCATTTCAAAGGCATTTTGCGCATACATGAAATGAACACATTTTTCTCCAAAACTATAACACATGCAAGCTTGTCCTGTTTGGTGGAGATGATATTTAATAAAATAAGTAGAAATCCACTAAAAGTTTTGTTTGGTTATCTTGCAATCCCGAGATAATCGTCTCCATGCTCCAAATCCATTTTAAAGCCATTTTTAAGGCATTTCGCGCATACATGAAATGAACACATTTTTCTCCAAAACTATAACAGATGCAAGCTTGTCCTGTTTGGTGGAGATGATATTTAATAAAATAAGTAGAAATCCACTAAAAGTTTTGTTTGGTTATCTTGCAATCCCGAGATAATCGTCTCCATGCTCCAAATCCATTTTAAAGCCATTTTTAAGGCATTTCGCGCATACATGAAATGAACACATTTTTCTCCAAAACTATAACAGATGCAAGCTTGTCCTGTTTGGTGGAGATGATATTTAATAAAATAAGTAGAAATCCACTAAAAGTTTTGTTTGGTTATCTTGCAATCCCGAGATAATCGTCTCCATGCTCCAAATCCATTTTAAAGCCATTTTTAAGGCATTTCGCGCATACATGAAATGAACACATTTTTCTCCAAAACTATAACAGATGCAAGCTTGTCCTGTTTGGTGGAGATGATATTTAATAAAATAAGTAGAAATCCACTAAAAGTTTTGTTTGGTTATCTTGCAATCCCGAGATAATCGTCTCCATGCTCCAAATCCATTTTAAAGCCATTTCAAAGGCATTTTGCGCATACATGAAATGAACACATTTTTCTCAAAAACTATAACACATGCAAGCTTGTCCTGTTTGGTGGAGATGATATTTAATAAAATAAGTAGAAATCCACTAAAAGTTTTGTTTGGTTATCTTGCAATCCCGAGATAATCGTCTCCATGCTCCAAATCCATTTTAAAGCCATTTTTAAGGCATTTCGCGCATACATGAAATGAACACATTTTTCTCCAAAACTATAACAGATGCAAGCTTGTCCTGTTTGGTGGAGATGATATTTAATAAAATAAGTAGAAATCCACTAAAAGTTTTGTTTGGTTATCTTGCAATCCCGAGATAATCGTCTCCATGCTCCAAATCCATTTTAAAGCCATTTTTAAGGCATTTCGCGCATACATGAAATGAACACATTTTTCTCCAAAACTATAACAGATGCAAGCTTGTCCTGTTTAGTGGAGATGATATTTAATAAAATAAGTAGAAATCCACTAAAAGTTTTGTTTGGTTATCTTGCAATCCCGAGATAATCGTCTCCATGCTCCAAATCCATTTTAAAGCCATTTTTAAGGCATTTCGCGCATACATGAAATGAACACATTTTTCTCCAAAACTATAACAGATGCAAGCTTGTCCTGTTTGGTGGAGATGATATTTAATAAAATAAGTAGAAATCCACTAAAAGTTTTGTTTGGTTATATTGCAATCCCGAGATAATCGTCTCCATGCTCCAAATCCATTTTAAAGCCATTTTTAAGGCATTTCGCGGATACATGAAATGAACACATTTTTCTCCAAAACTATAACAGATGCAAGCTTGTCCTGTTTGGTGGAGATGATATTTAATAAAATAAGTAGAAATCCACTAAACGTTTTGTTTGGTTATCTTGCAATCCCGAGATAATCGTCTCCATGCTCCAAATCCATTTTAAAGCCATTTTTAAGGCATTTCGCGCATACATGAAATGAACACATTTTTCTCCAAAACTATAACAGATGCAAGCTTGTCCTGTTTGGTGGAGATGATATTTAATAAAATAAGTAGAATTCCACTAAAAGTTTTGTTTGGTTATCTTGCAATCCCGAGATAATCGTCTCCATGCTCCAAATCCATTTTAAAGCCATTTTTAAGGCATTTCGCGCATACATGAAATGAACACATTTTTCTCCAAAACTATAACAGATGCAAGCTTGTCCTGTTTGGTGGAGATGATATTTAATAAAATAAGTAGAAATCTACCAAAAGTTTTGTTTGGTTATCTTGCAATCCCGAGATAATCGTCTCCATGCTCCAAATCCATTTTAAAGCCATTTTTAAGGCATTTCGCGCATACATGAAATGAACACATTTTTCTCCAAAACTATAACAGATGCAAGCTTGTCCTGTTTGGTGGAGATGATATTTAATAAAATAAGTAGAAATCCACTAAAAGTTTTGTTTGGTTATATTGCAATCCCGAGATAATCGTCTCCATGCTCCAAATCCATTTTAAAGCCATTTTTAAGGCATTTCGCGCATACATGAAATGAACACATTTTTCTCCAAAACTATAACAGATGCAAGCTTGTCCTGTTTGGTGGAGATGATATTTAATAAAATAAGTAGAAATCCACTAAAAGTTTTGTTTGGTTATCTTGCAATCCCGAGATAATCGTCTCCATGCTCCAAATCCATTTTAAAGTCATTTTTAAGGCATTTCGCGCATACATGAAATGAACACATTTTTCTCCAAAACTATAACAGATGCAAGCTTGTCCTGTTTGGTGGAGATAATATTTAATAAAATAAGTAGAAATCTACTAAAAGTTTCGTTTGTTTATATTGCCATCCTGAGATAATCGTCTCCATGCTCCAAATCCATTTTAAAGCCATTTCAAAGGCATTTTGCGCATACATGAAATGAACACATTTTTCTCCAAAACTATAACACATGCAAGCTTGTCCTGTTTGGTGGAGATGATATTTAATAAAATAAGTAGAAATCCACTAAAAGTTTTGTTTGGTTATCTTGCAATCCCGAGATAATCGTCTCCATGCTCCAAATCCATTTTAAAGCCATTTTTAAGGCATTTCGCGCATACATGAAATGAACACATTTTTCTCCAAAACTATAACAGATGCAAGCTTGTCCTGTTTGGTGGAGATGATATTTAATAAAATAAGTAGAAATCCACTAAAAGTTTTGTTTGGTTATCTTGCAATCCCGAGATAATCGTCTCCATGCTCCAAATCCATTTTAAAGCCATTTTTAAGGCATTTCGCGCATACATGAAATGAACACATTTTTCTCCAAAACTATAACAGATGCAAGCTTGTCCTGTTTGGTGGAGATGATATTTAATAAAATAAGTAGAAATCCACTAAAAGTTTTGTTTGGTTATCTTGCAATCCCGAGATAATCGTCTCCATGCTCCAAATCCATTTTAAAGCCATTTTTAAGGCATTTCGCGCATACATGAAATGAACACATTTTTCTCCAAAACTATAACAGATGCAAGCTTGTCCTGTTTGGTGGAGATGATATTTAATAAAATAAGTAGAAATCCACTAAAAGTTTTGTTTGGTTATCTTGCAATCCCGAGATAATCGTCTCCATGCTCCAAATCCATTTTAAAGCCATTTCAAAGGCATTTTGCGCATACATGAAATGAACACATTTTTCTCCAAAACTATAACACATGCAAGCTTGTCCTGTTTGGTGGAGATGATATTTAATAAAATAAGTAGAAATCCACTAAAAGTTTTGTTTGGTTATCTTGCAATCCCGAGATAATCGTCTCCATGCTCCAAATCCATTTTAAAGCCATTTTTAAGGCATTTCGCGCATACATGAAATGAACACATTTTTCTCCAAAACTATAACAGATGCAAGCTTGTCCTGTTTGGTGGAGATGATATTTAATAAAATAAGTAGAAATCCACTAAAAGTTTTGTTTGGTTATCTTGCAATCCCGAGATAATCGTCTCCATGCTCCAAATCCATTTTAAAGCCATTTTTAAGGCATTTCGCGCATACATGAAATGAACACATTTTTCTCCAAAACTATAACAGATGCAAGCTTGTCCTGTTTAGTGGAGATGATATTTAATAAAATAAGTAGAAATCCACTAAAAGTTTTGTTTGGTTATCTTGCAATCCCGAGATAATCGTCTCCATGCTCCAAATCCATTTTAAAGCCATTTTTAAGGCATTTCGCGGATACATGAAATGAACACATTTTTCTCCAAAACTATAACAGATGCAAGCTTGTCCTGTTTGGTGGAGATGATATTTAATAAAATAAGTAGAAATCCACTAAAAGTTTTGTTTGGTTATCTTGCAATCCCGAGATAATCGTCTCCATGCTCCAAATCCATTTTAAAGCCATTTTTAAGGCATTTCGCGGATACATGAAATGAACACATTTTTCTCCAAAACTATAACAGATGCAAGCTTGTCCTGTTTGGTGGAGATGATATTTAATAACATAAGTAGAAATCCACTAAAAGTTTTGTTTGGTTATCTTGCAATCCCGAGATAATCGTCTCCATGCTCCAAATCCATTTTAAAGCCATTTTTAAGGCATTTCGCGCATACATGAAATGAACACATTTTTCTCCAAAACTATAACAGATGCAAGCTTGTCCTGTTTGGTGGAGATGATATTTAATAAAATAAGTAGAAATCCACCAAAAGTTTTGTTTGGTTATCTTGCAATCCCGAGATAATCGTCTCCATGCTCCAAATCCATTTTAAAGCCATTTTTAAGGCATTTCGCGCATACATGAAATGAACACATTTTTCTCCAAAACTATAACAGATGCAAGCTTGTCCTGTTTGGTGGAGATGATATTTAATAAAATAAGTAGAAATCCACTAAAAGTTTTGTTTGGTTATATTGCAATCCCGAGATAATCGTCTCCATGCTCCAAATCCATTTTAAAGCCATTTTTAAGGCATTTCGCGCATACATGAAATGAACACATTTTTCTCCAAAACTATAACAGATGCAAGCTTGTCCTGTTTGGTGGAGATGATATTTAATAAAATAAGTAGAAATCCACTAAAAGTTTTGTTTGGTTATCTTGCAATCCCGAGATAATCGTCTCCATGCTCCAAATCCATTTTAAAGTCATTTTTAAGGCATTTCGCGCATACATGAAATGAACACATTTTTCTCCAAAACTATAACAGATGCAAGCTTGTCCTGTTTGGTGGAGATAATATTTAATAAAATAAGTAGAAATCTACTAAAAGTTTCGTTTGTTTATATTGCCATCCTGAGATAATCGTCTCCATGCTCCAAATCCATTTTAAAGCCATTTCAAAGGCATTTTGCGCATACATGAAATGAACACATTTTTCTCCAAAACTATAACACATGCAAGCTTGTCCTGTTTGGTGGAGATGATATTTAATAAAATAAGTAGAAATCCACTAAAAGTTTTGTTTGGTTATCTTGCAATCCCGAGATAATCGTCTCCATGCTCCAAATCCATTTTAAAGCCATTTTTAAGGCATTTCGCGCATACATGAAATGAACACATTTTTCTCCAAAACTATAACAGATGCAAGCTTGTCCTGTTTGGTGGAGATGATATTTAATAAAATAAGTAGAAATCCACTAAAAGTTTTGTTTGGTTATCTTGCAATCCCGAGATAATCGTCTCCATGCTCCAAATCCATTTTAAAGCCATTTTTAAGGCATTTCGCGCATACATGAAATGAACACATTTTTCTCCAAAACTATAACAGATGCAAGCTTGTCCTGTTTGGTGGAGATGATATTTAATAAAATAAGTAGAAATCCACTAAAAGTTTTGTTTGGTTATCTTGCAATCCCGAGATAATCGTCTCCATGCTCCAAATCCATTTTAAAGCCATTTTTAAGGCATTTCGCGCATACATGAAATGAACACATTTTTCTCCAAAACTATAACAGATGCAAGCTTGTCCTGTTTGGTGGAGATGATATTTAATAAAATAAGTAGAAATCCACTAAAAGTTTTGTTTGGTTATCTTGCAATCCCGAGATAATCGTCTCCATGCTCCAAATCCATTTTAAAGCCATTTCAAAGGCATTTTGCGCATACATGAAATGAACACATTTTTCTCCAAAACTATAACACATGCAAGCTTGTCCTGTTTGGTGGAGATGATATTTAATAAAATAAGTAGAAATCCACTAAAAGTTTTGTTTGGTTATCTTGCAATCCCGAGATAATCGTCTCCATGCTCCAAATCCATTTTAAAGCCATTTTTAAGGCATTTCGCGGATACATGAAATGAACACATTTTTCTCCAAAACTATAACAGATGCAAGCTTGTCCTGTTTGGTGGAGATGATATTTAATAAAATAAGTAGAAATCCACTAAAAGTTTTGTTTGGTTATCTTGCAATCCCGAGATAATCGTCTCCATGCTCCAAATCCATTTTAAAGCCATTTTTAAGGCATTTCGCGCATACATGAAATGAACACATTTTTCTCCAAAACTATAACAGATGCAAGCTTGTCCTGTTTGGTGGAGATGATATTTAATAAAATAAGTAGAAATCCACCAAAAGTTTTGTTTGGTTATCTTGCAATCCCGAGATAATCGTCTCCATGCTCCAAATCCATTTTAAAGCCATTTTTAAGGCATTTCGCGCATACATGAAATGAACACATTTTTCTCCAAAACTATAACAGATGCAAGCTTGTCCTGTTTGGTGGAGATGATATTTAATAAAATAAGTAGAAATCCACTAAAAGTTTTGTTTGGTTATATTGCAATCCCGAGATAATCGTCTCCATGCTCCAAATCCATTTTAAAGCCATTTTTAAGGCATTTCGCGCATACATGAAATGAACACATTTTTCTCCAAAACTATAACAGATGCAAGCTTGTCCTGTTTGGTGGAGATGATATTTAATAAAATAAGTAGAAATCCACTAAAAGTTTTGTTTGGTTATCTTGCAATCCCGAGATAATCGTCTCCATGCTCCAAATCCATTTTAAAGTCATTTTTAAGGCATTTCGCGCATACATGAAATGAACACATTTTTCTCCAAAACTATAACAGATGCAAGCTTGTCCTGTTTGGTGGAGATAATATTTAATAAAATAAGTAGAAATCTACTAAAAGTTTCGTTTGTTTATATTGCCATCCTGAGATAATCGTCTCCATGCTCCAAATCCATTTTAAAGCCATTTCAAAGGCATTTTGCGCATACATGAAATGAACACATTTTTCTCCAAAACTATAACACATGCAAGCTTGTCCTGTTTGGTGGAGATGATATTTAATAAAATAAGTAGAAATCCACTAAAAGTTTTGTTTGGTTATCTTGCAATCCCGAGATAATCGTCTCCATGCTCCAAATCCATTTTAAAGCCATTTTTAAGGCATTTCGCGCATACATGAAATGAACACATTTTTCTCCAAAACTATAACAGATGCAAGCTTGTCCTGTTTGGTGGAGATGATATTTAATAAAATAAGTAGAAATCCACTAAAAGTTTTGTTTGGTTATCTTGCAATCCCGAGATAATCGTCTCCATGCTCCAAATCCATTTTAAAGCCATTTTTAAGGCATTTCGCGCATACATGAAATGAACACATTTTTCTCCAAAACTATAACAGATGCAAGCTTGTCCTGTTTGGTGGAGATGATATTTAATAAAATAAGTAGAAATCCACTAAAAGTTTTGTTTGGTTATCTTGCAATCCCGAGATAATCGTCTCCATGCTCCAAATCCATTTTAAAGCCATTTTTAAGGCATTTCGCGCATACATGAAATGAACACATTTTTCTCCAAAACTATAACAGATGCAAGCTTGTCCTGTTTGGTGGAGATGATATTTAATAAAATAAGTAGAAATCCACTAAAAGTTTTGTTTGGTTATCTTGCAATCCCGAGATAATCGTCTCCATGCTCCAAATCCATTTTAAAGCCATTTCAAAGGCATTTTGCGCATACATGAAATGAACACATTTTTCTCCAAAACTATAACACATGCAAGCTTGTCCTGTTTGGTGGAGATGATATTTAATAAAATAAGTAGAAATCCACTAAAAGTTTTGTTTGGTTATCTTGCAATCCCGAGATAATCGTCTCCATGCTCCAAATCCATTTTAAAGCCATTTTTAAGGCATTTCGCGCATACATGAAATGAACACATTTTTCTCCAAAACTATAACAGATGCAAGCTTGTCCTGTTTGGTGGAGATGATATTTAATAAAATAAGTAGAAATCCACTAAAAGTTTTGTTTGGTTATCTTGCAATCCCGAGATAATCGTCTCCATGCTCCAAATCCATTTTAAAGCCATTTTTAAGGCATTTCGCGCATACATGAAATGAACACATTTTTCTCCAAAACTATAACAGATGCAAGCTTGTCCTGTTTAGTGGAGATGATATTTAATAAAATAAGTAGAAATCCACTAAAAGTTTTGTTTGGTTATCTTGCAATCCCGAGATAATCGTCTCCATGCTCCAAATCCATTTTAAAGCCATTTTTAAGGCATTTCGCGCATACATGAAATGAACACATTTTTCTCCAAAACTATAACAGATGCAAGCTTGTCCTGTTTGGTGGAGATGATATTTAATAAAATAAGTAGAAATCCACTAAAAGTTTTGTTTGGTTATATTGCAATCCCGAGATAATCGTCTCCATGCTCCAAATCCATTTTAAAGCCATTTTTAAGGCATTTCGCGGATACATGAAATGAACACATTTTTCTCCAAAACTATAACAGATGCAAGCTTGTCCTGTTTGGTGGAGATGATATTTAATAAAATAAGTAGAAATCCACTAAACGTTTTGTTTGGTTATCTTGCAATCCCGAGATAATCGTCTCCATGCTCCAAATCCATTTTAAAGCCATTTTTAAGGCATTTCGCGCATACATGAAATGAACACATTTTTCTCCAAAACTATAACAGATGCAAGCTTGTCCTGTTTGGTGGAGATGATATTTAATAAAATAAGTAGAAATCCACTAAAAGTTTTGTTTGGTTATCTTGCAATCCCGAGATAATCGTCTCCATGCTCCAAATCCATTTTAAAGCCATTTTTAAGGCATTTCGCGCATACATGAAATGAACACATTTTTCTCCAAAACTATAACAGATGCAAGCTTGTCCTGTTTGGTGGAGATGATATTTAATAAAATAAGTAGAAATCCACCAAAAGTTTTGTTTGGTTATCTTGCAATCCCGAGATAATCGTCTCCATGCTCCAAATCCATTTTAAAGCCATTTTTAAGGCATTTCGCGCATACATGAAATGAACACATTTTTCTCCAAAACTATAACAGATGCAAGCTTGTCCTGTTTGGTGGAGATGATATTTAATAAAATAAGTAGAAATCCACTAAAAGTTTTGTTTGGTTATATTGCAATCCCGAGATAATCGTCTCCATGCTCCAAATCCATTTTAAAGCCATTTTTAAGGCATTTCGCGCATACATGAAATGAACACATTTTTCTCCAAAACTATAACAGATGCAAGCTTGTCCTGTTTGGTGGAGATGATATTTAATAAAATAAGTAGAAATCCACTAAAAGTTTTGTTTGGTTATCTTGCAATCCCGAGATAATCGTCTCCATGCTCCAAATCCATTTTAAAGTCATTTTTAAGGCATTTCGCGCATACATGAAATGAACACATTTTTCTCCAAAATTATAACAGATGCAAGCTTGTCCTGTTTGGTGGAGATAATATTTAATAAAATAAGTAGAAATCTACTAAAAGTTTCGTTTGTTTATATTGCCATCCTGAGATAATCGTCTCCATGCTCCAAATCCATTTTAAAGCCATTTCAAAGGCATTTTGCGCATACATGAAATGAACACATTTTTCTCCAAAACTATAACACATGCAAGCTTGTCCTGTTTGGTGGAGATGATATTTAATAAAATAAGTAGAAATCCACTAAATGTTTTGTTTGGTTATCTTGCAATCCCGAGATAATCGTCTCCATGCTCCAAATCCATTTTAAAGCCATTTTTAAGGCATTTCGCGCATACATGAAATGAACACATTTTTCTCCAAAACTATAACAGATGCAAGCTTGTCCTGTTTGGTGGAGATGATATTTAATAAAATAAGTAGAAATCCACTAAAAGTTTTGTTTGGTTATCTTGCAATCCCGAGATAATCGTCTCCATGCTCCAAATCCATTTTAAAGCCATTTTTAAGGCATTTCGCGCATACATGAAATGAACACATTTTTCTCCAAAACTATAACAGATGCAAGCTTGTCCTGTTTGGTGGAGATGATATTTAATAAAATAAGTAGAAATCCACTAAAAGTTTTGTTTGGTTATCTTGCAATCCCGAGATAATCGTCTCCATGCTCCAAATCCATTTTAAAGCCATTTTTAAGGCATTTCGCGCATACATGAAATGAACACATTTTTCTCCAAAACTATAACAGATGCAAGCTTGTCCTGTTTGGTGGAGATGATATTTAATAAAATAAGTAGAAATCCACTAAAAGTTTTGTTTGGTTATCTTGCAATCCCGAAATAATCGTCTCCATGCTCCAAATCCATTTTAAAGCCATTTTTAAGGCATTTCGCGCATACATGAAATGAACACATTTTTCTCCAAAACTATAACAGATGCAAGCTTGTCCTGTTTGGTGGAGATGATATTTAATAAAATAAGTAGAAATCCACTAAAAGTTTTGTTTGGTTATCTTGCAATCCCGAGATAATCGTCTCCATGCTCCAAATCCATTTTAAAGCCATTTTTAAGGCATTTCGCGCATACATGAAATGAACACATTTTTCTCCAAAACTATAACAGATGCAAGCTTGTCCTGTTTGGTGGAGATAATATTTAATAAAATAAGTAGAAATCTACTAAAAGTTTCGTTTGTTTATATTGCCATCCTGAGATAATCGTCTCCATGCTCCAAATCCATTTTAAAGCCATTTCAAAGGCATTTTGCGCATACATGAAATGAACACATTTTTCTCCAAAACTATAACACATGCAAGCTTGTCCTGTTTGGTGGAGATGATATTTAATAAAATAAGTAGAAATCCACTAAAAGTTTTGTTTGGTTATCTTGCAATCCCGAGATAATCGTCTCCATGCTCCAAATCCATTTTAAAGCCATTTTTAAGGCATTTCGCGCATACATGAAATGAACACATTTTTCTCCAAAACTATAACAGATGCAAGCTTGTCCTGTTTGGTGGAGATGATATTTAATAAAATAAGTAGAAATCCACTAAAAGTTTTGTTTGGTTATCTTGCAATCCCGAGATAATCGTCTCCATGCTCCAAATCCATTTTAAAGCCATTTTTAAGGCATTTCGCGCATACATGAAATGAACACATTTTTCTCCAAAACTATAACAGATGCAAGCTTGTCCTGTTTGGTGGAGATAATATTTAATAAAATAAGTAGAAATCTACTAAAAGTTTCGTTTGTTTATATTGCCATCCTGAGATAATCGTCTCCATGCTCCAAATCCATTTTAAAGCCATTTCAAAGGCATTTTGCGCATACATGAAATGAACACATTTTTCTCCAAAACTATAACACATGGAAGCTTGTCCTGTTTGGTGGAGATGATATTTAATAAAATAAGTAGAAATCCACTAAAAGTTTTGTTTGGTTATCTTGCAATCCCGAGATAATCGTCTCCATGCTCCAAATCCATTTTAAAGCCATTTTTAAGGCATTTCGCGCATACATGAAATGAACACATTTTTCTCCAAAACTATAACAGATGCAAGCTTGTCCTGTTTGGTGGAGATGATATTTAATAAAATAAGTAGAAATCCACTAAAAGTTTTGTTTGGTTATCTTGCAATCCCGAGATAATCGTCTCCATGCTCCAAATCCATTTTAAAGCCATTTTTAAGGCATTTCGCGCATACATGAAATGAACACATTTTTCTCCAAAACTATAACAGATGCAAGCTTGTCCTGTTTGGTGGAGATGATATTTAATAAAATAAGTAGAAATCCACTAAAAGTTTTGTTTGGTTATATTGCAATCCCGAGATAATCGTCTCCATGCTCCAAATCCATTTTAAAGCCATTTTTAAGGCATTTCGCGCATACATGAAATGAACACATTTTTCTCCAAAACTCTAACAGATGCAAGCTTGTCCTGTTTGGTGGAGATGATATTTAATAAAATAAGTAGAAATCCACTAAAAGTTTTGTTTGTTTATCTTGCAATCCCGAGATAATCGTCTCCATGCTCCAAATCCATTTTAAAGCCATTTTTAAGGCATTTCGCGCATACATGAAATGAACACATTTTTCTCCAAAACTATAACAGATGCAAGCTTGTCCTGTTTGGTGGAGATGATATTTAATAAAATAAGTAGAAATCCACTAAAAGTTTTGTTTGGTTATCTTGCAATCCCGAGATAATCGTCTCCATGCTCCAAATCCATTTTAAAGCCATTTTTAAGGCATTTCGCGCATACATGAAATGAACACATTTTTCTCCAAAACTATAACAGATGCAAGCTTGTCCTGTTTGGTGGAGATGATATTTAATAAAATAAGTAGAAATCCACTAAAAGTTTTGTTTGGTTATCTTGCAATCCCGAGATAATCGTCTCCATGCTCCAAATCCATTTTAAAGCCATTTTTAAGGCATTTCGCGCATACATGAAATGAACACATTTTTCTCCAAAACTATAACAGATGCAAGCTTGTCCTGTTTAATGGAGATGATATTTAATAAAATAAGTAGAAATCCACTAAAAGTTTTGTTTGGTTATCTTGCAATCCCGAAATAATCGTCTCCATGCTCCAAATCCATTTTAAAGCCATTTTTAAGGCATTTCGCGCATACATGAAATGAACACATTTTTCTCCAAAACTATAACAGATGCAAGCTTGTCCTGTTTGGTGGAGATGATATTTAATAAAATAAGTAGAAATCCACTAAAAGTTTTGTTTGGTTATCTTGCAATCCCGAGATAATCGTCTCCATGCTCAAATCCATTTTAAAGCCATTTCTAAGGCATTTCGCGCATACATGAAATGAACACATTTTTCTCCAAAACTATAACAGATGCAAGCTTGTCCTGTTTGGTGGAGATAATATTTAATAAAATAAGTAGAAATCTACTAAAAGTTTCGTTTGTTTATATTGCCATCCTGAGATAATCGTCTCCATGCTCCAAATCCATTTTAAAGCCATTTCAAAGGCATTTTGCGCATACATGAAATGAACACATTTTTCTCCAAAACTATAACACATGCAAGCTTGTCCTGTTTGGTGGAGATGATATTTAATAAAATAAGTAGAAATCCACTAAAAGTTTTGTTTGGTTATCTTGCAATCCCGAGATAATCGTCTCCATGCTCCAAATCCATTTTAAAGCCATTTTTAAGGCATTTCGCGCATACATGAAATGAACACATTTTTCTCCAAAACTATAACACATGCAAGCTTGTCCTGTTTGGTGGAGATGATATTTAATAAAATAAGTAGAAATCCACTAAAAGTTTTGTTTGGTTATCTTGCAATCCCGAGATAATCGTCTCCATGCTCCAAATCCATTTTAAAGCCATTTTTAAGGCATTTCGCGCATACATGAAATGAACACATTTTTCTCCAAAACTATAACAGATGCAAGCTTGTCCTGTTTGGTGGAGATAATATTTAATAAAATAAGTAGAAATCTACTAAAAGTTTCGTTTGTTTATATTGCCATCCTGAGATAATCGTCTCCATGCTCCAAATCCATTTTAAAGCCATTTCAAAGGCATTTTGCGCATACATGAAATGAACACATTTTTCTCCAAAACTATAACACATGCAAGCTTGTCCTGTTTGGTGGAGATGATATTTAATAAAATAAGTAGAAATCCACTAAAAGTTTTGTTTGGTTATCTTGCAATCCCGAGATAATCGTCTCCATGCTCCAAATCCATTTTAAAACCATTTTTAAGGCATTTCGCGCATACATGAAATGAACACATTTTTCTCCAAAACTATAACAGATGCAAGCTTGTCCTGTTTGGTGGAGATATTTAATAAAATAAGTAGAAATCCACTAAAAGTTTTGTTTGGTTATCTTGCAATCCCGAGATAATCATCTCCATGCTCCAAATCCATTCTAAAGCCATTTTTAAGGCATTTCGCGCATACATGAAATGAACACATTTTTCTCCAAAACTATAACAGATGCAAGCTTGTCCTGTTTGGTGGAGATGATATTTAATAAAATAAGTAGAAATCCACTAAAAGTTTTGTTTGGTTATCTTGCAATCCCGAGATAATCGTCTCCATGCTCCAAATCCATTTTAAAGCCATTTTTAAGGCATTTCGCGCATACATGAAATGAACACATTTTTCTCCAAAACTATAACAGATGCAAGCTTGTCCTGTTTGGTGGAGATGATATTTAGTAAAATAAGTAGAAATCCACTAAAAGTTTTGTTTGGTTATATTGCAATCCCGAGATAATCGTCTCCATGCTCCAAATCCATTTTAAAGCCATTTTTAAGGCATTTCGCGCATACATGAAATGAACACATTTTTCTCCAAAACTATAACAGATGCAAGCTTGTCCTGTTTGGTGGAGATGATATTTAATAAAATAAGTAGAAATCCACTAAAAGTTTTGTTTGGTTATCTTGCAATCCCGAGATAATCGTCTCCATGCTCCAAATCCATTTTAAAGCCATTTTTAAGGCATTTCGCGCATACATGAAATGAACACATTTTTCTCCAAAACTATAACAGATGCAAGCTTGTCCTGTTTGGTGGAGATGATATTTAATAAAATAAGTAGAAATCCACTAAAAGTTTTGTTTGGTTATCTTGCAATCCCGAGATAATCGTCTCCATGCTCCAAATCCATTTTAAAGCCATTTTTAAGGCATTTCGCGCATACATGAAATGAACACATTTTTCTCCAAAACTATAACAGATGCAAGCTTGTCCTGTTTGGTGGAGATGATATTTAATAAAATAAGTAGAAATCCACTAAAAGTTTTGTTTGGTTATCTTGCAATCCCGAAATAATCGTCTCCATGCTCCAAATCCATTTTAAAGCCATTTTTAAGGCATTTCGCGCATACATGAAATGAACACATTTTTCTCCAAAACTATAACAGATGCAAGCTTGTCCTGTTTGGTGGAGATGATATTTAATAAAATAAGTAGAAATCCACTAAAAGTTTTGTTTGGTTATCTTGCAATCCCGAGATAATCGTCTCCATGCTCAAATCCATTTTAAAGCCATTTTTAAGGCATTTCGCGCATACATGAAATGAACACATTTTTCTCCAAAACTATAACAGATGCAAGCTTGTCCTGTTTGGTGGAGATGATATTTAATAAAATAAGTAGAAATCCACTAAAAGTTTTGTTTGGTTATCTTGCAATCCCGAGATAATCGTCTCCATGCTCCAAATCCATTTTAAAGCCATTTTTAAGGCATTTCGCGCATACATGAAATGAACACATTTTTCTCCAAAACTATAACAGATGCAAGCTTGTCCTGTTTGGTGGAGATGATATTTAATAAAATAAGTAGAAATCCACTAAAAGTTTTGTTTGGTTATCTTGCAATCCCGAAATAATCGTCTCCATGCTCCAAATCCATTTTAAAGCCATTTTTAAGGCATTTCGCGCATACATGAAATGAACACATTTTTCTCCAAAACTATAACAGATGCAAGCTTGTCCTGTTTGGTGGAGATGATATTTAATAAAATAAGTAGAAATCCACTAAAAGTTTTGTTTGGTTATCTTGCAATCCCGAGATAATCGTCTCCATGCTCAAATCCATTTTAAAGCCATTTTTAAGGCATTTCGCGCATACATGAAATGAACACATTTTTCTCCAAAACTATAACAGATGCAAGCTTGTCCTGTTTGGTGGAGATAATATTTAATAAAATAAGTAGAAATCTACTAAAAGTTTCGTTTGTTTATATTGCCATCCTGAGATAATCGTCTCCATGCTCCAAATCCATTTTAAAGCCATTTCAAAGGCATTTTGCGCATACATGAAATGAACACATTTTTCTCCAAAACTATAACACATGCAAGCTTGTCCTGTTTGGTGGAGATGATATTTAATAAAATAAGTAGAAATCCACTAAAAGTTTTGTTTGGTTATCTTGCAATCCCGAGATAATCGTCCCCATGCTCCAAATCCATTTTAAAGCCATTTTTAAGGCATTTCGCGCATACATGAAATGAACACATTTTTCTCCAAAACTATAACACATGCAAGCTTGTCCTGTTTGGTGGAGATGATATTTAATAAAATAAGTAGAAATCCACTAAAAGTTTTGTTTGGTTATCTTGCAATCCCGAGATAATCGTCTCCATGCTCCAAATCCATTTTAAAGCCATTTTTAAGGCATTTCGCGCATACATGAAATGAACACATTTTTCTCCAAAACTATAACAGATGCAAGCTTGTCCTGTTTGGTGGAGATAATATTTAATAAAATAAGTAGAAATCTACTAAAAATTTCGTTTGTTTATATTGCCATCCTGAGATAATCGTCTCCATGCTCCAAATCCATTTTAAAGCCATTTCAAAGGCATTTTGCGCATACATGAAATGAACACATTTTTCTCCAAAACTATAACACATGCAAGCTTGTCCTGTTTGGTGGAGATGATATTTAATAAAATAAGTAGAAATCCACTAAAAGTTTTGTTTGGTTATCTTGCAATCCCGAGATAATCGTCTCCATGCTCCAAATCCATTTTAAAGCCATTTTTAAGGCATTTCGCGCATACATGAAATGAACACATTTTTCTCCAAAACTATAAGAGATGCAAGCTTGTCCTGTTTGGTGGAGATGATATTTAATAAAATAAGTAGAAATCCACTAAAAGTTTTGTTTGGTTATCTTGCAATCCCGAGATAATCGTCTCCATGCTCCAAATCCATTTTAAAGCCATTTTTAAGGCATTTCGCGCATACATGAAATGAACACATTTTTCTCCAAAACTATAACAGATGCAAGCTTGTCCTGTTTGGTGGAGATGATATTTAATAAAATAAGTAGAAATCCACTAAAAGTTTTGTTTGGTTATCTTGCAATCCCGAGATAATCGTCTCCATGCTCCAAATCCATTTTAAAGCCATTTTTAAGGCATTTCGCGCATACATGAAATGAACACATTTTTCTCCAAAACTATAACAGATGCAAGCTTGTCCTGTTTGGTGGAGATGATATTTAATAAAATAAGTAGAAATCCACTAAAAGTTTTGTTTGGTTATCTTGCAATCCCGAGATAATCGTCTCCATGCTCCAAATCCATTTTAAAGCCATTTTTAAGGCATTTCGCGCATACATGAAATGAACACATTTTTCTCCAAAACTATAACAGATGCAAGCTTGTCCTGTTTGGTGGAGATGATATTTAATAAAATAAGTAGAAATCCACTAAAAGTTTTGTTTGGTTATCTTGCAATCCCGAAATAATCGTCTCCATGCTCCAAATCCATTTTAAAGCCATTTTTAAGGCATTTCGCGCATACATGAAATGAACACATTTTTCTCCAAAACTATAACAGATGCAAGCTTGTCCTGTTTGGTGGAGATGATATTTAATAAAATAAGTAGAAATCCACTAAAAGTTTTGTTTGGTTATCTTGCAATCCCGAGATAATCGTCTCCATGCTCCAAATCCATTTTAAAGCCATTTTTAAGGCATTTCGCGCATACATGAAATGAACACATTTTTCTCCAAAACTATAACAGATGCAAGCTTGTCCTGTTTGGTGGAGATAATATTTAATAAAATAAGTAGAAATCTACTAAAAGTTTCGTTTGTTTATATTGCCATCCTGAGATAATCGTCTCCATGCTCCAAATCCATTTTAAAGCCATTTCAAAGGCATTTTGCGCATACATGAAATGAACACATTTTTCTCCAAAACTATAACACATGCAAGCTTGTCCTGTTTGGTGGAGATGATATTTAATAAAATAAGTAGAAATCCACTAAAAGTTTTGTTTGGTTATCTTGCAATCCCGAGATAATCGTCTCCATGCTCCAAATCCATTTTAAAGCCATTTTTAAGGCATTTCGCGCATACATGAAATGAACACATTTTTCTCCAAAACTATAACAGATGCAAGCTTGTCCTGTTTGTTGGAGATGATATTTAATAAAATAAGTAGAAATCCACTAAAAGTTTTGTTTGGTTATCTTGCAATCCCGAGATAATCGTCTCCATGCTCCAAATCCATTTTAAAGCCATTTTTAAGGCATTTCGCGCATACATGAAATGAACACATTTTTCTCCAAAACTATAACAGATGCAAGCTTGTCCTGTTTGGTGGAGATAATATTTAATAAAATAAGTAGAAATCTACTAAAAGTTTCGTTTGTTTATATTGCCATCCTGAGATAATCGTCTCCATGCTCCAAATCCATTTTAAAGCCATTTCAAAGGCATTTTGCGCATACATGAAATGAACACATTTTTCTCCAAAACTATAACACATGCAAGCTTGTCCTGTTTGGTGGAGATGATATTTAATAAAATAAGTAGAAATCCACTAAAAGTTTTGTTTGGTTATCTTGCAATCCCGAGATAATCGTCTCCATGCTTTCGCGCATACATGAAATGAACACATTTTTCTCCAAAACTATAACAGATGCAAGCTTGTCCTGTTTGGTGGAGATGATATTTAATAAAATAAGTAGAAATCCACTAAAAGTTTTGTTTGGTTATCTTGCAATCCCGAGATAATCGTCTCCATGCTCCAAATCCATTTTAAAGCCATTTTTAAGGCATTTCGCGCATACATGAAATGAACACATTTTTCTCCAAAACTATAACAGATGCAAGCTTGTCCTGTTTGGTGGAGATGATATTTAATAAAATAAGTAGAAATCCACTAAAAGTTTTGTTTGGTTATCTTGCAATCCCGAGATAATCGTCTCCATGCTCCAAATCCATTTTAAAGCCATTTCAAAGGCATTTTGCGCATACATGAAATGAACACATTTTTCTCCAAAACTATAACACATGCAAGCTTGTCCTGTTTGGTGGAGATGATATTTAATAAAATAAGTAGAAATCCACTAAAAGTTTTGTTTGGTTATCTTGCAATCCCGAGATAATCGTCTCCATGCTCCAAATCCATTTTAAAACCATTTTTAAGGCATTTCGCGCATACATGAAATGAACACATTTTTCTCCAAAACTATAACAGATGCAAGCTTGTCCTGTTTGGTGGAGATGATATTTAATAAAATAAGTAGAAATCCACTAAAAGTTTTGTTTGGTTATCTTGCAATCCCGAGATAATCGTCTCCATGCTCCAAATCCATTCTAAAGCCATTTTTAAGGCATTTCGCGCATACATGAAATGAACACATTTTTCTCCAAAACTATAACAGATGCAAGCTTGTCCTGTTTGGTGGAGATGATATTTAATAAAATAAGTAGAAATCCACTAAAAGTTTTGTTTGGTTATCTTGCAATCCCGAGATAATCGTCTCCATGCTCCAAATCCATTTTAAAGCCATTTTTAAGGCATTTCGCGCATACATGAAATGAACACATTTTTCTCCAAAACTATAACAGATGCAAGCTTGTCCTGTTTGGTGGAGATGATATTTAATAAAATAAGTAGAAATCCACTAAAAGTTTTGTTTGGTTATCTTGCAATCCCGAGATAATCGTCTCCATGCTCCAAATCCATTTTAAAGCCATTTTTAAGGCATTTCGCGCATACATGAAATGAACACATTTTTCTCCAAAACTATAACAGATGCAAGCTTGTCCTGTTTGGTGGAGATGATATTTAATAAAATAAGTAGAAATCCACTAAAAGTTTTGTTTGGTTATCTTGCAATCCCGAAATAATCGTCTCCATGCTCCAAATCCATTTTAAAGCCATTTTTAAGGCATTTCGCGCATACATGAAATGAACACATTTTTCTCCAAAACTATAACAGATGCAAGCTTGTCCTGTTTGGTGGAGATGATATTTAATAAAATAAGTAGAAATCCACTAAAAGTTTTGTTTGGTTATCTTGCAATCCCGAGATAATCGTCTCCATGCTCCAAATCCATTTTAAAGCCATTTTTAAGGCATTTCGCGCATACATGAAATGAACACATTTTTCTCCAAAACTATAACAGATGCAAGCTTGTCCTGTTTGGTGGAGATAATATTTAATAAAATAAGTAGAAATCTACTAAAAGTTTCGTTTGTTTATATTGCCATCCTGAGATAATCGTCTCCATGCTCCAAATCCATTTTAAAGCCATTTCAAAGGCATTTTGCGCATACATGAAATGAACACATTTTTCTCCAAAACTATAACACATGCAAGCTTGTCCTGTTTGGTGGAGATGATATTTAATAAAATAAGTAGAAATCCACTAAAAGTTTTGTTTGGTTATCTTGCAATCCCGAGATAATCGTCTCCATGCTCCAAATCCATTTTAAAGCCATTTTTAAGGCATTTCGCGCATACATGAAATGAACACATTTTTCTCCAAAACTATAACAGATGCAAGCTTGTCCTGTTTGGTGGAGATGATATTTAATAAAATAAGTAGAAATCCACTAAAAGTTTTGTTTGGTTATCTTGCAATCCCGAGATAATCGTCTCCATGCTCCAAATCCATTTTAAAGCCATTTTTAAAGCATTTCGCGCATACATGAAATGAACACATTTTTCTCCAAAACTATAACAGATGCAAGCTTGTCCTGTTTGGTGGAGATAATATTTAATAAAATAAGTAGAAATCTACTAAAAGTTTCGTTTGTTTATATTGCCATCCTGAGATAATCGTCTCCATGCTCCAAATCCATTTTAAAGCCATTTCAAAGGCATTTTGCGCATACATGAAATGAACACATTTTCTCCAAAACTATAACACATGCAAGCTTGTCCTGTTTGGTGGAGATGATATTTAATAAAATAAGTAGAAATCCACTAAAAGTTTTGTTTGGTTATCTTGCAATTCCGAGATAATCGTCTCCATGCTCCAAATCCATTTTAAAGCCATTTTTAAGGCATTTCGCGCATACATGAAATGAACACATTTTTCTCCAAAACTATAACAGATGCAAGCTTGTCCTGTTTGGTGGAGATAATATTTAATAAAATAAGTAGAAATCTACTAAAAGTTTCGTTTGTTTATATTGCCATCCTGAGATAATCGTCTCCATGCTCCAAATCCATTTTAAAGCCATTTCAAAGGCATTTTGCGCATACATGAAATGAACACATTTTTCTTCAAAACTATAACACATGCAAGCTTGTCCTGTTTGGTGGAGATGATATTTAATAAAATAAGTAGAAATCCACTAAAAGTTTTGTTTGGTTATCTTGCAATCCCGAGATAATCGTCTCCATGCTCCAAATCCATTTTAAAGCCATTTTTAAGGCATTTCGCGCATACATGAAATGAACACATTTTTCTCCAAAACTATAACAGATGCAAGCTTGTCCTGTTTGGTGGAGATGATATTTAATAAAATAAGTAGAAATCCACTAAAAGTTTTGTTTGGTTATCTTGCAATCCCGAGATAATCGTCTCCATGCTCCAAATCCATTTTAAAGCCATTTTTAAGGCATTTCGCGCATACATGAAATGAACACATTTTTCTCCAAAACTATAACAGATGCAAGCTTGTCCTGTTTGGTGGAGATAATATTTAATAAAATAAGTAGAAATCTACTAAAAGTTTCGTTTGTTTATATTGCCATCCTGAGATAATCGTCTCCATGCTCCAAATCCATTTTAAAGCCATTTCAAAGGCATTTTGCGCATACATGAAATGAACACATTTTTCTCCAAAACTATAACACATGCAAGCTTGTCCTGTTTGGTGGAGATGATATTTAATAAAATAAGTAGAAATCCACTAAAAGTTTTGTTTGGTTATCTTGCAATCCCGAGATAATCGTCTCCATGCTTTCGCGCATACATGAAATGAACACATTTTTCTCCAAAACTATAACAGATGCAAGCTTGTCCTGTTTGGTGGAGATGATATTTAATAAAATAAGTAGAAATCCACTAAAAGTTTTGTTTGGTTATCTTGCAATCCCGAGATAATCGTCTCCATGCTCCAAATCCATTTTAAAGCCATTTTTAAGGCATTTCGCGCATACATGAAATGAACACATTTTTCTCCAAAACTATAACAGATGCAAGCTTGTCCTGTTTGGTGGAGATGATATTTAATAAAATAAGTAGAAATCCACTAAAAGTTTTGTTTGGTTATCTTGCAATCCAGAGATAATCGTCTCCATGCTCCAAATCCATTTTAAAGCCATTTCAAAGGCATTTTGCGCATACATGAAATGAACACATTTTTCTCCAAAACTATAACACATGCAAGCTTGTCCTGTTTGGTGGAGATGATATTTAATAAAATAAGTAGAAATCCACTAGAAGTTTTGTTTGGTTATCTTGCAATCCCGAGATAATCGTCTCCATGCTCCAAATCCATTTTAAAACCATTTTTAAGGCATTTCGCGCATACATGAAATGAACACATTTTTCTCCAAAACTATAACAGATGCAAGCTTGTCCTGTTTGGTGGAGATGATATTTAATAAAATAAGTAGAAATCCACTAAAAGTTTTGTTTGGTTATCTTGCAATCCCGAGATAATCGTCTCCATGCTCCAAATCCATTCTAAAGCCATTTTTAAGGCATTTCGCGCATACATGAAATGAACACATTTTTCTCCAAAACTATAACAGATGCAAGCTTGTCCTGTTTGGTGGAGATGATATTTAGTAAAATAAGTAGAAATCCACTAAAAGTTTTGTTTGGTTATCTTGCAATCCCGAGATAATCGTCTCCATGCTCCAAATCCATTTTAAAGCCATTTTTAAGGCATTTCGCGCATACATGAAATGAACACATTTTTCTCCAAAACTATAACAGATGCAAGCTTGTCCTGTTTGGTGGAGATGATATTTAATAAAATAAGTAGAAATCCACTAAAAGTTTTGTTTGGTTATCTTGCAATCCCGAGATAATCGTCTCCATGCTCCAAATCCATTTTAAAGCCATTTTTAAGGCATTTCGCGCATACATGAAATGAACACATTTTTCTCCAAAACTATAACAGATGCAAGCTTGTCCTGTTTGGTGGAGATGATATTTAATAAAATAAGTAGAAATCCACTAAAAGTTTTGTTTGGTTATCTTGCAATCCCGAAATAATCGTCTCCATGCTCCAAATCCATTTTAAAGCCATTTTTAAGGCATTTCGCGCATACATGAAATGAACACATTTTTCTCCAAAACTATAACAGATGCAAGCTTGTCCTGTTTGGTGGAGATGATATTTAATAAAATAAGTAGAAATCCACTAAAAGTTTTGTTTGGTTATCTTGCAATCCCGAGATAATCGTCTCCATGCTCCAAATCCATTTTAAAGCCATTTTTAAGGCATTTCGCGCATACATGAAATGAACACATTTTTCTCCAAAACTATAACAGATGCAAGCTTGTCCTGTTTGGTGGAGATGATATTTAATAAAATAAGTAGAAATCCACTAAAAGTTTTGTTTGGTTATCTTGCAATCCCGAAATAATCGTCTCCATGCTCCAAATCCATTTTAAAGCCATTTTTAAGGCATTTCGCGCATACATGAAATGAACACATTTTTCTCCAAAACTATAACAGATGCAAGCTTGTCCTGTTTGGTGGAGATGATATTTAATAAAATAAGTAGAAATCCACTAAAAGTTTTGTTTGGTTATCTTGCAATCCCGAGATAATCGTCTCCATGCTCCAAATCCATTTTAAAGCCATTTTTAAGGCATTTCGCGCATACATGAAATGAACACATTTTTCTCCAAAACTATAACAGATGCAAGCTTGTCCTGTTTGGTGGAGATAATATTTAATAAAATAAGTAGAAATCTACTAAAAGTTTCGTTTGTTTATATTGCCATCCTGAGATAATCGTCTCCATGCTCCAAATCCATTTTAAAGCCATTTCAAAGGCATTTTGCGCATACATGAAATGAACACATTTTTCTCCAAAACTATAACACATGCAAGCTTGTCCTGTTTGGTGGAGATGATATTTAATAAAATAAGTAGAAATCCACTAAAAGTTTTGTTTGGTTATCTTGCAATCCCGAGATAATCGTCTCCATGCTCCAAATCCATTTTAAAGCCATTTTTAAGGCATTTCGCGCATACATGAAATGAACACATTTTTCTCCAAAACTATAACAGATGCAAGCTTGTCCTGTTTGGTGGAGATGATATTTAATAAAATAAGTAGAAATCCACTAAAAGTTTTGTTTGGTTATCTTGCAATCCCGAGATAATCGTCTCCATGCTCCAAATCCATTTTAAAGCCATTTTTAAAGCATTTCGCGCATACATGAAATGAACACATTTTTCTCCAAAACTATAACAGATGCAAGCTTGTCCTGTTTGGTGGAGATAATATTTAATAAAATAAGTAGAAATCTACTAAAAGTTTCGTTTGTTTATATTGCCATCCTGAGATAATCGTCTCCATGCTCCAAATCCATTTTAAAGCCATTTCAAAGGCATTTTGCGCATACATGAAATGAACACATTTTCTCCAAAACTATAACACATGCAAGCTTGTCCTGTTTGGTGGAGATGATATTTAATAAAATAAGTAGAAATCCACTAAAAGTTTTGTTTGGTTATCTTGCAATCCCGAGATAATCGTCTCCATGCTCCAAATCCATTTTAAAGCCATTTTTAAGGCATTTCGCGCATACATGAAATGAACACATTTTTCTCCAAAACTATAACAGATGCAAGCTTGTCCTGTTTGGTGGAGATAATATTTAATAAAATAAGTAGAAATCTACTAAAAGTTTCGTTTGTTTATATTGCCATCCTGAGATAATCGTCTCCATGCTCCAAATCCATTTTAAAGCCATTTCAAAGGCATTTTGCGCATACATGAAATGAACACATTTTTCTCCAAAACTATAACACATGCAAGCTTGTCCTGTTTGGTGGAGATGATATTTAATAAAATAAGTAGAAATCCACTAAAAGTTTTGTTTGGTTATCTTGCAATCCCGAGATAATCGTCTCCATGCTCCAAATCCATTTTAAAGCCATTTTTAAGGCATTTCGCGCATACATGAAATGAACACATTTTTCTCCAAAACTATAACAGATGCAAGCTTGTCCTGTTTGGTGGAGATGATATTTAATAAAATAAGTAGAAATCCACTAAAAGTTTTGTTTGGTTATCTTGCAATCCCGAGATAATCGTCTCCATGCTCCAAATCCATTTTAAAGCCATTTTTAAGGCATTTCGCGCATACATGAAATGAACACATTTTTCTCCAAAACTATAACAGATGCAAGCTTGTCCTGTTTGGTGGAGATAATATTTAATAAAATAAGTAGAAATCTACTAAAAGTTTCGTTTGTTTATATTGCCATCCTGAGATAATCGTCTCCATGCTCCAAATCCATTTTAAAGCCATTTCAAAGGCATTTTGCGCATACATGAAATGAACACATTTTTCTCCAAAACTATAACACATGCAAGCTTGTCCTGTTTGGTGGAGATGATATTTAATAAAATAAGTAGAAATCCACTAAAAGTTTTGTTTGGTTATCTTGCAATCCCGAGATAATCGTCTCCATGCTTTCGCGCATACATGAAATGAACACATTTTTCTCCAAAACTATAACAGATGCAAGCTTGTCCTGTTTGGTGGAGATGATATTTAATAAAATAAGTAGAAATCCACTAAAAGTTTTGTTTGGTTATCTTGCAATCCCGAGATAATCGTCTCCATGCTCCAAATCCATTTTAAAGCCATTTTTAAGGCATTTCGCGCATACATGAAATGAACACATTTTTCTCCAAAACTATAACAGATGCAAGCTTGTCCTGTTTGGTGGAGATGATATTTAATAAAATAAGTAGAAATCCACTAAAAGTTTTGTTTGGTTATCTTGCAATCCAGAGATAATCGTCTCCATGCTCCAACTCCATTTTAAAGCCATTTCAAAGGCATTTTGCGCATACATGAAATGAACACATTTTTCTCCAAAACTATAACACATGCAAGCTTGTCCTGTTTGGTGGAGATGATATTTAATAAAATAAGTAGAAATCCACTAGAAGTTTTGTTTGGTTATCTTGCAATCCCGAGATAATCGTCTCCATGCTCCAAATCCATTTTAAAACCATTTTTAAGGCATTTCGCGCATACATGAAATGAACACATTTTTCTCCAAAACTATAACAGATGCAAGCTTGTCCTGTTTGGTGGAGATGATATTTAATAAAATAAGTAGAAATCCACTAAAAGTTTTGTTTGGTTATCTTGCAATCCCGAGATAATCGTCTCCATGCTCCAAATCCATTCTAAAGCCATTTTTAAGGCATTTCGCGCATACATGAAATGAACACATTTTTCTCCAAAACTATAACAGATGCAAGCTTGTCCTGTTTGGTGGAGATGATATTTAGTAAAATAAGTAGAAATCCACTAAAAGTTTTGTTTGGTTATCTTGCAATCCCGAGATAATCGTCTCCATGCTCCAAATCCATTTTAAAGCCATTTTTAAGGCATTTCGCGCATACATGAAATGAACACATTTTTCTCCAAAACTATAACAGATGCAAGCTTGTCCTGTTTGGTGGAGATGATATTTAATAAAATAAGTAGAAATCCACTAAAAGTTTTGTTTGGTTATCTTGCAATCCCGAGATAATCGTCTCCATGCTCCAAATCCATTTTAAAGCCATTTTTAAGGCATTTCGCGCATACATGAAATGAACACATTTTTCTCCAAAACTATAACAGATGCAAGCTTGTCCTGTTTGGTGGAGATGATATTTAATAAAATAAGTAGAAATCCACTAAAAGTTTTGTTTGGTTATCTTGCAATCCCGAAATAATCGTCTCCATGCTCCAAATCCATTTTAAAGCCATTTTTAAGGCATTTCGCGCATACATGAAATGAACACATTTTTCTCCAAAACTATAACAGATGCAAGCTTGTCCTGTTTGGTGGAGATGATATTTAATAAAATAAGTAGAAATCCACTAAAAGTTTTGTTTGGTTATCTTGCAATCCCGAGATAATCGTCTCCATGCTCCAAATCCATTTTAAAGCCATTTTTAAGGCATTTCGCGCATACATGAAATGAACACATTTTTCTCCAAAACTATAACAGATGCAAGCTTGTCCTGTTTGGTGGAGATAATATTTAATAAAATAAGTAGAAATCTACTAAAAGTTTCGTTTGTTTATATTGCCATCCTGAGATAATCGTCTCCATGCTCCAAATCCATTTTAAAGCCATTTCAAAGGCATTTTGCGCATACATGAAATGAACACATTTTTCTCCAAAACTATAACAGATGCAAGCTTGTCCTGTTTGGTGGAGATGATATTTAATAAAATAAGTAGAAATCCACTAAAAGTTTTGTTTGGTTATCTTGCAATCCCGAGATAATCGTCTCCATGCTCCAAATCCATTTTAAAGCCATTTTTAAGGCATTTTGCGCATACATGAAATGAACACATTTTTCTCCAAAACTATAACAGATGCAAGCTTGTCCTGTTTGGTGGAGATGATATTTAATAAAATAAGTAGAAATCCACTAAAAGTTTTGTTTGGTTATCTTGCAATCCCGAGATAATCGTCTCCATGCTCCAAATCCATTTTAAAGCCATTTCAAAGGCATTTTGCGCATACATGAAATGAACACATTTTTCTCCAAAACTATAACACATGCAAGCTTGTCCTGTTTGGTGGAGATGATATTTAATAAAATAAGTAGAAATCCACTAAAAGTTTTGTTTGGTTATCTTGCAATCCCGAGATAATCGTCTCCATGCTCCAAATCCATTTTAAAACCATTTTTAAGGCATTTCGCGCATACATGAAATGAACACATTTTTCTCCAAAACTATAACAGATGCAAGCTTGTCCTGTTTGGTGGAGATGATATTTAATAAAATAAGTAGAAATCCACTAAAAGTTTTGTTTGGTTATCTTGCAATCCCGAGATAATCGTCTCCATGCTCCAAATCCATTCTAAAGCCATTTTTAAGGCATTTCGCGCATACATGAAATGAACACATTTTTCTCCAAAACTATAACAGATGCAAGCTTGTCCTGTTTGGTGGAGATGATATTTAATAAAATA
Source organism: Anomaloglossus baeobatrachus (assembly GCF_048569485.1). Classification (NCBI taxonomy): domain Eukaryota; kingdom Metazoa; phylum Chordata; class Amphibia; order Anura; family Aromobatidae; genus Anomaloglossus; species Anomaloglossus baeobatrachus. The sequence continues at coordinate 1,668,517 of NW_027442090.1, read as the reverse complement.
AGTAGAAATCCACTAAAAGTTTTGTTTGGTTATCTTGCAATCCCGAGATAATCGTCTCCATGCTCCAAATCCATTTTAAAGCCATTTTTAAGGCATTTCGCGCATACATGAAATGAACACATTTTTCTCCAAAACTATAACAGATGCAAGCTTGTCCTGTTTGGTGGAGATAATATTTAATAAAATAAGTAGAAATCTACTAAAAGTTTCGTTTGTTTATATTGCCATCCTGAGATAATCGTCTCCATGCTCCAAATCCATTTTAAAGCCATTTCAAAGGCATTTTGCGCATACATGAAATGAACACATTTTTCTCCAAAACTATAACACATGCAAGCTTGTCCTGTTTGGTGGAGATGATATTTAATAAAATAAGTAGAAATCCACTAAAAGTTTTGTTTGGGTATCTTGCAATCCCGAGATAATCGTCTCCATGCTCCAAATCCATTTTAAAGCCATTTTTAAGGCATTTCGCGCATACATGAAATGAACACATTTTTCTCCAAAACTATAACAGATGCAAGCTTGTCCTGTTTGGTGGAGATAATATTTAATAAAATAAGTAGAAATCTACTAAAAGTTTCGTTTGTTTATATTGCCATCCTGAGATAATCGTCTCCATGCTCCAAATCCATTTTAAAGCCATTTCAAAGGCATTTTGCGCATACATGAAATGAACACATTTTTCTCCAAAACTATAACACATGCAAGTTTGTCCAGTTTGGTGGAGATGATATTTAATAAAATAAGTAGAAATCCACTAAAAGTTTTGTTTGGTTATCTTGCAATCCCGAGATAATCGTCTCCATGCTCCAAATCCATTTTAAAGCCATTTTTAAGGCATTTCGCGCATACATGAAATGAGCACATTTTTCTCCAAAACTATAACAGATGCAAGCTTGTCCTGTTTGGTGGAGATGATATTTAATAAAATAAGTAGAAATCCACTAAAAGTTTTGTTTGGTTATCTTGCAATCCCGAGATAATCGTCTCCATGCTCCAAATCCATTTTAAAGCCATTTTTAAGGCATTTCGCGCATACATGAAATGAACACATTTTTCTCCAAAACTATAACAGATGCAAGCTTGTCCTGTTTGGTGGAGAAAATATTTAATAAAATAAGTAGAAATCTACTAAAAGTTTCGTTTGTTTATATTGCCATCCTGAGATAATCGTCTCCATGCTCCAAATCCATTTTAAAGCCATTTCAAAGGCATTTTGCGCATACATGAAATGAACACATTTTTCTCCAAAACTATAACACATGCAAGTTTGTCCAGTTTGGTGGAGATGATATTTAATAAAATAAGTAGAAATCCACTAAAAGTTTTGTTTGGTTATCTTGCAATCCCGAGATAATCGTCTCCATGCTCCAAATCCATTTTAAAGCCATTTTTAAGGCATTTCGCGCATACATGAAATGAGCACATTTTTCTCCAAAACTATAACAGATGCAAGCTTGTCCTGTTTGGTGGAGATGATATTTAATAAAATAAGTAGAAATCCACTAAAAGTTTTGTTTGGTTATCTTGCAATCCCGAGATAATCGTCTCCATGCTCCAAATCCATTTTAAAGCCATTTTTAAGGCATTTCGCGCATACATGAAATGAACACATTTTTCTCCAAAACTATAACAGATGCAAGCTTGTCCTGTTTGGTGGAGATAATATTTAATAAAATAAGTAGAAATCTACTAAAAGTTTCGTTTGTTTATATTGCCATCCTGAGATAATCGTCTCCATGCTCCAAATCCATTTTAAAGCCATTTCAAAGGCATTTTGCGCATACATGAAATGAACACATTTTTCTCCAAAACTATAACAGATGCAAGCTTGTCCTGTTTGGTGGAGATGATATTTAATAAAATAAGTAGAAATCCACTAAAAGTTTTGTTTGGTTATCTTGCAATCCCGAGATAATCGTCTCCATGCTCCAAATCCATTTTAAAGCCATTTTTAAGGCATTTTGCGCATACATGAAATGAACACATTTTTCTCCAAAACTATAACAGATGCAAGCTTGTCCTGTTTGGTGGAGATGATATTTAATAAAATAAGTAGAAATCCACTAAAAGTTTTGTTTGGTTATCTTGCAATCCCGAGATAATCGTCTCCATGCTCCAAATCCATTTTAAAGCCATTTCAAAGGCATTTTGCGCATACATGAAATGAACACATTTTTCTCCAAAACTATAACACATGCAAGCTTGTCCTGTTTGGTGGAGATGATATTTAATAAAATAAGTAGAAATCCACTAAAAGTTTTGTTTGGTTATCTTGCAATCCCGAGATAATCGTCTCCATGCTCCAAATCCATTTTAAAACCATTTTTAAGGCATTTCGCGCATACATGAAATGAACACATTTTTCTCCAAAACTATAACAGATGCAAGCTTGTCCTGTTTGGTGGAGATGATATTTAATAAAATAAGTAGAAATCCACTAAAAGTTTTGTTTGGTTATCTTGCAATCCCGAGATAATCGTCTCCATGCTCCAAATCCATTCTAAAGCCATTTTTAAGGCATTTCGCGCATACATGAAATGAACACATTTTTCTCCAAAACTATAACAGATGCAAGCTTGTCCTGTTTGGTGGAGATGATATTTAATAAAATAAGTAGAAATCCACTAAAAGTTTTGTTTGGTTATCTTGCAATCCCGAGATAATCGTCTCCATGCTCCAAATCCATTTTAAAGCCATTTTTAAGGCATTTCGCGCATACATGAAATGAACACATTTTTCTCCAAAACTATAACAGATGCAAGCTTGTCCTGTTTGGTGGAGATAATATTTAATAAAATAAGTAGAAATCTACTAAAAGTTTCGTTTGTTTATATTGCCATCCTGAGATAATCGTCTCCATGCTCCAAATCCATTTTAAAGCCATTTCAAAGGCATTTTGCGCATACATGAAATGAACACATTTTTCTCCAAAACTATAACACATGCAAGCTTGTCCTGTTTGGTGGAGATGATATTTAATAAAATAAGTAGAAATCCACTAAAAGTTTTGTTTGGTTATCTTGCAATCCCGAGATAATCGTCTCCATGCTCCAAATCCATTTTAAAGCCATTTTTAAGGCATTTCGCGCATACATGAAATGAACACATTTTTCTCCAAAACTATAACAGATGCAAGCTTGTCCTGTTTGGTGGAGATAATATTTAATAAAATAAGTAGAAATCTACTAAAAGTTTCGTTTGTTTATATTGCCATCCTGAGATAATCGTCTCCATGCTCCAAATCCATTTTAAAGCCATTTCAAAGGCATTTTGCGCATACATGAAATGAACACATTTTTCTCCAAAACTATAACACATGCAAGTTTGTCCAGTTTGGTGGAGATGATATTTAATAAAATAAGTAGAAATCCACTAAAAGTTTTGTTTGGTTATCTTGCAATCCCGAGATAATCGTCTCCATGCTCCAAATCCATTTTAAAGCCATTTTTAAGGCATTTCGCGCATACATGAAATGAGCACATTTTTCTCCAAAACTATAACAGATGCAAGCTTGTCCTGTTTGGTGGAGATGATATTTAATAAAATAAGTAGAAATCCACTAAAAGTTTTGTTTGGTTATTAGTGATGAGCGAGCATGCTTGTCACTACTCGGTACTCGCACGAGTATCACTGTACTCGGGCTGCTCGGCGGGGACCGAGTAATCTCGCGATACTCGTGCTTTACTCGTGGTCTTCATTTCTGCATGTTGGCGCTCTTTTGAGAGCCAGCCCTCATGCAGGGATTGGCTGGCAGACCACTGCAATGCCACAGCCCTGTTAGTTGTGGAATTGCAGTGATTGGCCGGCCTGCACAGCGTCACCGAGCCTTTATATCGGCCGGCGCGCTGTGCTCTGCTCACAGCTATTCTGACAGTGAGTGTAGGGAGAGTGTCGCTGATTCAGGGAAAGCTTTGCGGCCCTTTATAGCTTTTTCAGTTGCAGGGCTGCAAACAGTGTGACCAAAAGTCCTTCTCAGGACTATTCTAGTTGTATACAGGCAGGCAGGGTATAGCCAGGTCGGAGTACAGTAGCAGAGTCCTTCTCAGGACTATTGTTGCTATATACAGGCAGGGTATAGCCAGGTCTGAATACAGGCTAGTGACCAAAAGAGTCCTTGTCAGGACTATTGTAGCAGTATACAGGCAGGCAGGCAGGCAGGGTAGTGGTGACCGTATACCAGCCTTCATATCTGGGGCTGGTGTACACAGTGTAAAACAGTCCAGATAGTGTCTGACTTGTCTGTACTGTAATTGTCGCTCCCCAAAAAAACCTGTTAGTAGGTTATTATTGCGTCCGTGCTTGGTTTTTAAAACCGCACGTGTGTGCCTGTTGGTGGCAGCGTACAGGTGCACTGGTGTGCGTTTACCAAACTATTATATAACGCACAAGTGTAGTGTATAATACACGTCAGTCAGCAGTGGCTGATAGTGTCAGAGTTCTTAATTTTTGCTCCTAAAACCTGTGTTAGGTTATTATTGCGTCCGTGCTTGGTTTTTAAAACCGCACGTGTGTGCCTGTTGGTGGCAGCGTACAGGTGCACTGGTGTGCGTTTACCAAACTATTATATAACGCACAAGTGTAGTGTATAATACACGTCAGTCAGCAGTGGCTGATAGTGTCAGAGTTCTTAATTTTTGCTCCTAAAACCTGTGTTAGGTTATTATTGCGTCCGTGCTTGGTTTTTAAAACCGCACGTGTGTGCCTGTTGGTGGCAGCGTACAGGTGCACTGGTGTGCGTTTACCAAACTATTATATAACGCACAAGTGTAGTGTATAATACACGTCAGTCAGCAGTGGCTGATAGTGTCAGAGTTCTTAATTTTTGCTCCTAAAACCTGTGTTAGGTTATTATTGCGTCCGTGCTTGGTTTTTAAAACCGCACGTGTGTGCCTGTTGGTGGCAGCGTACAGGTGCACTGGTGTGCGTTTACCAAACTATTATATAACGCACAAGTGTAGTGTATAATACACGTCAGTCAGCAGTGGCTGATAGTGTCAGAGTTCTTAATTTTTGCTCCTAAAACCTGTGTTAGGTTATTATTGCGTCCGTGCTTGGTTTTTAAAACCGCACGTGTGTGCCTGTTGGTGGCAGCGTACAGGTGCACTGGTGTGCGTTTACCAAACTATTATATAACGCACAAGTGTAGTGTATAATACACGTCAGTCAGCAGTGGCTGATAGTGTCAGAGTTCTTAATTTTTGCTCCTAAAACCTGTGTTAGGTTATTATTGCGTCCGTGCTTGGTTTTTAAAACCGCACGTGTGTGCCTGTTGGTGGCAGCGTACAGGTGCACTGGTGTGCGTTTACCAAACTATTATATAACGCACAAGTGTAGTGTATAATACACGTCAGTCAGCAGTGGCTGATAGTGTCAGAGTTCTTAATTTTTGCTCCTAAAACCTGTGTTAGGTTATTATTGCGTCCGTGCTTGGTTTTTAAAACCGCACGTGTGTGCCTGTCGGTGGCAGCGTACAGGTGCACTTGTGTGCAATTTCCAGAAACTTTGATATAACGCACAAGTAGTGAATATACACGTCAGCAGTGCACAGCATTGCAAAATGCGCAAGGGCATTGGCAAGGAACAAGGAAGTGGACGTGATGGTGGTGCAGGCAGAGGCCGAGGTCGTGGGCAAGCTCTAATTTCGCCACAACAAAGGGCCACATCTAGTCGCTCGCACGTCCTGTCCCAAATTCTTGGGGACCGCAGCAGTACACCGCTCTTGAACCAAGACCAGTGTCAACAGGTTGTTAGTTGGATAGCGGATAATGCTTCCAGTCAGATTGGCACCACCACAAACACTCTGTCTTCCACACGGTCAAGTGTCAGTAGCCGTGATACTGCACCGCATATTTCTGAACCTGATCCTCCTTCCTACCACCAGGCTGAGTACACGTCCTCCTCGGACATTAATGATCCCACACTTGGACACTCGGAAGAGCTGTTCACGTTTCCATTCACACATTCTGGCCTCTCGCCAGCTCATATTGAAGTGGGTCATGAGGAGATCGTCTGTACAGATGGCCAAATATTTGAGCAGCCACGTTCTCACGAAGTTGGCAACGTGTCTCAACAAGTGGTGGACGATGATGAGACACAATTGTCAGCAAGTCAGGAGGAGGAGCAGGGTGCGGAAGAGGAAGACGACGTGGTGGATGATCCAGTAACTGACCCAACCTGGCAGGAGGATATGCAGAGCGAGGACAGCAGTGCACAGGGGGAGGGAGGCGTAGCATCACAACAGGCAGTAAGAAGCAGGGTGGTGGCCCCAGGCAGAAGTCAGGCAACCGTTCCCCGGAACAACACGACGACACAAGGTGCCTGTCCAAATGTTAGGTCTTCACGAGTCTGGCAGTTTTTTAAGTTGGATCCAGATGATTCAAAAAAGGCCATTTGCAACACCTGCCGTGCCAGCATCAGCAGGGGTACCAAAACTAGCAGCCTGACCACCACCAGCATGATCAGGCACATGTCAGCCAAGCACCCGACTTTGTGGGAAGTACAACAGAGTCGAGGAGCAGTGCTTGCTGATGTCACTGCTACGTCTTCGCTGGTTGTGCATGCGAGCCAATCCTCTGTCCATGCTGCCTGCGAACAAGCCTCCTCCACTCCTGCACCTACAGTTGCCTACGCAGAAAGAACACCATCATCAAGCACGTCCTTGTCCCAGCGCAGCGTTCAGTTATCCATTCAGCAAACCTTTGAACGCAGGCGCAAATACACTGCCAACACCCCACATGCCACAGTTCTAAATGCTAACATTTCGCGACTGCTTGCGCTGGAAATGTTGCCTTTTAGGCTGGTGGAGACAGAAGCATTCCGTGACCTGATGGCGGCAGCTGTCCCACGTTACTCGGTCCCCAGCCGCCACTATTTCTCCCGGTGTGCCGTCCCCGCGTTGCATAACCACGTGTCACAAAACATCACACGTGCCCTGAACAACGCTGTTTCACCCAAGGTCCACCTAACCACAGACACGTGGACAAGTGCTTGTGGGCAAGGCCGCTACATCTCGTTGACGGCACACTGGGTTAATATTGTGGAAGCTGGGACCCAGTCTGAGCGAGGGACGCAACACGTCCTTCCCACACCAAGGTTTGCAGGCCCTACCTCAGTCAGTGTTTCACCCACACTCTACAGCTCCGGAATGTCATGCTCTTCAGCCTCCTCCTCCTCCTGCGCATCCTCATCCACTGTGCCCTCCACACCAGTCACAAGCTGGAAGCACTGCAGCACTGCCTCGGCGAAGCGGCAACAGGCTGTGCTGAAGCTAATCTGCATAGGTGACAAACCCCACAATGCAGAAGAGCTGTGGACAGCTCTGAAACAGCAGGCAGATCACTGGCTCACACCTCTGAACCTAAAGCCAGGAAAGGTCGTTTGTGACAATGGCCGGAACCTGGTGGCGGCTTTGAGGCAAGGCCAGCTGACACATGTTCCATGCGTGGCCCATGTGCTCAACCTCGTGGTTCAGCGGTTTATAAAGTCATACCCAGAGCTGTCTGATCTGCTGGTAAAAGTTCGCCGCCTGTCTGCACATTTTCGAAAGTCACCTACTGCTTCAGCCGGCCTTGCCGGCTTTCAGCGCCGTTTGCATCTTCCGGCTCACAGACTGGTGTGTGATGTCCCCACGCGTTGGAATTCAACTCTGCACATGTTGGTCAGGATATGTGAGCAGAAGAGGGCAGTTGTTGAGTACCTGCATCACCTAAGCCGTCGGGAAATGGGTCAAACTCCACACATAACACCTGAGGAGTGGAGATGGATGTCAGACCTATGTACCATCCTCCAAAACTTTGAGGACTCCACCAAGATGGTGAGTGGTGATGACGCCATTATTAGCGTCACCATACCGCTACTCTGCCTTCTAAAACGGTCCCTGCTGAAAAACAAACATGATGCATTGCAGGCGGAGCGCGATGAGTTGCAGCAAGAAACAGTAGTGGGTGTGGGTGATAACACACAGCCCAGCCTCGTCTCATCACAACGTGCAGTGGAGGACTATGACGAGGAGGAGGATGAAGACATGGAGCAACTCTCCGGCCAAATTGAGGATATGACATGCACACCAGTCATATCCTCGATTCAGCGTGGCTGGCCAGAGGACAGGGTAGATGAGGAGGAGGAGGAGGAGGAGGAGGAGGAGGACAGCATGTTCAGTCATCTTGTTGGTCAGGCTACTGAAGTCCTGGCTGTTAAGAGTCTGGCGCACATGGCTGACTTTATGGTAAGCTGCCTGTCTCGTGACCCTCGCGTTAAGAACATCTTGGCCGACAATCATTACTGGTTGGTAACACTGTTAGACCCACGCTACAAGGAGAACTTTTTGTCTCTTATTCCCGTGGAGGAGAGGTCAACCAAAATGCAGCAGTTTCGGAAGGCCATACTCACGGAAGTAGGCAAAGCATTCCCCTCACAAAACGCTAGCGGCATAGGTCAGGAATCAGTGGACAACCGAGGCGTACAGCCGAGAGAGGCACAAGTCCAATCCGCCAGAGGTAGGGGAACAGTCTTTAAGATGTGGGACAGTTTTCTCAGCCCCTCACGTACCACAGCCCCTGAGGTGCGGGGTAGTGCCACAAGAAATCCTAAGTTTGCCCAGATGCTGAAGGAGTACCTTGCAGATCGAACAACTGTACTCCGACATTCCTCTGTGCCTTACAATTATTGGGTATCCAAGCTGGACACGTGGCATGAATTGGCTCTCTACGCCTTGGAAGTCCTGGCCTGCCCTGCTGCTAGCGTTTTGTCAGAGCGTGTTTTTAGTGCCGCAGGTGGAATCATTACAGATAAACGCACCCGCCTGTCAACTGAAAATGCTGACAGGCTGACTCTGATAAAGATGAACAAGGGTTGGATTGGGCCAGACTTCACCACACCACCAGCAAATGAGAGCGGAATTTAAAGTTTGCCATGTACCTCCACTCACCCATGGGTACACTTCTCGACTTTGGATAATCGCTGGACTGCTCCTCCTTCTCCTCATGCGCCATCATGATGACCGTTACAATAGTTAGGTCTTTGTTTCAGGTATACCCCCAGTGGTAAATTTTTTCGCCCATTCTTTGCAGAATGGACATTACAACGACAGGAGACCCGCTCCTTTGCAATGGGAACAATGTTTTGAGGCCCTCATGCACGTCTCTACCCAGGGACAACGTGTAGCCTCCCAATTTTTGGCTGCCCTGCCTAAGGGCTATACTATAATACACCCACTTCCTTAAAATGGACACTTAATGTTTTGAGGCCCTCATGCACGTCTCTACCCAGGGACAATGTGGAGCCTCCCAATTTTTGGCTGCCCTGCCTAAGGGCTATACTATAATACACCCACTTCCTTAAAATGGACACTTAATGTTTTGAGGCCCTCATGCACGTCTCTACCCAGGGACAATGTGGAGCCTCCCAATTTTTGGCTGCCCTGGCAAAGGGCTATACTGAAATAGACCCACTTCCTTACAATGGGCACTTCAGGTTTAAAGGCCATCATGCACGTCTCTACCCAGGGACAATGTGGAGCCTCCCAATTTTTGGCTGCCCTGCCTAAGGGCTATACTGAAATACACCCACTTCCTTAAAATGGACACTTAATGTTTTGAGGCCCTCATGCACGTCTCTACCCAGGGACAATGTGGAGCCTCCCAATTTTTGGCTGCCCTGGCAAAGGGCTATACTGAAATAGACCCACTTCCTTACAATGGGCACTTCAGGTTTAAAGGCCATCATGCACGTCTCTACCCAGGGACAATGTGGAGCCTCCCAATTTTTGGCTGCCCTGCCTAAGGGCTATACTATAATACACCCACTTCCTGACAATGGACACTTAATGTTTTGAGGCCCTCATGCACGTCTCTACCCAGGGACAATGTGGAGCCTCCCAATTTTTGGCTGCCCTGGCAAAGGGCTATACTGAAATAGACCCACTTCCTTACAATGGGCACTTCAGGTTTAAAGGCCATCATGCACGTCTCTACCCAGGGACAATGTGGAGCCTCCCAATTTTTGGCTGCCCTGCCTAAGGGCTATACTATAATACACCCACTTCCTGACAATGGACACTTAATGTTTTGAGGCCCTCATGCACGTCTGTATGCAGGGGCATTGGTGAACCTCACAATTTAGGACTGCCCTGGCAAAGGAAAATACTACAAAGACTCACTTCCTCAAAATGGGCACATTAGACTCAAGAGGCCTTCATGTACGTCTCTTCTCAGGGACATCGGAGTGCCACACAATGTTTTCACGTAAAATCTTTCATGTATTGATCTCAAAAAGTAACATACACCAGCTCTATCTCACTATTGGGTATGTGCCCTTAACATTTCCGCCATGAAAAATCATTTTGGGGTCATTTTGGAAGGTTTTCTGGTGAGTCCGTAAAAATGGCGTAAAACGCGGACAAAATTGTTCACAGCTGTGACTTTTGAGTGATAAATGCTTCAAGGGGTCTTCCCCATGCTGTTGCCATGTCATTTGAGCACTCTTCTGAGACTTTTGTGACATTTTTAGGGTTTCTCCATGCTGCCGGGAGGTCATTTCACAAAAATACTCGGGTCTCCCATAGGATAACATTGGGCTCGTTGCTCGGGCCGAGTACACGAGTATCTTGGGAGGCTCGGCCCGAGCTTCGAGCACCCGAGCTTTTTAGTACTTGCTCATCACTATTGGTTATCTTGCAATCCCGAGATAATCGTCTCCATGCTCCAAATCCATTTTAAAGCCATTTTTAAGGCATTTCGCGCATACATGAAATGAACACATTTTTCTCCAAAACTATAACAGATGCAAGCTTGTCCTGTTTGGTGGAGATAATATTTAATAAAATAAGTAGAAATCTACTAAAAGTTTCGTTTGTTTATATTGCCATCCTGAGATAATCGTCTCCATGCTCCAAATCCATTTTAAAGCCATTTCAAAGGCATTTTGCGCATACATGAAATGAACACATTTTTCTCCAAAACTATAACACATGCAAGCTTGTCCTGTTTGGTGGAGATGATATTTAATAAAATAAGTAGAAATCCACTAAAAGTTTTGTTTGGTTATCTTGCAATCCCGAGATAATCGTCTCCATGCTCCAAATCCATTTTAAAGCCATTTTTAAGGCATTTCGCGCATACATGAAATGAACACATTTTTCTCCAAAACTATAACAGATGCAAGCTTGTCCTGTTTGGTGGAGATGATATTTAATAAAATAAGTAGAAATCCACTAAAAGTTTTGTTTGGTTATCTTGCAATCCCGAGATAATCGTCTCCATGCTCCAAATCCATTTTAAAGCCATTTCAAAGGCATTTTGCGCATACATGAAATGAACACATTTTTCTCCAAAACTATAACACATGCAAGCTTGTCCTGTTTGGTGGAGATGATATTTAATAAAATAAGTAGAAATCCACTAAAAGTTTTGTTTGGTTATCTTGCAATCCCGAGATAATCGTCTCCATGCTCCAAATCCATTTTAAAACCATTTTTAAGGCATTTCGCGCATACATGAAATGAACACATTTTTCTCCAAAACTATAACAGATGCAAGCTTGTCCTGTTTGGTGGAGATGATATTTAATAAAATAAGTAGAAATCCACTAAAAGTTTTGTTTGGTTATCTTGCAATCCCGAGATAATCGTCTCCATGCTCCAAATCCATTCTAAAGCCATTTTTAAGGCATTTCGCGCATACATGAAATGAACACATTTTTCTCCAAAACTATAACAGATGCAAGCTTGTCCTGTTTGGTGGAGATGATATTTAATAAAATAAGTAGAAATCCACTAAAAGTTTTGTTTGGTTATCTTGCAATCCCGAGATAATCGTCTCCATGCTCCAAATCCATTTTAAAGCCATTTTTAAGGCATTTCGCGCATACATGAAATGAACACATTTTTCTCCAAAACTATAACAGATGCAAGCTTGTCCTGTTTGGTGGAGATGATATTTAATAAAATAAGTATAAATCCACTAAAAGTTTTGTTTGGTTATCTTGCAATCCCGAGATAATCGTCTCCATGCTCCAAATCCATTTTAAAGCCATTTTTAAGGCATTTCGCGCATACATGAAATGAACACATTTTTCTCCAAAACTATAACAGATGCAAGCTTGTCCTGTTTGGTGGAGATGATATTTAATAAAATAAGTAGAAATCCACTAAAAGTTTTGTTTGGTTATCTTGCAATCCCGAGATAATCGTCTCCATGCTCCAAATCCATTTTAAAGCCATTTTTAAGGCATTTCGCGCATACATGAAATGAACACATTTTTCTCCAAAACTATAACAGATGCAAGCTTGTCCTGTTTGGTGGAGATAATATTTAATAAAATAAGTAGAAATCTACTAAAAGTTTCGTTTGTTTATATTGCCATCCTGAGATAATCGTCTCCATGCTCCAAATCCATTTTAAAGCCATTTCAAAGGCATTTTGCGCATACATGAAATGAACACATTTTTCTCCAAAACTATAACACATGCAAGCTTGTCCTGTTTGGTGGAGATGATATTTAATAAAATAAGTAGAAATCCACTAAAAGTTTTGTTTGGTTATCTTGCAATCCCGAGATAATCGTCTCCATGCTCCAAATCCATTTTAAAGCCATTTTTAAGGCATTTCGCGCATACATGAAATGAACACATTTTTCTCCAAAACTATAACAGATGCAAGCTTGTCCTGTTTGGTGATGATATTTAATAAAATAAGTAGAAATCCACTAAAAGTTTTGTTTGGTTATCTTGCAATCCCGAGATAATCGTCTCCATGCTCCAAATCCATTTTAAAGCCATTTCAAAGGCATTTTGCGCATACATGAAATGAACACATTTTTCTCCAAAACTATAACACATGCAAGTTTGTCCTGTTTGGTGGAGATGATATTTAATAAAATAAGTAGAAATCCACTAAAAGTTTTGTTTGGTTATCTTGCAATCCCGAGATAATCGTCTCCATGCTCCAAATCCATTTTAAAACCATTTTTAAGGCATTTCGCGCATACATGAAATGAACACATTTTTCTCCAAAACTATAACAGATGCAAGCTTGTCCTGTTTGGTGGAGATGATATTTAATAAAATAAGTAGAAATCCACTAAAAGTTTTGTTTGGTTATCTTGCAATCCCGAGATAATCGTCTCCATGCTCCAAATCCATTCTAAAGCCATTTTTAAGGCATTTCGCGCATACATGAAATGAACACATTTTTCTCCAAAACTATAACAGATGCAAGCTTGTCCTGTTTGGTGGAGATGATATTTAATAAAATAAGTAGAAATCCACTAAAAGTTTTGTTTGGTTATCTTGCAATCCCGAGATAATCGTCTCCATGCTCCAAATCCATTTTAAAGCCATTTTTAAGGCATTTCGCGCATACATGAAATGAACACATTTTTCTCCAAAACTATAACAGATGCAAGCTTGTCCTGTTTGGTGGAGATGATATTTAATAAAATAAGTAGAAATCCACTAAAAGTTTTGTTTGGTTATATTGCAATCCCGAGATAATCGTCTCCATGCTCCAAATCCATTTTAAAGCCATTTTTAAGGCATTTCGCGCATACATGAAATGAACACATTTTTCTCCAAAACTATAACAGATGCAAGCTTGTCCTGTTTGGTGGAGATGATATTTAATAAAATAAGTAGAAATCCACTAAAAGTTTTGTTTGGTTATCTTGCAATCCCGAGATAATCGTCTCCATGCTCCAAATCCATTTTAAAGCCATTTTTAAGGCATTTCGCGCATACATGAAATGAACACATTTTTCTCCAAAACTATAACAGATGCAAGCTTGTCCTGTTTGGTGGAGATGATATTTAATAAAATAAGTAGAAATCCACTAAAAGTTTTGTTTGGTTATCTTGCAATCCCGAGATAATCGTCTCCATGCTCCAAATCCATTTTAAAGCCATTTCAAAGGCATTTCGCGCATACATGAAATGAGCACATTTTTCTCCAAAACTATAACAGATGCAAGCTTGTCCTGTTTGGTGGAGATGATATTTAATAAAATAAGTAGAAATCCACTAAAAGTTTTGTTTGGTTATCTTGCAATCCCGAGATAATCGTCTCCATGCTCCAAATCCATTTTAAAGCCATTTTTAAGGCATTTCGCGCATACATGAAATGAACACATTTTTCTCCAAAACTATAACAGATGCAAGCTTGTCCTGTTTGGTGGAGATAATATTTAATAAAATAAGTAGAAATCTACTAAAAGTTTCGTTTGTTTATATTGCCATCCTGAGATAATCGTCTCCATGCTCCAAATCCATTTTAAAGCCATTTCAAAGGCATTTTGCGCATACATGAAATGAACACATTTTTCTCCAAAACTATAACACATGCAAGCTTGTCCTGTTTGGTGGAGATGATATTTAATAAAATAAGTAGAAATCCACTAAAAGTTTTGTTTGGTTATCTTGCAATCCCGAGATAATCGTCTCCATGCTCCAAATCCATTTTAAAGCCATTTTTAAGGCATTTCGCGCATACATGAAATGAACACATTTTTCTCCAAAACTATAACAGATGCAAGCTTGTCCTGTTTGGTGGAGATGATATTTAATAAAATAAGTAGAAATCCACTAAAAGTTTTGTTTGGTTATCTTGCAATCCCGAGATAATCGTCTCCATGCTCCAAATCCATTTTAAAGCCATTTCAAAGGCATTTTGCGCATACATGAAATGAACACATTTTTCTCCAAAACTATAACACATGCAAGCTTGTCCTGTTTGGTGGAGATGATATTTAATAAAATAAGTAGAAATCCACTAAAAGTTTTGTTTGGTTATCTTGCAATCCCGAGATAATCGTCTCCATGCTCCAAATCCATTTTAAAACCATTTTTAAGGCATTTCGCGCATACATGAAATGAACACATTTTTCTCCAAAACTATAACAGATGCAAGCTTGTCCTGTTTGGTGGAGATGATATTTAATAAAATAAGTAGAAATCCACTAAAAGTTTTGTTTGGTTATCTTGCAATCCCGAGATAATCGTCTCCATGCTCCAAATCCATTCTAAAGCCATTTTTAAGGCATTTCGCGCATACATGAAATGAACACATTTTTCTCCAAAACTATAACAGATGCAAGCTTGTCCTGTTTGGTGGAGATGATATTTAATAAAATAAGTAGAAATCCACTAAAAGTTTTGTTTGGTTATCTTGCAATCCCGAGATAATCGTCTCCATGCTCCAAATCCATTTTAAAGCCATTTTTAAGGCATTTCGCGCATACATGAAATGAACACATTTTTCTCCAAAACTATAACAGATGCAAGCTTGTCCTGTTTGGTGGAGATGATATTTAATAAAATAAGTAGAAATCCACTAAAAGTTTTGTTTGGTTATCTTGCAATCCCGAGATAATCGTCTCCATGCTCCAAATCCATTTTAAAGCCATTTTTAAGGCATTTCGCGCATACATGAAATGAACACATTTTTCTCCAAAACTATAACAGATGCAAGCTTGTCCTGTTTGGTGGAGATGATATTTAATAAAATAAGTAGAAATCCACTAAAAGTTTTGTTTGGTTATCTTGCAATCCCGAGATAATCGTCTCCATGCTCCAAATCCATTTTAAAGCCATTTTTAAGGCATTTCGCGCATACATGAAATGAACACATTTTTCTCCAAAACTATAACAGATGCAAGCTTGTCCTGTTTGGTGGAGATAATATTTATTAAAATAAGTAGAAATCTACTAAAAGTTTCGTTTGTTTATATTGCCATCCTGAGATAATCGTCTCCATGCTCCAAATCCATTTTAAAGCCATTTCAAAGGCATTTTGCGCATACATGAAATGAACACATTTTTCTCCAAAACTATAACACATGCAAGCTTGTCCTGTTTGGTGGAGATGATATTTAATAAAATAAGTAGAAATCCACTAAAAGTTTTGTTTGGTTATCTTGCAATCCCGAGATAATCGTCTCCATGCTCCAAATCCATTTTAAAGCCATTTTTAAGGCATTTCGCGCATACATGAAATGAACACATTTTTCTCCAAAACTATAACAGATGCAAGCTTGTCCTGTTTGGTGATGATATTTAATAAAATAAGTAGAAATCCACTAAAAGTTTTGTTTGGTTATCTTGCAATCCCGAGATAATCGTCTCCATGCTCCAAATCCATTTTAAAGCCATTTCAAAGGCATTTTGCGCATACATGAAATGAACACATTTTTCTCCAAAACTATAACACATGCAAGTTTGTCCTGTTTGGTGGAGATGATATTTAATAAAATAAGTAGAAATCCACTAAAAGTTTTGTTTGGTTATCTTGCAATCCCGAGATAATCGTCTCCATGCTCCAAATCCATTTTAAAACCATTTTTAAGGCATTTCGCGCATACATGAAATGAACACATTTTTCTCCAAAACTATAACAGATGCAAGCTTGTCCTGTTTGGTGGAGATGATATTTAATAAAATAAGTAGAAATCCACTAAAAGTTTTGTTTGGTTATCTTGCAATCCCGAGATAATCGTCTCCATGCTCCAAATCCATTCTAAAGCCATTTTTAAGGCATTTCGCGCATACATGAAATGAACACATTTTTCTCCAAAACTATAACAGATGCAAGCTTGTCCTGTTTGGTGGAGATGATATTTAATAAAATAAGTAGAAATCCACTAAAAGTTTTGTTTGGTTATCTTGCAATCCCGAGATAATCGTCTCCATGCTCCAAATCCATTTTAAAGCCATTTTTAAGGCATTTCGCGCATACATGAAATGAACACATTTTTCTCCAAAACTATAACAGATGCAAGCTTGTCCTGTTTGGTGGAGATGATATTTAATAAAATAAGTAGAAATCCACTAAAAGTTTTGTTTGGTTATATTGCAATCCCGAGATAATCGTCTCCATGCTCCAAATCCATTTTAAAGCCATTTTTAAGGCATTTCGCGCATACATGAAATGAACACATTTTTCTCCAAAACTATAACAGATGCAAGCTTGTCCTGTTTGGTGGAGATGATATTTAATAAAATAAGTAGAAATCCACTAAAAGTTTTGTTTGGTTATCTTGCAATCCCGAGATAATCGTCTCCATGCTCCAAATCCATTTTAAAGCCATTTTTAAGGCATTTCGCGCATACATGAAATGAACACATTTTTCTCCAAAACTATAACAGATGCAAGCTTGTCCTGTTTGGTGGAGATGATATTTAATAAAATAAGTAGAAATCCACTAAAAGTTTTGTTTGGTTATCTTGCAATCCCGAGATAATCGTCTCCATGCTCCAAATCCATTTTAAAGCCATTTCAAAGGCATTTTGCGCATACATGAAATGAACACATTTTTCTCCAAAACTATAACACATGCAAGCTTGTCCTGTTTGGTGGAGATGATATTTAATAAAATAAGTAGAAATCCACTAAAAGTTTTGTTTGGTTATCTTGCAATCCCGAGATAATCGTCTCCATGCTCCAAATCCATTTTAAAGCCATTTTTAAGGCATTTCGCGCATACATGAAATGAACACATTTTTCTCCAAAACTATAACAGATGCAAGCTTGTCCTGTTTGGTGGAGATGATATTTAATAAAATAAGTAGAAATCCACTAAAAGTTTTGTTTGGTTATCTTGCAATCCCGAGATAATCGTCTCCATGCTCCAAATCCATTTTAAAGCCATTTTTAAGGCATTTCGCGCATACATGAAATGAACACATTTTTCTCCAAAACTATAACAGATGCAAGCTTGTCCTGTTTGGTGGAGATGATATTTAATAAAATAAGTAGAAATCCACTAAAAGTTTTGTTTGGTTATCTTGCAATCCCGAGATAATCGTCTCCATGCTCCAAATCCATTTTAAAGCCATTTTTAAGGCATTTCGCGCATACATGAAATGAACACATTTTTCTCCAAAACTATAACAGATGCAAGCTTGTCCTGTTTGGTGGAGATGATATTTAATAAAATAAGTAGAAATCCACTCAAAGTTTTGTTTGGTTATCTTGCAATCCCGAGATAATCGTCTCCATGCTCCAAATCCATTTTAAAGCCATTTTTAAGGCATTTCGCGCATACATGAAATGAACACATTTTTCTCCAAAACTATAACAGATGCAAGCTTGTCCTGTTTGGTGGAGATGATATTTAATAAAATAAGTAGAAATCCACTAAAAGTTTTGTTTGGTTATATTGCAATCCCGAGATAATCGTCTCCATGCTCCAAATTCATTTTAAAGCCATTTTTAAGGCATTTCGCGCATACATGAAATGAACACATTTTTCTCCAAAACTATAACAGATGCAAGCTTGTCCTGTTTGGTGGAGATGATATTTATAAAATAAGTAGAAATCCACTAAAAGTTTTGTTTGGTTATCTTGCAATCCCGAGATAATCGTCTCCATGCTCCAAATCCATTTTAAAGCCATTTTTAAGGCATTTCGCGCATACATGAAATGAACACATTTTTCTCCAAAACTATAACAGATGCAAGCTTGTCCTGTTTGGTGGAGATAATATTTAATAAAATAAGTAGAAATCTACTAAAAGTTTCGTTTGTTTATATTGCCATCCTGAGATAATCGTCTCCATGCTCCAAATCCATTTTAAAGCCATTTCAAAGGCATTTTGCGCATACATGAAATGAACACATTTTTCTCCAAAACTATAACACATGCAAGCTTGTCCTGTTTGGTGGAGATGATATTTAATAAAATAAGTAGAAATCCACTAAAAGTTTTGTTTGGTTATCTTGCAATCCCGATATAATCGTCTCCATGCTCCAAATCCATTTTAAAGCCATTTTTAAGGCATTTCGCGCATACATGAAATGAACACATTTTTCTCCAAAACTATAACAGATGCAAGCTTGTCCTGTTTGGTGGAGATGATATTTAATAAAATAAGTAGAAATCCACTAAAAGTTTTGTTTGGTTATCTTGCAATCCCGAGATAATCGTCTCCATGCTCCAAATCCATTTTAAAGCCATTTTTAAGGCATTTCGCGCATACATGAAATGAACACATTTTTCTCCAAAACTATAACAGATGCAAGCTTGTCCTGTTTGGTGGAGATGATATTTAATAAAATAAGTAGAAATCCACTAAAAGTTTTGTTTGGTTATCTTGCAATCCCGAGATAATCGTCTCCATGCTCCAAATCCATTTTAAAGCCATTTTTAAGGCATTTCGCGCATACATGAAATGAACACATTTTTCTCCAAAACTATAACAGATGCAAGCTTGTCCTGTTTGGTGGAGATGATATTTAATAAAATAAGTAGAAATCCACTAAAAGTTTTGTTTGGTTATCTTGCAATCCCGAGATAATCGTCTCCATGCTCCAAATCCATTTTAAAGCCATTTTTAAGGCATTTCGCGCATACATGAAATGAACACATTTTTCTCCAAAACTATAACAGATGCAAGCTTGTCCTGTTTGGTGGAGATGATATTTAATAAAATAAGTAGAAATCCACTAAAAGTTTTGTTTGGTTATCTTGCAATCCCGAGATAATCTTCTCCATGCTCCAAATCCATTTTAAAGCCATTTTTAAGGCATTTCGCGCATACATAAAATGAACACATTTTTCTCCAAAACTATAACAGATGCAAGCTTGTCCTGTTTGGTGGAGATAATATTTAATAAAATAAGTAGAAATCTACTAAAAGTTTCGTTTGTTTATATTGCCATCCTGAGATAATCGTCTCCATGCTCCAAATCCATTTTAAAGCCATTTCAAAGGCATTTTGCGCATACATGAAATGAACACATTTTTCTCCAAAACTATAACAGATGCAAGCTTGTCCTGTTTGGTGGAGATGATATTTAATAAAATAAGTAGAAATCCACTAAAAGTTTTGTTTGGTTATCTTGCAATCCCGAGATAATCGTCTCCATGCTCCAAATCCATTTTAAAGCCATTTTTAAGGCATTTCGCGCATACATGAAATGAACACATTTTTCTCCAAAACTATAACAGATGCAAGCTTGTCCTGTTTGGTGGAGATGATATTTAATAAAATAAGTAGAAATCCACTAAAAGTTTTGTTTGGTTATCTTGCAATCCCGAGATAATCGTCTCCATGCTCCAAATCCATTTTAAAGCCATTTTTTAGGCATTTCGCGCATACATGAAATGAACACATTTTTCTCCAAAACTATAACAGATGCAAGCTTGTCCTGTTTGGTGGAGATAATATTTAATAAAATAAGTAGAAATCTACTAAAAGTTTCGTTTGTTTATATTGCCATCCTGAGATAATCGTCTCCATGCTCCAAATCCATTTTAAAGCCATTTCAAAGGCATTTTGCGCATACATGAAATGAACACATTTTTCTCCAAAACTATAACACATGCAAGCTTGTCCTGTTTGGTGGAGATGATATTTAATAAAATAAGTAGAAATCCACTAAAAGTTTTGTTTGGTTATCTTGCAATCCCGAGATAATCGTCTCCATGCTCCAAATCCATTTTAAAGCCATTTTTAAGGCATTTCGCGCATACATGAAATGAACACATTTTTCTCCAAAACTATAACAGATGCAAGCTTGTCCTGTTTGGTGGAGATGATATTTAATAAAATAAGTAGAAATCCACTAAAAGTTTTGTTTGGTTATATTGCAATCCCGAGATAATCGTCTCCATGCTCCAAATCCATTTTAAAGCCATTTTTAAGGCATTTCGCGCATACATGAAATGAACACATTTTTCTCCAAAACTATAACAGATGCAAGCTTGTCCTGTTTGGTGGAGATGATATTTAATAAAATAAGTAGAAATCCACTAAAAGTTTTGTTTGGTTATCTTGCAATCCCGAGATAATCGTCTCCATGCTCCAAATCCATTTTAAAGCCATTTGTAAGGCATTTCGCGCATACATGAAATGAACACATTTTTCTCCAAAACTATAACAGATGCAAGCTTGTCCTGTTTGGTGGAGATAATATTTAATAAAATAAGTAGAAATCTACTAAAAGTTTCGTTTGTTTATATTGCCATCCTGAGATAATCGTCTCCATGCTCCAAATCCATTTTAAAGCCATTTCAAAGGCATTTTGCGCATACATGAAATGAACACATTTTTCTCCAAAACTATAACACATGCAAGCTTGTCCTGTTTGGTGGAGATGATATTTAATAAAATAAGTAGAAATCCACTAAAAGTTTTGTTTGGTTATCTTGCAATCCCGATATAATCGTCTCCATGCTCCAAATCCATTTTAAAGCCATTTTTAAGGCATTTCGCGCATACATGAAATGAACACATTTTTCTCCAAAACTATAACAGATGCAAGCTTGTCCTGTTTGGTGGAGATGATATTTAATAAAATAAGTAGAAATCCACTAAAAGTTTTGTTTGGTTATCTTGCAATCCCGAGATAATCGTCTCCATGCTCCAAATCCATTTTAAAGCCATTTTTAAGGCATTTCGCGCATACATGAAATGAACACATTTTTCTCCAAAACTATAACAGATGCAAGCTTGTCCTGTTTGGTGGAGATGATATTTAATAAAATAAGTAGAAATCCACTAAAAGTTTTGTTTGGTTATCTTGCAATCCCGAGATAATCGTCTCCATGCGCCAAATCCATTTTAAAGCCATTTTTAAGGCATTTCGCGCATACATGAAATGAACACATTTTTCTCCAAAACTATAACAGATGCAAGCTTGTCCTGTTTGGTGGAGATGATATTTAATAAAATAAGTAGAAATCCACTAAAAGTTTTGTTTGGTTATCTTGCAATCCCGAGATAATCGTCTCCATGCTCCAAATCCATTTTAAAGCCATTTTTAAGGCATTTCGCGCATACATGAAATGAACACATTTTTCTCCAAAACTATAACAGATGCAAGCTTGTCCTGTTTGGTGGAGATGATATTTAATAAAATAAGTAGAAATCCACTAAAAGTTTTGTTTGGTTATCTTGCAATCCCGAGATAATCTTCTCCATGCTCCAAATCCATTTTAAAGCCATTTTTAAGGCATTTCGCGCATACATGAAATGAACACATTTTTCTCCAAAACTATAACAGATGCAAGCTTGTCCTGTTTGGTGGAGATAATATTTAATAAAATAAGTAGAAATCTACTAAAAGTTTCGTTTGTTTATATTGCCATCCTGAGATAATCGTCTCCATGCTCCAAATCCATTTTAAAGCCATTTCAAAGGCATTTTGCGCATACATGAAATGAACACATTTTTCTCCAAAACTATAACAGATGCAAGCTTGTCCTGTTTGGTGGAGATGATATTTAATAAAATAAGTAGAAATCCACTAAAAGTTTTGTTTGGTTATCTTGCAATCCCGAGATAATCGTCTCCATGCTCCAAATCCATTTTAAAGCCATTTTTAAGGCATTTCGCGCATACATGAAATGAACACATTTTTCTCCAAAACTATAACAGATGCAAGCTTGTCCTGTTTGGTGGAGATGATATTTAATAAAATAAGTAGAAATCCACTAAAAGTTTTGTTTGGTTATCTTGCAATCCCGAGATAATCGTCTCCATGCTCCAAATCCATTTTAAAGCCATTTTTTAGGCATTTCGCGCATACATGAAATGAACACATTTTTCTCCAAAACTATAACAGATGCAAGCTTGTCCTGTTTGGTGGAGATAATATTTAATAAAATAAGTAGAAATCTACTAAAAGTTTCGTTTGTTTATATTGCCATCCTGAGATAATCGTCTCCATGCTCCAAATCCATTTTAAAGCCATTTCAAAGGCATTTTGCGCATACATGAAATGAACACATTTTTCTCCAAAACTATAACACATGCAAGCTTGTCCTGTTTGGTGGAGATGATATTTAATAAAATAAGTAGAAATCCACTAAAAGTTTTGTTTGGTTATCTTGCAATCCCGAGATAATCGTCTCCATGCTCCAAATCCATTTTAAAGCCATTTTTAAGGCATTTCGCGCATACATGAAATGAACACATTTTTCTCCAAAACTATAACAGATGCAAGCTTGTCCTGTTTGGTGGAGATGATATTTAATAAAATAAGTAGAAATCCACTAAAAGTTTTGTTTGGTTATATTGCAATCCCGAGATAATCGTCTCCATGCTCCAAATCCATTTTAAAGCCATTTTTAAGGCATTTCGCGCATACATGAAATGAACACATTTTTCTCCAAAACTATAACAGATGCAAGCTTGTCCTGTTTGGTGGAGATAATATTTAATAAAATAAGTAGAAATCTACTAAAAGTTTCGTTTGTTTATATTGCCATCCTGAGATAATCGTCTCCATGCTCCAAATCCATTTTAAAGCCATTTCAAAGGCATTTTGCGCATACATGAAATGAACACATTTTTCTCCAAAACTATAACACATGCAAGCTTGTCCTGTTTGGTGGAGATGATATTTAATAAAATAAGTAGAAATCCACTAAAAGTTTTGTTTGGTTATCTTGCAATCCCGAGATAATCGTCTCCATGCTCCAAATCCATTTTAAAGCCATTTTTAAGGCATTTCGCGCATACATGAAATGAACACATTTTTCTCCAAAACTATAACAGATGCAAGCTTGTCCTGTTTGGTGGAGATGATATTTAATAAAATAAGTAGAAATCCACTAAAAGTTTTGTTTGGTTATCTTGCAATCCCGAGATAATCGTCTCCATGCTCCAAATCCATTTTAAAGCCATTTTTAAGGCATTTCGCGCATACATGAAATGAACACATTTTTCTCCAAAACTATAACAGATGCAAGCTTGTCCTGTTTGGTGGAGATAATATTTAATAAAATAAGTAGAAATCTACTAAAAGTTTCGTTTGTTTATATTGCCATCCTGAGATAATCGTCTCCATGCTCCAAATCCATTTTAAAGCCATTTCAAAGGCATTTTGCGCATACATGAAATGAACACATTTTTCTCCAAAACTATAACACATGCAAGCTTGTCCTGTTTGGTGGAGATGATATTTAATAAAATAAGTAGAAATCCACTAAAAGTTTTGTTTGGTTATCTTGCAATCCCGAGATAATCGTCTCCATGCTCCAAATCCATTTTAAAGCCATTTTTAAGGCATTTCGCGCATACATGAAATGAACACATTTTTCTCCAAAACTATAACAGATGCAAGCTTGTCCTGTTTGGTGGAGATGATATTTAATAAAATAAGTAGAAATCCACTAAAAGTTTTGTTTGGTTATCTTGCAATCCCGAGATAATCTTCTCCATGCTCCAAATCCATTTTAAAGCCATTTTTAAGGCATTTCGCGCATACATGAAATGAACACATTTTTCTCCAAAACTATAACAGATGCAAGCTTGTCCTGTTTGGTGGAGATGATATTTAATAAAATAAGTAGCAATCCACTAAAAGTTTTGTTTGGTTATCTTGCAATCCCGAGATAATCTTCTCCATGCTCCAAATCCATTTTAAAGCCATTTTTAAGGCATTTCGCGAATACATGAAATGAACACATTTTTCTCCAAAACTATAACAGATGCAAGCTTGTCCTGTTTGGTGGAGATGATATTTAATAAAATAAGTAGAAATCCACTAAAAGTTTTGTTTGGTTATCTTGCAATCCCGAGATAATCGTCTCCATGCTCCAAATCCATTTTAAAGCCATTTTTAAGGCATTTCGCGCATACATGAAATGAACACATTTTTCTCCAAAACTATAACAGATGCAAGCTTGTCCTGTTTGGTGGAGATGATATTTAATAAAATAAGTAGAAATCCACTAAAAGTTTTGTTTGGTTATCTTGCAATCCCGAGATAATCGTCTCCATGCTCCAAATCCATTTTAAAGCCATTTTTTAGGCATTTCGCGCATACATGAAATGAACACATTTTTCTCCAAAACTATAACAGATGCAAGCTTGTCCTGTTTGGTGGAGATGATATTTAATAAAATAAGTAGAAATCCACTAAAAGTTTTGTTTGGTTATCTTGCAATCCCGAGATAATCGTCTCCATGCTCCAAATCCATTTTAAAGCCATTTTTAAGGCATTTCGCGCATACATGAAATGAACACATTTTTCTCCAAAACTATAACAGATGCAAGCTTGTCCTGTTTGGTGGAGATGATATTTAATAAAATAAGTAGAAATCCACTAAAAGTTTTGTTTGGTTATCTTGCAATCCCGAGATAATCGTCTCCATGCTCCAAATCCATTTTAAAGCCATTTTTAAGGCATTTCGCGCATACATGAAATGAACACATTTTTCTCCAAAACTATAACAGATGCAAGCTTGTCCTGTTTGGTGGAGCTAATATTTAATAAAATAAGTAGAAATCTACTAAAAGTTTCGTTTGTTTATATTGCCATCCTGAGATAATCGTCTCCATGCTCCAAATCCATTTTAAAGCCATTTCAAAGGCATTTTGCGCATACATGAAATGAACACATTTTTCTCCAAAACTATAACACATGCAAGCTTGTCCTGTTTGGTGGAGATGATATTTAATAAAATAAGTAGAAATCCACTAAAATTTTTGTTTGGTTATCTTGCAATCCCGAGATAATCGTCTCCATGCTCCAAATCCATTTTAAAGCCATTTTTAAGGCATTTCGCGCATACATGAAATGAACACATTTTTCTCCAAAACTATAACAGATGCAAGCTTGTCCTGTTTGGTGGAGATGATATTTAATAAAATAAGTAGAAATCCACTAAAAGTTTTGTTTGGTTATCTTGCAATCCCGAGATAATCTTCTCCATGCTCCAAATCCATTTTAAAGCCATTTTTAAGGCATTTCGCGCATACATGAAATGAACACATTTTTCTCCAAAACTATAACAGATGCAAGCTTGTCCTGTTTGGTGGAGATGATATTTAATAAAATAAGTAGAAATCCACTAAAAGTTTTGTTTGGTTATCTTGCAATCCCGAGATAATCTTCTCCATGCTCCAAATCCATTTTAAAGCCATTTTTAAGGCATTTCGCGCATACATGAAATGAACACATTTTTCTCCAAAACTATAACAGATGCAAGCTTGTCCTGTTTGGTGGAGATGATATTTAATAAAATAAGTAGAAATCCACTAAAAGTTTTGTTTGGTTATCTTGCAATCCCGAGATAATCTTCTCCATGCTCCAAATCCATTTTAAAGCCATTTTTAAGGCATTTCGCGCATACATGAAATGAACACATTTTTCTCCAAAACTATAACAGATGCAAGCTTGTCCTGTTTGGTGGAGATGATATTTAATAAAATAAGTAGAAATCCACTAAAAGTTTTGTTTGGTTATATTGCAATCCCGAGATAATCGTCTCCATGCTCCAAATCCATTTTAAAGCCATTTTTAAGGCATTTCGCGCATACATGAAATGAACACATTTTTCTCCAAAACTATAACAGATGCAAGCTTGTCCTGTTTGGTGGAGATGATATTTAATAAAATAAGTAGAAATCCACTAAAAGTTTTGTTTGGTTATCTTGCAATCCCGAGATAATCGTCTCCATGCTCCAAATCCATTTTAAAGCCATTTTTAAGGCATTTCGCGCATACGTGAAATGAACACATTTTTCTCCAAAACTATAACAGATGCAAGCTTGTCCTGTTTGGTGGAGATGATATTTAATAAAATAAGTAGAAATCCACTAAAAGTTTTGTTTGGTTATCTTGCAATCCCGAGATAATCGTCTCCATGCTCCAAATCCATTTTAAAGCCATTTCAAAGGCATTTTGCGCATACATGAAATGAACACATTTTTCTCCAAAACTATAACACATGCAAGCTTGTCCTGTTTGGTGGAGATGATATTTAATAAAATAAGTAGAAATCCACTAAAAGTTTTGTTTGGTTATCTTGCAATCCCGAGATAATCGTCTCCATGCTCCAAATCCATTTTAAAGCCATTTTTAAGGCATTTCGCGCATACATGAAATGAACACATTTTTCTCCAAAACTATAACAGATGCAAGCTTGTCCTGTTTGGTGGAGATGATATTTAATAAAATAAGTAGAAATCCACTAAAAGTTTTGTTTGGTTATCTTGCAATCCCGAGATAATCGTCTCCATGCTCCAAATCCATTTTAAAGCCATTTTTAAGGCATTTCGCGCATACATGAAATGAACACATTTTTCTCCAAAACTATAACAGATGCAAGCTTGTCCTGTTTGGTGGAGATAATATTTAATAAAATAAGTAGAAATCTACTAAAAGTTTCGTTTGTTTATATTGCCATCCTGAGATAATCGTCTCCATGCTCCAAATCCATTTTAAAGCCATTTCAAAGGCATTTTGCGCATACATGAAATGAACACATTTTTCTCCAAAACTATAACAGATGCAAGCTTGTCCTGTTTGGTGGAGATGATATTTAATAAAATAAGTAGAAATCCACTAAAAGTTTTGTTTGGTTATCTTGCAATCCCGAGATAATCGTCTCCATGCTCCAAATCCATTTTAAAGCCATTTTTAAGGCATTTCGCGCATACATGAAATGAACACATTTTTCTCCAAAACTATAACAGATGCAAGCTTGTCCTGTTTGGTGGAGATAATATTTAATAAAATAAGTAGAAATCTACTAAAAGTTTCGTTTGTTTATATTGCCATCCTGAGATAATCGTCTCCATGCTCCAAATCCATTTTAAGGCCATTTCAAAGGCATTTTGCGCATACATGAAATGAACACATTTTTCTCCAAAACTATAACACATGCAAGCTTGTCCTGTTTGGTGGAGATGATATTTAATAAAATAAGTAGAAATCCACTAAAAGTTTTGTTTGGTTATCTTGCAATCCCGAGATAATCGTCTCCATGCTCCAAATCCATTTTAAAGCCATTTTTAAGGCATTTCGCGCATACATGAAATGAACACATTTTTCTCCAAAACTATAACAGATGCAAGCTTGTCCTGTTTGGTGGAGATGATATTTAATAAAATAAGTAGAAATCCACTAAAAGTTTTGTTTGGTTATCTTGCAATCCCGAGATAATCTTCTCCATGCTCCAAATCCATTTTAAAGCCATTTTTAAGGCATTTCGCGCATACATGAAATGAACACATTTTTCTCCAAAACTATAACAGATGCAAGCTTGTCCTGTTTGGTGGAGATGATATTTAATAAAATAAGTAGAAATCCACTAAAAGTTTTGTTTGGTTATCTTGCAATCCCGAGATAATCTTCTCCATGCTCCAAATCCATTTTAAAGCCATTTTTAAGGCATTTCGCGCATACATGAAATGAACACATTTTTCTCCAAAACTATAA
Source organism: Anomaloglossus baeobatrachus (assembly GCF_048569485.1). NCBI lineage: Eukaryota > Metazoa > Chordata > Amphibia > Anura > Aromobatidae > Anomaloglossus > Anomaloglossus baeobatrachus. The sequence goes on along the minus strand of NW_027442090.1, from coordinate 1,640,351 downwards.
CAGATGCAAGCTTGTTCTGTTTGGTGGAGATGATATTTAATAAAATAAGTAGAAATCCACTAAAAGTTTTGTTTGGTTATCTTGCAATCCCGAGATAATCTTCTCCATGCTCCAAATCCATTTTAAAGCCATTTTTAAGGCATTTCGCGCATACATGAAATGAACACATTTTTCTCCAAAACTATAACAGATGCAAGCTTGTCCTGTTTGGTGGAGATGATATTTAATAAAATAAGTAGAAATCCACTAAAAGTTTTGTTTGGTTATATTGCAATCCCGAGATAATCGTCTCCATGCTCCAAATCCATTTTAAAGCCATTTTTAAGGCATTTCGCGCATACATGAAATGAACACATTTTTCTCCAAAACTATAACAGATGCAAGCTTGTCCTGTTTGGTGGAGATGATATTTAATAAAATAAGTAGAAATCCACTAAAAGTTTTGTTTGGTTATCTTGCAATCCCGAGATAATCGTCTCCATGCTCCAAATCCATTTTAAAGCCATTTCAAAGGCATTTTGCGCATACATGAAATGAACACATTTTTCTCCAAAACTATAACACATGCAAGCTTGTCCTGTTTGGTGGAGATGATATTTAATAAAATAAGTAGAAATCCACTAAAAGTTTTGTTTGGTTATCTTGCAATCCCGAGATAATCGTCTCCATGCTCCAAATCCATTTTAAAGCCATTTTTAAGGCATTTCGCGCATACATGAAATGAACACATTTTTCTCCAAAACTATAACAGATGCAAGCTTGTCCTGTTTGGTGGAGATGATATTTAATAAAATAAGTAGAAATCCACTAAAAGTTTTGTTTGGTTATCTTGCAATCCCGAGATAATCGTCTCCATGCTCCAAATCCATTTTAAAGCCATTTTTAAGGCATTTCGCGCATACATGAAATGAACACATTTTTCTCCAAAACTATAACAGATGCAAGCTTGTCCTGTTTGGTGGAGATGATATTTAATAAAATAAGTAGAAATCCACTAAAAGTTTTGTTTGGTTATCTTGCAATCCCGAGATAATCGTCTCCATGCTCCAAATCCATTTTAAAGCCATTTCAAAGGCATTTTGCGCATACATGAAATGAACACATTTTTCTCCAAAACTATAACACATGCAAGCTTGTCCTGTTTGGTGGAGATGATATTTAATAAAATAAGTAGAAATCCACTAAAAGTTTTGTTTGGTTATCTTGCAATCCCGAGATAATCGTCTCCATGCTCCAAATCCATTTTAAAGCCATTTTTAAGGCATTTCGCGCATACATGAAATGAACACATTTTTCTCCAAAACTATAACAGATGCAAGCTTGTCCTGTTTGGTGGAGATGATATTTAATAAAATAAGTAGAAATCCACTAAAAGTTTTGTTTGGTTATCTTGCAATCCCGAGATAATCGTCTCCATGCTCCAAATCCATTTTAAAGCCATTTTTAAGGCATTTCGCGCATACATGAAATGAACACATTTTTCTCCAAAACTATAACAGATGCAAGCTTGTCCTGTTTGGTGGAGATGATATTTAATAAAATAAGTAGAAATCCACTAAAAGTTTTGTTTGGTTATCTTGCAATCCCGAGATAATCGTCTCCATGCTCCAAATCCATTTTAAAGCCATTTGTAAGGCATTTCGCGCATACATGAAATGAACACATTTTTCTCCAAAACTATAACAGATGCAAGCTTGTCCTGTTTGGTGGAGATAATATTTAATAAAATAAGTAGAAATCTACTAAAAGTTTCGTTTGTTTATATTGCCATCCTGAGATAATCGTCTCCATGCTCCAAATCCATTTTAAAGCCATTTCAAAGGCATTTTGCGCATACATGAAATGAACACATTTTTCTCCAAAACTATAACACATGCAAGCTTGTCCTGTTTGGTGGAGATGATATTTAATAAAATAAGTAGAAATCCACTAAAAGTTTTGTTTGGTTATCTTGCAATCCCGAGATAATCGTCTCCATGCTCCAAATCCATTTTAAAGCCATTTTTAAGGCATTTCGCGCATACATGAAATGAACACATTTTTCTCCAAAACTATAACAGATGCAAGCTTGTCCTGTTTGGTGGAGATGATATTTAATAAAATAAGTAGAAATCCACTAAAAGTTTTGTTTGGTTATCTTGCAATCCCGAGATAATCGTCTCCATGCTCCAAATCCATTTTAAAGCCATTTTTAAGGCATTTCGCGCATACATGAAATGAACACATTTTTCTCCAAAACTATAACAGATGCAAGCTTGTCCTGTTTGGTGGAGATAATATTTAATAAAATAAGTAGAAATCTACTAAAAGTTTCGTTTGTTTATATTGCCATCCTGAGATAATCGTCTCCATGCTCCAAATCCATTTTAAAGCCATTTCAAAGGCATTTTGCGCATACATGAAATGAACACATTTTTCTCCAAAACTATAACAGATGCAAGCTTGTCCTGTTTGGTGGAGATGATATTTAATAAAATAAGTAGAAATCCACTAAAAGTTTTGTTTGGTTATCTTGCAATCCCGAGATAATCGTCTCCATGCTCCAAATCCATTTTAAAGCCATTTTTAAGGCATTTCGCGCATACATGAAATGAACACATTTTTCTCCAAAACTATAACAGATGCAAGCTTGTCCTGTTTGGTGGAGATGATATTTAATAAAATAAGTAGAAATCCACTAAAAGTTTTGTTTGGTTATCTTGCAATCCCGAGATAATCTTCTCCATGCTCCAAATCCATTTTAAAGCCATTTTTAAGGCATTTCGCGCATACATGAAATGAACACATTTTTCTCCAAAACTATAACAGATGCAAGCTTGTCCTGTTTGGTGGAGATGATATTTAATAAAATAAGTAGAAATCCACTAAAAGTTTTGTTTGGTTATCTTGCAATCCCGAGATAATCTTCTCCATGCTCCAAATCCATTTTAAAGCCATTTTTAAGGCATTTTGCGCATACATGAAATGAACACATTTTTCTCCAAAACTATAACACATGCAAGCTTGTCCTGTTTGGTGGAGATGATATTTAATAAAATAAGTAGAAATCCACTAAAAGTTTTGTTTGGTTATCTTGCAATCCCGAGATAATCGTCTCCATGCTCCAAATCCATTTTAAAGCCATTTTTAAGGCATTTCGCGCATACATGAAATGAACACATTTTTCTCCAAAACTATAACAGATGCAAGCTTGTCCTGTTTGGTGGAGATGATATTTAATAAAATAAGTAGAAATCCACTAAAAGTTTTGTTTGGTTATATTGCAATCCCGAGATAATCGTCTCCATGCTCCAAATCCATTTTAAAGCCATTTTTAAGGCATTTCGCGCATACATGAAATGAACACATTTTTCTCCAAAACTATAACAGATGCAAGCTTGTCCTGTTTGGTGGAGATAATATTTAATAAAATAAGTACAAATCTACTAAACGTTTCGTTTGTTTATATTGCCATCCTGAGATAATCGTCTCCATGCCCCAAATCCATTTTAAAGCCATTTCAAAGGCATTTTGCGCATACATGAAATGAACACATTTTTCTCCAAAACTATAACACATGCAAGCTTGTCCTGTTTGGTGGAGATGATATTTAATAAAATAAGTAGAAATCCACTAAAAGTTTTGTTTGGTTATCTTGCAATCCCGAGATAATCGTCTCCATGCTCCAAATCCATTTTAAAGCCATTTTTAAGGCATTTCGCGCATACATGAAATGAACACATTTTTCTCCAAAACTATAACAGATGCAAGCTTGTCCTGTTTGGTGGAGATGATATTTAATAAAATAAGTAGAAATCCACTAAAAGTTTTGTTTGGTTATATTGCAATCCCGAGATAATCGTCTCCATGCTCCAAATCCATTTTAAAGCCATTTTTAAGGCATTTCGCGCATACATGAAATGAACACATTTTTCTCCAAAACTATAACAGATGCAAGCTTGTCCTGTTTGGTGGAGATGATATTTAATAAAATAAGTAGAAATCCACTAAAAGTTTTGTTTGGTTATCTTGCAATCCCGAGATAATCGTCTCCATGCTCCAAATCCATTTTAAAGCCATTTGTAAGGCATTTCGCGCATACATGAAATGAACACATTTTTCTCCAAAACTATAACAGATGCAAGCTTGTCCTGTTTGGTGGAGATAATATTTAATAAAATAAGTAGAAATCTACTAAAAGTTTCGTTTGTTTATATTGCCATCCTGAGATAATCGTCTCCATGCTCCAAATCCATTTTAAAGCCATTTCAAAGGCATTTTGCGCATACATGAAATGAACACATTTTTCTCCAAAACTATAACACATGCAAGCTTGTCCTGTTTGGTGGAGATGATATTTAATAAAATAAGTAGAAATCCACTAAAAGTTTTGTTTGGTTATCTTGCAATCCCGAGATAATCGTCTCCATGCTCCAAATCCATTTTAAAGCCATTTTTAAGGCATTTCGCGCATACATGAAATGAACACATTTTTCTCCAAAACTATAACAGATGCAAGCTTGTCCTGTTTGGTGGAGATGATATTTAATAAAATAAGTAGAAATCCACTAAAAGTTTTGTTTGGTTATCTTGCAATCCCGAGATAATCGTCTCCATGCTCCAAATCCATTTTAAAGCCATTTTTAAGGCATTTCGCGCATACATGAAATGAACACATTTTTCTCCAAAACTATAACAGATGCAAGCTTGTCCTGTTTGGTGGAGATAATATTTAATAAAATAAGTAGAAATCTACTAAAAGTTTCGTTTGTTTATATTGCCATCCTGAGATAATCGTCTCCATGCTCCAAATCCATTTTAAAGCCATTTCAAAGGCATTTTGCGCATACATGAAATGAACACATTTTTCTCCAAAACTATAACACATGCAAGCTTGTCCTGTTTGGTGGAGATGATATTTAATAAAATAAGTAGAAATCCACTAAAAGTTTTGTTTGGTTATCTTGCAATCCCGAGATAATCGTCTCCATGCTCCAAATCCATTTTAAAGCCATTTTTAAGGCATTTCGCGCATACATGAAATGAACACATTTTTCTCCAAAACTATAACAGATGCAAGCTTGTCCTGTTTGGTGGAGATGATATTTAATAAAATAAGTAGAAATCCACTAAAAGTTTTGTTTGGTTATCTTGCAATCCCGAGATAATCTTCTCCATGCTCCAAATCCATTTTAAAGCCATTTTTAAGGCATTTCGCGCATACATGAAATGAACACATTTTTCTCCAAAACTATAACAGATGCAAGCTTGTCCTGTTTGGTGGAGATGATATTTAATAAAATAAGTAGAAATCCACTAAAAGTTTTGTTTGGTTATCTTGCAATCCCGAGATAATCTTCTCCATGCTCCAAATCCATTTTAAAGCCATTTTTAAGGCATTTCGCGCATACATGAAATGAACACATTTTTCTCCAAAACTATAACAGATGCAAGCTTGTCCTGTTTGGTGGAGATGATATTTAATAAAATAAGTAGAAATCCACTAAAAGTTTTGTTTGGTTATCTTGCAATCCCGAGATAATCTTCTCCATGCTCCAAATCCATTTTAAAGCCATTTTTAAGGCATTTCGCGCATACATGAAATGAACACATTTTTCTCCAAAACTATAACAGATGCAAGCTTGTCCTGTTTGGTGGAGATGATATTTAATAAAATAAGTCGAAATCCACTAAAAGTTTTGTTTGGTTATATTGCAATCCCGAGATAATCGTCTCCATGCTCCAAATCCATTTTAAAGCCATTTTTAAGGCATTTCGCGCATACATGAAATGAACACATTTTTCTCCAAAACTATAACAGATGCAAGCTTGTCCTGTTTGGTGGAGATGATATTTAATAAAATAAGTAGAAATCCACTAAAAGTTTTGTTTGGTTATCTTGCAATCCCGAGATAATCGTCTCCATGCTCCAAATCCATTTTAAAGCCATTTTTAAGGCATTTCGCGCATACATGAAATGAACACATTTTTCTCCAAAACTATAACAGATGCAAGCTTGTCCTGTTTGGTGGAGATGATATTTAATAAAATAAGTAGAAATCCACTAAAAGTTTTGTTTGGTTATCTTGCAATCCCGAGATAATCGTCTCCATGCTCCAAATCCATTTTAAAGCCATTTCAAAGGCATTTTGCGCATACATGAAATGAACACATTTTTCTCCAAAACTATAACACATGCAAGCTTGTCCTGTTTGGTGGAGATGATATTTAATAAAATAAGTAGAAATCCACTAAAAGTTTTGTTTGGTTATCTTGCAATCCCGAGAAAATCGTCTCCATGCTCCAAATCCATTTTAAAGCCATTTTTAAGGCATTTCGCGCATACATGAAATGAACACATTTTTCTCCAAAACTATAACAGATGCAAGCTTGTCCTGTTTGGTGGAGATGATATTTAATAAAATAAGTAGAAATCCACTAAAAGTTTTGTTTGGTTATCTTGCAATCCCGAGATAATCGTCTCCATGCTCCAAATCCATTTTAAAGCCATTTTTAAGGCATTTCGCGCATACATGAAATGAACACATTTTTCTCCAAAACTATAACAGATGCAAGCTTGTCCTGTTTGGTGGAGATGATATTTAATAAAATAAGTAGAAATCCACTAAAAGTTTTGTTTGGTTATCTTGCAATCCCGAGATAATCGTCTCCATGCTCCAAATCCATTTTAAAGCCATTTTTAAGGCATTTCGCGCATACATGAAATGAACACATTTTTCTCCAAAACTATAACAGATGCAAGCTTGTCCTGTTTGGTGGAGATGATATTTAATAAAATAAGTAGAAATCCACTCAAAGTTTTGTTTGGTTATCTTGCAATCCCGAGATAATCGTCTCCATGCTCCAAATCCATTTTAAAGCCATTTTTAAGGCATTTCGCGCATACATGAAATGAACACATTTTTCTCCAAAACTATAACAGATGCAAGCTTGTCCTGTTTGGTGGAGATGATATTTAATAAAATAAGTAGAAATCCACTAAAAGTTTTGTTTGGTTATCTTGCAATCCCGAGATAATCGTCTCCATGCTCCAAATCCATTTTAAAGCCATTTTTAAGGCATTTCGCGCATACATGAAATGAACACATTTTTCTCCAAAACTATAACAGATGCAAGCTTGTCCTGTTTGGTGGAGATGATATTTAATAAAATAAGTAGAAATCCACTAAAAGTTTTGTTTGGTTATCTTGCAATCCCGAGATAATCGTCTCCATGCTCCAAATCCATTTTAAAGCCATTTTTAAGGCATTTCGCGCATACATGAAATGAACACATTTTTCTCCAAAACTATAACAGATGCAAGCTTGTCCTGTTTGGTGGAGATGATATTTAATAAAATAAGTAGAAATCCACTAAAAGTTTTGTTTGGTTATATTGCAATCCCGAGATAATCGTCTCCATGCTCCAAATCCATTTTAAAGCCATTTTTAAGGCATTTCGCGCATACATGAAATGAACACATTTTTCTCCAAAACTATAACAGATGCAAGCTTGTCCTGTTTGGTGGAGATGATATTTAATAAAATAAGTAGAAATCCACTAAAAGTTTTGTTTGGTTATCTTGCAATCCCGAAATAATCGTCTCCATGCTCCAAATCCATTTTAAAGCCATTTTTAAGGCATTTCGCGCATACATGAAATGAACACATTTTTCTCCAAAACTATAACAGATGCAAGCTTGTCCTGTTTGGTGGAGATAATATTTAATAAAATAAGTAGAAATCTACTAAAAGTTTCGTTTGTTTATATTGCCATCCTGAGATAATCGTCTCCATGCTCCAAATCCATTTTAAAGCCATTTCAAAGGCATTTTGCGCATACATGAAATGAACACATTTTTCTCCAAAACTATAACACATGCAAGCTTGTCCTGTTTGGTGGAGATGATATTTAATAAAATAAGTAGAAATCCACTAAAAGTTTTGTTTGGTTATCTTGCAATCCCGAGATAATCGTCTCCATGCTCCAAATCCATTTTAAAGCCATTTTTAAGGCATTTCGCGCATACATGAAATGAACACATTTTTCTCCAAAACTATAACAGATGCAAGCTTGTCCTGTTTGGTGGAGATGATATTTAATAAAATAAGTAGAAATCCACTAAAAGTTTTGTTTGGTTATCTTGCAATCCCGAGATAATCGTCTCCATGCTCCAAATCCATTTTAAAGCCATTTTTAAGGCATTTCGCGCATACATGAAATGAACACATTTTTCTCCAAAACTATAACAGATGCAAGCTTGTCCTGTTTGGTGGAGATAATATTTAATAAAATAAGTAGAAATCTACTAAAAGTTTCGTTTGTTTATATTGCCATCCTGAGATAATCGTCTCCATGCTCCAAATCCATTTTAAAGCCATTTCAAAGGCATTTTGCGCATACATGAAATGAACACATTTTTCTCCAAAACTATAACACATGCAAGCTTGTCCTGTTTGGTGGAGATGATATTTAATAAAATAAGTAGAAATCCACTAAAAGTTTTGTTTGGTTATCTTGCAATCCCGAGATAATCGTCTCCATGCTCCAAATCCATTTTAAAGCCATTTTTAAGGCATTTCGCGCATACATGAAATGAACACATTTTTCTCCAAAACTATAACAGATGCAAGCTTGTCCTGTTTGGTGGAGATGATATTTAATAAAATAAGTAGAAATCCACTAAAAGTTTTGTTTGGTTATCTTGCAATCCCGAGATAATCGTCTCCATGCTCCAAATCCATTTTAAAGCCATTTTTAAGGCATTTCGCGCATACATGAAATGAACACATTTTTCTCCAAAACTATAACAGATGCAAGCTTGTCCTGTTTGGTGGAGATAATATTTAATAAAATAAGTAGAAATCTACTAAAAGTTTCGTTTGTTTATATTGCCATCCTGAGATAATCGTCTCCATGCTCCAAATCCATTTTAAAGCCATTTCAAAGGCATTTTGCGCATACATGAAATGAACACATTTTTCTCCAAAACTATAACACATGCAAGCTTGTCCTGTTTGGTGGAGATGATATTTAATAAAATAAGTAGAAATCCACTAAAAGTTTTGTTTGGTTATCTTGCAATCCCGAGATAATCGTCTCCATGCTCCAAATCCATTTTAAAGCCATTTTTAAGGCATTTCGCGCATACATGAAATGAACACATTTTTCTCCAAAACTATAACAGATGCAAGCTTGTCCTGTTTGGTGGAGATGATATTTAATAAAATAAGTAGAAATCCACTAAAAGTTTTGTTTGGTTATCTTGCAATCCCGAGATAATCGTCTCCATGCTCCAAATCCATTTTAAAGCCATTTTTAAGGCATTTCGCGCATACATGAAATGAACACATTTTTCTCCAAAACTATAACAGATGCAAGCTTGTCCTGTTTGGTGGAGATGATATTTAATAAAATAAGTAGAAATCCACTAAAAGTTTTGTTTGGTTATCTTGCAATCCCGAGATAATCGTCTCCATGCTCCAAATCCATTTTAAAGCCATTTCAAAGGCATTTTGCGCATACATGAAATGAACACATTTTTCTCCAAAACTATAACACATGCAAGCTTGTCCTGTTTGGTGGAGATGATATTTAATAAAATAAGTAGAAATCCACTAAAAGTTTTGTTTGGTTATCTTGCAATCCCGAGATAATCGTCTCCATGCTCCAAATCCATTCTAAAGCCATTTTTAAGGCATTTCGCGCATACATGAAATGAACACATTTTTCTCCAAAACTATAACAGATGCAAGCTTGTCCTGTTTGGTGGAGATGATATTTAATAAAATAAGTAGAAATCCACTAAAAGTTTTGTTTGGTTATCTTGCAATCCCGAGATAATCGTCTCCATGCTCCAAATCCATTTTAAAGCCATTTTAAGGCATTTCGCGCATACATGAAATGAACACATTTTTCTCCAAAACTATAACAGATGCAAGCTTGTCCTGTTTGGTGGAGATGATATTTAATAAAATAAGTAGAAATCCACTAAAGGTTTTGTTTGGTTATATTGCAATCCCGAGATAATCGTCTCCATGCTCCAAATCCATTTTAAAGCCATTTTTAAGGCATTTCGCGCATACATGAAATGAACACATTTTTCTCCAAAACTATAACAGATGCAAGCTTGTCCTGTTTGGTGGAGATGATATTTAATAAAATAAGTAGAAATCCACTAAAAGTTTTGTTTGGTTATCTTGCAATCCTGAGATAATCGTCTCCATGCTCCAAATCCATTTTAAAGCCATTTTTAAGGCATTTCGCGCATACATGAAATGAACACATTTTTCTCCAAAACTATAACAGATGCAAGCTTGTCCTGTTTGGTGGAGATGATATTTAATAAAATAAGTAGAAATCCACTAAAAGTTTTGTTTGGTTATCTTGCAATCCCGAGATAATCGTCTCCATGCTCCAAATCCATTTTAAAGCCATTTTTAAGGCATTTCGCGCATACATGAAATGAACACATTTTTCTCCAAAACTATAACAGATGCAAGCTTGTCCTGTTTGGTGGAGATGATATTTAATAAAATAAGTAGAAATCCACTAAAAGTTTTGTTTGGTTATCTAGCAATCCCGAGATAATCGTCTCCATGCTCCAAATCCATTTTAAAGACATTTTTAAGGCATTTCGCGCATACATGAAATGAACACATTTTTCTCCAAAACTATAACAGATGCAAGCTTGTCCTGTTTGGTGGAGATGATATTTAATAAAATAAGTAGAAATCCACTAAAAGTTTTGTTTGGTTATCTTGCAATCCCGAGATAATCGTCTCCATGCTCCAAATCCATTTTAAAGCCATTTTTAAGGCATTTCGCGCATACATGAAATGAACACATTTTTCTCCAAAACTATAACAGATGCAAGCTTGTCCTGTTTGGTGGAGATGATATTTAATAAAATAAGTAGAAATCCACTAAAAGTTTTGTTTGGTTATCTTGCAATCCCGAGATAATCGTCTCCATGCTCCAAATCCATTTTAAAGCCATTTCAAAGGCATTTTGCGCATACATGAAATGAACACATTTTTCTCCAAAACTATAACAGATGCAAGCTTGTCCTGTTTGGTGGAGATGATATTTAATAAAATAAGTAGAAATCCACTAAAAGTTTTGTTTGGTTATCTTGCAATCCCGAGATAATCGTCTCCATGCTCCAAATCCATTCTAAAGCCATTTTTAAGGCATTTCGCGCATACATGAAATGAACACATTTTTCTCCAAAACTATAACACATGCAAGCTTGTCCTGTTTGGTGGAGATGATATTTAATAAAATAAGTAGAAATCCACTAAAAGTTTTGTTTGGTTATCTTGCAATCCCGAGATAATCGTCTCCATGCTCCAAATCCATTTTAAAGCCATTTTAAGGCATTTCGCGCATACATGAAATGAACACATTTTTCTCCAAAACTATAACAGATGCAAGCTTGTCCTGTTTGGTGGAGATGATATTTAATAAAATAAGTAGAAATCCACTAAAAGTTTTGTTTGGTTATATTGCAATCCCGAGATAATCGTCTCCATGCTCCAAATCCATTTTAAAGCCATTTTTAAGGCATTTCGCGCATACATGAAATGAACACATTTTTCTCCAAAACTATAACAGATGCAAGCTTGTCCTGTTTGGTGGAGATGATATTTAATAAAATAAGTAGAAATCCACTAAAAGTTTTGTTTGGTTATCTTGCAATCCCGAGATAATCGTCTCCATGCTCCAAATCCATTTTAAAGCCATTTTTAAGGCATTTCGCGCATACATGAAATGAACACATTTTTCTCCAAAACTATAACAGATGCAAGCTTGTCCTGTTTGGTGGAGATGATATTTAATAAAATAAGTAGAAATCCACTAAAAGTTTTGTTTGGTTATCTTGCAATCCCGAGATAATCGTCTCCATGCTCCAAATCCATTTTAAAGCCATTTTTAAGGCATTTCGCGCATACATGAAATGAACACATTTTTCTCCAAAACTATAACAGATGCAAGCTTGTCCTGTTTGGTGGAGATGATATTTAATAAAATAAGTAGAAATCCACTAAAAGTTTTGTTTGGTTATCTAGCAATCCCGAGATAATCGTCTCCATGCTCCAAATCCATTTTAAAGCCATTTTTAAGGCATTTCGCGCATACGTGAAATGAACACATTTTTCTCCAAAACTATAACAGATTCAAGCTTGTCCTGTTTGGTGGAGATGATATTTAATAAAATAAGTAGAAATCCACTAAAAGTTTTGTTTGGTTATCTTGAAAAACCCGAGATAATCGTCTCCATGCTCCAAATCCATTTTAAAGCCATTTTTAAGGCATTTCGCGCATACATGAAATGAACACATTTTTCTCCAAAACTATAACAGATGCAAGCTTGTCCTGTTTGGTGGAGATGATATTTAATAAAATAAGTAGAAATCCACTAAAAGTTTTGTTTGGTTATCTTGCAATCCCGAGATAATCGTCTCCATGCTCCAAATCCATTTTAAAGTCATTTTTAAGGCATTTCGCGCATACATGAAATGAACACATTTTTCTCCAAAACTATAACAGATGCAAGCTTGTCCTGTTTGGTGGAGATAATATTTAATAAAATAAGTAGAAATCTACTAAAAGTTTCGTTTGTTTATATTGCCATCCTGAGATAATCGTCTCCATGCTCCAAATCCATTTTAAAGCCATTTCAAAGGCATTTTGCGCATACATGAAATGAACACATTTTTCTCCAAAACTATAACACATGCAAGCTTGTCCTGTTCGGTGGAGATGATATTTAATAAAATAAGTAGAAATCCACTAAAAGTTTTGTTTGGTTATCTTGCAATCCCGAGATAATCGTCTCCATGCTCCAAATCCATTTTAAAGCCATTTTTAAGGCATTTCGCGCATACATGAAATGAACACATTTTTCTCCAAAACTATAACAGATGCAAGCTTGTCCTGTTTGGTGGAGATGATATTTAATAAAATAAGTAGAAATCCACTAAAAGTTTTGTTTGGTTATCTTGCAATCCCGAGATAATCGTCTCCATGCTCCAAATCCATTTTAAAGCCATTTTTAAGGCATTTCGCGCATACATGAAATGAACACATTTTTCTCCAAAACTATAACAGATGCAAGCTTGTCCTGTTTGGTGGAGATGATATTTACTAAAATAAGTAGAAATCCACTAAAAGTTTTGTTTGGTTATCTTGCAATCCCGAGATAATCGTCTCCATGCTCCAAATCCATTTTAAAGCCATTTTTAAGGCATTTCGCGCATACATGAAATGAACACATTTTTCTCCAAAACTATAACAGATGCAAGCTTGTCCTGTTTGGTGGAGATGATATTTAATAAAATAAGTAGAAATCCACTAAAAGTTTTGTTTGGTTATATTGCAATCCCGAGATAATCGTCTCCATGCTCCAAATCCATTTTAAAGCCATTTTTAAGGCATTTCGCGCATACATGAAATGAACACATTTTTCTCCAAAACTATAACAGATGCAAGCTTGTCCTGTTTGGTGGAGATGATATTTAATAAAATAAGTAGAAATCCACTAAAAGTTTTGTTTGGTTATCTTGCAATCCCGAGATAATCGTCTCCATGCTCCAAATCCATTTTAAAGCCATTTTTAAGGCATTTCGCGCATACATGAAATGAACACATTTTTCTCCAAAACTATAACAGATGCAAGCTTGTCCTGTTTGGTGGAGATGATATTTAATAAAATAAGTAGAAATCCACTAAAAGTTTTGTTTGGTTATCTAGCAATCCCGAGATAATCGTCTCCATGCTCCAAATCCATTTTAAAGACATTTTTAAGGCATTTCGCGCATACATGAAATGAACACATTTTTCTCCAAAACTATAACAGATGCAAGCTTGTCCTGTTTGGTGGAGATGATATTTAATAAAATAAGTAGAAATCCACTAAAAGTTTTGTTTGGTTATCTTGCAATCCCGAGATAATCGTCTCCATGCTCCAAATCCATTTTAAAGCCATTTTTAAGGCATTTCGCGCATACATGAAATGAACACATTTTTCTCCAAAACTATAACAGATGCAAGCTTGTCCTGTTTGGTGGAGATGATATTTAATAAAATAAGTAGAAATCCACTAAAAGTTTTGTTTGGTTATCTTGCAATCCCGAGATAATCGTCTCCATGCTCCAAATCCATTTTAAAGCCATTTCAAAGGCATTTTGCGCATACATGAAATGAACACATTTTTCTCCAAAACTATAACAGATGCAAGCTTGTCCTGTTTGGTGGAGATGATATTTAATAAAATAAGTAGAAATCCACTAAAAGTTTTGTTTGGTTATCTTGCAATCCCGAGATAATCGTCTCCATGCTCCAAATCCATTCTAAAGCCATTTTTAAGGCATTTCGCGCATACATGAAATGAACACATTTTTCTCCAAAACTATAACAGATGCAAGCTTGTCCTGTTTGGTGGAGATGATATTTAATAAAATAAGTAGAAATCCACTAAAAGTTTTGTTTGGTTATATTGCAATCCCGAGATAATCGTCTCCATGCTCCAAATCCATTTTAAAGCCATTTTAAGGCATTTCGCGCATACATGAAATGAACACATTTTTCTCCAAAACTATAACAGATGCAAGCTTGTCCTGTTTGGTGGAGATGATATTTAATAAAATAAGTAGAAATCCACTAAAAGTTTTGTTTGGTTATATTGCAATCCCGAGATAATCGTCTCCATGCTCCAAATCCATTTTAAAGCCATTTTTAAGGCATTTCGCGCATACATGAAATGAACACATTTTTCTCCAAAACTATAACAGATGCAAGCTTGTCCTGTTTGGTGGGGATGATATTTAATAAAATAAGTAGAAATCCACTAAAAGTTTTGTTTGGTTATCTTGCAATCCCGAGATAATCGTCTCCATGCTCCAAATCCATTTTAAAGCCATTTTTAAGGCATTTCGCGCATACATGAAATGAACACATTTTTCTCCAAAACTATAACAGATGCAAGCTTGTCCTGTTTGGTGGAGATGATATTTAATAAAATAAGTAGAAATCCACTAAAAGTTTTGTTTGGTTATCTTGCAATCCCGAGATAATCGTCTCCATGCTCCAAATCCATTTTAAAGCCATTTTTAAGGCATTTCGCGCATACATGAAATGAACACATTTTTCTCCAAAACTATAACAGATGCAAGCTTGTCCTGTTTGGTGGAGATGATATTTAATAAAATAAGTAGAAATCCACTAAAAGTTTTGTTTGGTTATCTAGCAATCCCGAGATAATCGTCTCCATGCTCCAAATCCATTTTAAAGCCATTTTTAAGGCATTTCGCGCATACGTGAAATGAACACATTTTTCTCCAAAACTATAACAGATGCAAGCTTGTCCTGTTTGGTGGAGATGATATTTAATAAAATAAGTAGAAATCCACTAAAAGTTTTGTTTGGTTATCTTGAAAAACCCGAGATAATCGTCTCCATGCTCCAAATCCATTTTAAAGCCATTTTTAAGGCATTTCGCGCATACATGAAATGAACACATTTTTCTCCAAAACTATAACAGATGCAAGCTTGTCCTGTTTGGTGGAGATGATATTTAATAAAATAAGTAGAAATCCACTAAAAGTTTTGTTTGGTTATCTTGCAATCCCGAGATAATCGTCTCCATGCTCCAAATCCATTTTAAAGTCATTTTTAAGGCATTTCGCGCATACATGAAATGAACACATTTTTCTCCAAAACTATAACAGATGCAAGCTTGTCCTGTTTGGTGGAGATAATATTTAATAAAATAAGTAGAAATCTACTAAAAGTTTCGTTTGTTTATATTGCCATCCTGAGATAATCGTCTCCATGCTCCAAATCCATTTTAAAGCCATTTCAAAGGCATTTTGCGCATACATGAAATGAACACATTTTTCTCCAAAACTATAACACATGCAAGCTTGTCCTGTTCGGTGGAGATGATATTTAATAAAATAAGTAGAAATATACTAAAAGTTTTGTTTGGTTATCTTGCAATCCCGAGATAATCGTCTCCATGCTCCAAATCCATTTTAAAGCCATTTTTAAGGCATTTCGCGCATACATGAAATGAACACATTTTTCTCCAAAACTATAACAGATGCAAGCTTGTCCTGTTTGGTGGAGATGATATTTAATAAAATAAGTAGAAATCCACTAAAAGTTTTGTTTGGTTATCTTGCAATCCCGAGATAATCGTCTCCATGCTCCAAATCCATTTTAAAGCCATTTTTAAGGCATTTCGCGCATACATGAAATGAACACATTTTTCTCCAAAACTATAACAGATGCAAGCTTGTCCTGTTTGGTGGAGATGATATTTACTAAAATAAGTAGAAATCCACTAAAAGTTTTGTTTGGTTATCTTGCAATCCCGAGATAATCGTCTCCATGCTCCAAATCCATTTTAAAGCCATTTTTAAGGCATTTCGCGCATACATGAAATGAACACATTTTTCTCCAAAACTATAACAGATGCAAGCTTGTCCTGTTTGGTGGAGATGATATTTAATAAAATAAGTAGAAATCCACTAAAAGTTTTGTTTGGTTATATTGCAATCCCGAGATAATCGTCTCCATGCTCCAAATCCATTTTAAAGCCATTTTTAAGGCATTTCGCGCATACATGAAATGAACACATTTTTCTCCAAAACTATAACAGATGCAAGCTTGTCCTGTTTGGTGGAGATGGTATTTATAAAATAAGTAGAAATCCACTAAAAGTTTTGTTTGGTTATCTTGCAATCCCGAGATAATCGTCTCCATGCTCCAAATCCATTTTAAAGCCATTTTTAAGGCATTTCGCGCATACATGAAATGAACACATTTTTCTCCAAAACTATAACAGATGCAAGCTTGTCCTGTTTGGTGGAGATGATATTTAATAAAATAAGTAGAAATCCACTAAAAGTTTTGTTTGGTTATATTGCAATCCCGAGATAATCGTCTCCATGCTCCAAATCCATTTTAAAGCCATTTTTAAGGCATTTCGCGCATACATGAAATGAACACATTTTTCTCCAAAACTATAACAGATGCAAGCTTGTCCTGTTTGGTGGAGATGATATTTATAAAATAAGTAGAAATCCACTAAAAGTTTTGTTTGGTTATCTTGCAATCCCGAGATAATCGTCTCCATGCTCCAAATCCATTTTAAAGCCATTTTTAAGGCATTTCGCGCATACATGAAATGAACACATTTTTCTCCAAAACTATAACAGATGCAAGCTTGTCCTGTTTGGTGGAGATAATATTTAATAAAATAAGTAGAAATCTACTAAAAGTTTCGTTTGTTTATATTGTCATCCTGAGATAATCGTCTCCATGCTCCAAATCCATTTTAAAGCCATTTCAAAGGCATTTTGCGCATACATGAAATGAACACATTTTTCTCCAAAACTATAACACATGCAAGCTTGTCCTGTTTGGTGGAGATGATATTTAATAAAATAAGTAGAAATCCACTAAAAGTTTTGTTTGGTTATCTTGCAATCCCGAGATAATCGTCTCCATGCTCCAAATCCATTTTAAAGCCATTTTTAAGGCATTTCGCGCATACATGAAATGAACACATTTTTCTCCAAAACTATAACAGATGCAAGCTTGTCCTGTTTGGTGGAGATGATATTTAATAAAATAAGTAGAAATCCACTAAAAGTTTTGTTTGGTTATCTTGCAATCCCGAGATAATCGTCTCCATGCTCCAAATCCATTTTAAAGCCATTTTTAAGGCATTTCGCGCATACATGAAATGAACACATTTTTCTCCAAAACTATAACAGATGCAAGCTTGTCCTGTTTGGTGGAGATGATATTTAATAAAATAAGTAGAAATCCACTAAAAGTTTTGTTTGGTTATCTTGCAATCCCGAGATAATCGTCTCCATGCTCCAAATCCATTTTAAAGCCATTTTTAAGGCATTTCGCGCATACATGAAATGAACACATTTTTCTCCAAAACTATAACAGATGCAAGCTTGTCCTGTTTGGTGGAGATGATATTTAATAAAATAAGTAGAAATCCACTAAAAGTTTTGTTTGGTTATCTTGCAATCCCGAGATAATCGTCTCCATGCTCCAAATCCATTTTAAAGCCATTTTTAAGGCATTTCGCGCATACATGAAATGAACACATTTTTCTCCAAAACTATAACAGATGCAAGCTTGTCCTGTTTGGTGGAGATGATATTTAATAAAATAAGTAGAAATCCACTAAAAGTTTTGTTTTGTTATCTTGCAATCCCGAGATAATCGTCTCCATGCTCCAAATCCATTTTTAAGCCATTTTTAAAGCATTTCGCGCATACATGAAATGAACACATTTTTCTCCAAAACTATAACAGATGCAAGCTTGTCCTGTTTGGTGGAGATGATATTTAATAAAATAAGTAGAAATCCACTAAAAGTTTTGTTTGGTTATTTTGCAATCCCGAGATAATCGTCTCCATGCTCCAAATCCATTTTTAAGCCATTTTTAAGGCATTTCGCGCATACATGAAATGAACACATTTTTCTCCAAAACTATAACAGATGCAAGCTTGTCCTGTTTGGTGGAGATGATATTTAATAAAATAAGTAGAAATCCACTAAAAGTTTTGTTTGGTTATCTTGCAATCCCGAGATAATCGTCTCCATGCTCCAAATCCATTTTAAAGCCATTTTTAAGGCATTTCGCGCATACATGAAATGAACACATTTTTCTCCAAAACTATAACAGATGCAAGCTTGTCCTGTTTGGTGGAGATAATATTTAATAAAATAAGTAGAAATCTACTAAAAGTTTCGTTTGTTTATATTGCCATCCTGAGATAATCGTCTCCATGCTCCAAATCCATTTTAAAGCCATTTCAAAGGCATTTTGCGCATACATGAAATGAACACATTTTTCTCCAAAACTATAAAACATGCAAGCTTGTCCTGTTTGGTGGAGATGATATTTAATAAAATAAGTAGAAATCCACTAAAAGTTTTGTTTGGTTATCTTGCAATCCCGAGATAATCGTCTCCATGCTCCAAATCCATTTTAAAGCCATTTCAAAGGCATTTTGCGCATACATGAAATGAACACATTTTTCTCCAAAACTATAACACATGCAAGCTTGTCCTGTTTGGTGGAGATGATATTTAATAAAATAAGTAGAAATCCACTAAAAGTTTTGTTTGGTTATCTTGCAATCCCGAGATAATCGTCTCCATGCTCCAAATCCATTTTAAAGCCATTTTTAAGGCATTTCGCGCATACATGAAATGAACACATTTTTCTCCAAAACTATAACAGATGCAAGCTTGTCCTGTTTGGTGGAGATGATATTTAATAAAATAAGTAGAAATCCACTAAAAGTTTTGTTTGGTTATCTTGCAATCCCGAGATAATCGTCTCCATGCTCCAAATCCATTTTAAAGCCATTTTTAAGGCATTTCGCGCATACATGAAATGAACACATTTTTCTCCAAAACTATAACAGATGCAAGCTTGTCCTGTTTGGTGGAGATGATATTTAATAAAATAAGTAGAAATCCACTAAAAGTTTTGTTTGGTTATCTTGCAATCCCGAGATAATCGTCTCCATGCTCCAAATCCATTTTAAAGCCATTTTTAAGGCATTTCGCGCATACATGAAATGAACACATTTTTCTCCAAAACTATAACAGATGCAAGCGTGTCCTGTTTGGTGGAGATGATATTTAATAAAATAAGTAGAAATCCACTAAAAGTTTTGTTTGGTTATCTTGCAATCCCGAGATAATCGTCTCCATGCTCCAAATCCATTTTAAAGCCATTTTTTAAGGCATTTCGCGCATACATGAAATGAACACATTTTTCTCCAAAACTATAACAGATGCAAGCTTGTCCTGTTTGGTGGAGATGATATTTAATAAAATAAGTAGAAATCCACTAAAAGTTTTGTTTGGTTATCTTGCAATCCCGAGATAATCGTCTCCATGCTCCAAATCCATTTTAAAGCCATTTTTAAGGCATTTCGCGCATACATGAAATGAACACATTTTTCTCCAAAACTATAACAGATGCAAGCTTGTCCTGTTTGGTGAAGATGATATTTAATAAAATAAGTAGAAATCCACTAAAAGTTTTGTTTGGTTATCTTGCAATCCCGAGATAATCGTCTCCATGCTCCAAATCCATTTTAAAGCCATTTTTAAAGCATTTCGCGCATACATGAAATGAACACATTTTTCTCCAAAACTATAACAGATGCAAGCTTGTCCTGTTTGGTGAAGATGATATTTAATAAAATAAGTAGAAATCCACTAAAAGTTTTGTTTGGTTATCTTGCAATCCCGAGATAATCGTCTCCATGCTCCAAATCCATTTTAAAGCCATTTTTAAAGCATTTCGCGCATACATGAAATGAACACATTTTTCTCCAAAACTATAACAGATGCAAGCTTGTCCTGTTTGGTGGAGATGATATTTAATAAAATAAGTAGAAATCCACTAAAAGTTTTGTTTGGTTATCTTGCAATCCCGAGATAATCGTCTCCATGCTCCAAATCCATTTTAAAGCCATTTTTAAGGCATTTCGCGCATACATGAAATGAACACATTTTTCTCCAAAACTATAACAGATGCAAGCTTGTCCTGTTTGGTGGAGATGATATTTAATAAAATAAGTAGAAATCCACTAAAAGTTTTGTTTGGTTATCTTGCAATCCCGAGATAATCGTCTCCATGCTTCAAATCCATTTTAAAGCCATTTTTAAGGCATTTCGCGCATACATGAAATGAACACATTTTTCTCCAAAACTATAACAGATGCAAGCTTGTACTGTTTGGTGGAGATAATATTTAATAAAATAAGTAGAAATCTACTAAAAGTTTCGTTTGTTTATATTGCCATCCTGAGATAATCGTCTCCATGCTCCAAATCCATTTTAAAGCCATTTCAAAGGCATTTTGCGCATACATGAAATGAACACATTTTTCTCCAAAACTATAAAACATGCAAGCTTGTCCTGTTTGGTGGAGATGATATTTAATAAAATAAGTAGAAATCCACTAAAAGTTTTGTTTGGTTATCTTGCAATCCCGAGATAATCGTCTCCATGCTCCAAATCCATTTTAAAGCCATTTCAAAGGCATTTTGCGCATACATGAAATGAACACATTTTTCTCCAAAACTATAACACATGCAAGCTTGTCCTGTTTGGTGGAGATGATATTTAATAAAATAAGTAGAAATCCACTAAAAGTTTTGTTTGGTTATCTTGCAATCCCGAGATAATCGTCTCCATGCTCCAAATCCATTTTAAAGCCATTTTTAAGGCATTTCGCGCATACATGAAATGAACACATTTTTCTCCAAAACTATAACAGATGCAAGCTTGTCCTGTTTGGTGGAGATGATATTTAATAAAATAAGTAGAAATCCACTAAAAGTTTTGTTTGGTTATCTTGCAATCCCGAGATAATCGTCTCCATGCTCCAAATCCATTTTAAAGCCATTTTTAAGGCATTTCGCGCATACATGAAATGAACACATTTTTCTCCAAAACTATAACAGATGCAAGCTTGTCCTGTTTGGTGGAGATGATATTTAATAAAATAAGTAGAAATCCACTAAAAGTTTTGTTTGGTTATCTTGCAATCCCGAGATAATCGTCTCCATGCTCCAAATCCATTTTAAAGCCATTTTTAAGGCATTTCGCGCATACATGAAATGAACACATTTTTCTCCAAAACTATAACAGATGCAAGCTTGTCCTGTTTGGTGGAGATGATATTTAATAAAATAAGTAGAAATCCACTAAAAGTTTTGTTTGGTTATCTTGCAATCCCGAGATAATCGTCTCCATGCTCCAAATCCATTTTAAAGCCATTTTTAAGGCATTTCGCGCATACATGAAATGAACACATTTTTCTCCAAAACTATAACAGATGCAAGCTTGTCCTGTTTGGTGGAGATGATATTTAATAAAATAAGTAGAAATCCACTAAAAGTTTTGTTTGGTTATCTTGCAATCCCGAGATAATCGTCTCCATGCTCCAAATCCATTTTAAAGCCATTTTTAAGGCATTTCGCGCATACATGAAATGAACACATTTTTCTCCAAAACTATAACAGATGCAAGCTTGTCCTGTTTGGTGGAGATGATATTTAATAAAATAAGTAGAAATCCACTAAAAGTTTTGTTTGGTTATCTTGCAATCCCGAGATAATCGTCTCCATGCTCCAAATCCATTTTAAAGCCATTTTTAAGGCATTTCGCGCATACATGAAATGAACACATTTTTCTCCAAAACTATAACAGATGCAAGCTTGTCCTGTTTGGTGAAGATGATATTTAATAAAATAAGTAGAAATCCACTAAAAGTTTTGTTTGGTTATCTTGCAATCCCGAGATAATCGTCTCCATGCTCCAAATCCATTTTAAAGCCATTTTAAGGCATTTCGCGCATACATGAAATGAACACATTTTTCTCCAAAACTATAACAGATGCAAGCTTGTCCTGTTTGGTGGAGATGATATTTAATAAAGTAAGTAGAAATGCACTAAAAGTTTTGTTTGGTTATCTTGCAATCCCGAGATAATCGTCTCCATGCTCCAAATCCATTTTAAAGCCATTTTTAAGGCATTTCGCGCATACATGAAATTAACACATTTTTCTCCAAAACTATAACAGATGCAAGCTTGTCCTGTTTGGTGGAGATGATATTTAATAAAATAAGTAGAAATCCACTAAAAGTTTTGTTTGGTTATATTGCAATCCCGAGATAATCGTCTCCATGCTCCAAATCCATTTTAAAGCCATTTTTAAGGCATTTCGCGCATACATGAAATGAACACATTTTTCTCCAAAACTATAACAGATGCAAGCTTGTCCTGTTTGGTGGAGATGATATTTAATAAAATAAGTAGAAATCTACTAAAAGTTTCGTTTGTTTATATTGCCATCCTGAGATAATCGTCTCCATGCTCCAAATCCATTTTAAAGCCATTTCAAAGGCATTTTGCGCATACATGAAATGAACACATTTTTCTCCAAAACTATAACACATGCAAGCTTGTCCTGTTTGGTGGAGATGATATTTAATAAAATAAGTAGAAATCCACTAAAAGTTTTGTTTGGTTATCTTGCAATCCCGAGATAATCGTCTCCATGCTCCAAATCCATTTTAAAGCCATTTTTAAAGCATTTCGCGCATACATGAAATGAACACATTTTTCTCCAAAACTATAACAGATGCAAGCTTGTCCTGTTTGGTGGAGATGATATTTAATAAAATAAGTAGAAATCCACTAAAAGTTTTGTTTGGTTATCTTGCAATCCCGAGATAATCGTCTCCATGCTCCAAATCCATTTTAAAGCCATTTTTAAGGCATTTCGCGCATACATGAAATGAACACATTTTTCTCCAAAACTATAACAGATGCAAGCTTGTCCTGTTTGGTGGAGATAATATTTAATAAAATAAGTAGAAATCTACTAAAAGTTTCGTTTGTTTATATTGCCATCCTGAGATAATCGTCTCCATGCTCCAAATCCATTTTAAAGCCATTTCAAAGGCATTTTGCGCATACATGAAATGAACACATTTTTCTCCAAAACTATAACACATGCAAGCTTGTCCTGTTTGGTGGAGATGATATTTAATAAAATAAGTAGAAATCCACTAAAAGTTTTGTTTGTTTATCTTGCAATCCCGAGATAATCGTCTCCATGCTCCAAATCCATTTTAAAGCCATTTTTAAGGCATTTCGCGCATACATGAAATGAACACATTTTTCTCCAAAACTATAACAGATGCAAGCTTGTCCTGTTTGGTGGAGATGATATTTAATAAAATAAGTAGAAATCCACTAAAAGTTTTGTTTGGTTATCTTGCAATCCCGAGATAATCGTCTCCATGCTCCAAATCCATTTTAAAGCCATTTTTAAGGCATTTCGCGCATACATGAAATGAACACATTTTTCTCCAAAACTATAACAGATGCAAGCTTGTACTGTTTGGTGGAGATAATATTTAATAAAATAAGTAGAAATCTACTAAAAGTTTCGTTTGTTTATATTGCCATCCTGAGATAATCGTCTCCATGCTCCAAATCCATTTTAAAGCCATTTCAAAGGCATTTTGCGCATACATGAAATGAACACATTTTTCTCCAAAACTATAAAACATGCAAGCTTGTCCTGTTTGGTGGAGATGATATTTAATAAAATAAGTAGAAATCCACTAAAAGTTTTGTTTGGTTATCTTGCAATCCCGAGATAATCGTCTCCATGCTCCAAATCCATTTTAAAGCCATTTCAAAGGCATTTTGCGCATACATGAAATGAACACATTTTTCTCCAAAACTATAACACATGCAAGCTTGTCCTGTTTGGTGGAGATGATATTTAATAAAATAAGTAGAAATCCACTAAAAGTTTTGTTTGGTTATCTTGCAATCCCGAGATAATCGTCTCCATGCTCCAAATCCATTTTAAAGCCATTTTTAAGGCATTTCGCGCATACATGAAATGAACACATTTTTCTCCAAAACTATAACAGATGCAAGCTTGTCCTGTTTGGTGGAGATGATATTTAATAAAATAAGTAGAAATCCACTAAAAGTTTTGTTTGGTTATCTTGCAATCCCGAGATAATCGTCTCCATGCTCCAAATCCATTTTAAAGCCATTTTTAAGGCATTTCGCGCATACATGAAATGAACACATTTTTCTCCAAAACTATAACAGATGCAAGCTTGTCCTGTTTGGTGGAGATGATATTTAATAAAATAAGTAGAAATCCACTAAAAGTTTTGTTTGGTTATCTTGCAATCCCGAGATAATCGTCTCCATGCTCCAAATCCATTTTAAAGCCATTTTTAAGGCATTTCGCGCATACATGAAATGAACACATTTTTCTCCAAAACTATAACAGATGCAAGCTTGTCCTGTTTGGTGGAGATGATATTTAATAAAATAAGTAGAAATCCACTAAAAGTTTTGTTTGGTTATCTTGCAATCCCGAGATAATCGTCTCCATGCTCCAAATCCATTTTAAAGCCATTTTTAAGGCATTTCGCGCATACATGAAATGAACACATTTTTCTCCAAAACTATAACAGATGCAAGCTTGTCCTGTTTGGTGGAGATGATATTTAATAAAATAAGTAGAAATCCACTAAAAGTTTTGTTTGGTTATCTTGCAATCCCGAGATAATCGTCTCCATGCTCCAAATCCATTTTAAAGCCATTTTTAAGGCATTTCGCGCATACATGAAATGAACACATTTTTCTCCAAAACTATAACAGATGCAAGCTTGTCCTGTTTGGTGGAGATGATATTTAATAAAGTAAGTAGAAATGCACTAAAAGTTTTGTTTGGTTATCTTGCAATCCCGAGATAATCGTCTCCATGCTCCAAATCCATTTTAAAGCCATTTTTAAGGCATTTCGCGCATACATGAAATGAACACATTTTTCTCCAAAACTATAACAGATGCAAGCTTGTCCTGTTTGGTGGAGATGATATTTAATAAAATAAGTAGAAATCCACTAAAAGTTTTGTTTGGTTATATTGCAATCCCGAGATAATCGTCTCCATGCTCCAAATCCATTTTAAAGCCATTTTTAAGGCATTTCGCGCATACATGAAATGAACACATTTTTCTCCAAAACTATAACAGATGCAAGCTTGTCCTGTTTGGTGGAGATGATATTTAATAAAATAAGTAGAAATCCACTAAAAGTTTTGTTTGGTTATCTTGCAATCCCGAGATAATCGTCTCCATGCTCCAAATCCATTTTAAAGCCATTTTTAAGGCATTTCGCGCATACATGAAATGAACACATTTTTCTCCAAAACTATAACAGATGCAAGCTTGTCCTGTTTGGTGGAGATAATATTTAATAAAATAAGTAGAAATCTACTAAAAGTTTCGTTTGTTTATATTGCCATCCTGAGATAATCGTCTCCATGCTCCAAATCCATTTTAAAGCCATTTCAAAGGCATTTTGCGCATACATGAAATGAACACATTTTTCTCCAAAACTATAACACATGCAAGCTTGTCCTGTTTGGTGGAGATGATATTTAATAAAATAAGTAGAAGTCCACTAAAAGTTTTGTTTGTTTATCTTGCAATCCCGAGATAATCGTCTCCATGCTCCAAATCCATTTTAAAGCCATTTTTAAGGCATTTCGCGCATACATGAAATTAACACATTTTTCTCCAAAACTATAACAGATGCAAGCTTGTCCTGTTTGGTGGAGATGATATTTAATAAAATAAGTAGAAATCCACTAAAAGTTTTGTTTGGTTATCTTGCAATCCCGAGATAATCTTCTCCATGCTCCAAATCCATTTTAAAGCCATTTTTAAGGCATTTCGCGCATACATGAAATGAACACATTTTTCTCCAAAACTATAACAGATGCAAGCTTGTCCTGTTTGGTGGAGATGATATTTAATAAAATAAGTAGAAATCCACTAAAAGTTTTGTTTGGTTATCTTGCAATCCCGAGACAATCGTCTCCATGCTCCAAATCCATTTTAAAGCCATTTTTAAGGCATTTCGCGCATACATGAAATGAACACATTTTTCTCCAAAACTATAACAGATGCAAGCTTGTCCTGTTTGGTGGAGATGATATTTAATAAAATAAGTAGAAATCCACTAAAAGTTTTGTTTGGTTATCTTGCAATCCCGAGATAATCGTCTCCATGCTCCAAATCCATTTTAAAGCCATTTTTAAGGCATTTCGCGCATACATGAAATGAACACATTTTTCTCCAAAACTATAACAGATGCAAGCTTGTCCTGTTTGGTGGAGATAATATTTAATAAAATAAGTACAAATCTACTAAAAGTTTCGTTTGTTTATATTGCCATCCTGAGATAATCGTCTCCATGCTCCAAATCCATTTTAAAGCCATTTTTAAGGCATTTCGCGCATACATGAAATGAACACATTTTTCTCCAAAACTATAACAGATGCAAGCTTGTCCTG
Source organism: Anomaloglossus baeobatrachus (assembly GCF_048569485.1). Classification (NCBI taxonomy): domain Eukaryota; kingdom Metazoa; phylum Chordata; class Amphibia; order Anura; family Aromobatidae; genus Anomaloglossus; species Anomaloglossus baeobatrachus. The sequence goes on along the minus strand of NW_027442090.1, from coordinate 1,613,407 downwards.
TTTGGTGGAGATGATATTTAATAAAATAAGTAGAAATCCACTAAAAGTTTTGTTTGGTTATCTTGCAATCCCGAGATAATCGTCTCCATGCTCCAAATCCATTTTAAAGCCATTTTTAAGGCATTTCGCGCATACATGAAATGAACACATTTTTCTCCAAAACTATAACAGATGCAAGCTTGTCCTGTTTGGTGGAGATGATATTTAATAAAATAAGTAGAAATCCACTAAAAGTTTTGTTTGGTTATATTGCAATCCCGAGATAATCGTCTCCATGCTCCAAATCCATTTTAAAGCCATTTTTAAGGCATTTCGCGCATACATGAAATGAACACATTTTTCTCCAAAACTATAACAGATGCAAGCTTGTCCTGTTTGGTGGAGATAATATTTAATAAAATAAGTAGAAATCTACTAAAAGTTTCGTTTGTTTATATTGCCATCCTGAGATAATCGTCTCCATGCTCCAAATCCATTTTAAAGCCATTTCAAAGGCATTTTGCGCATACATGAAATGAACACATTTTTCTCCAAAACTATAACACATGCAAGCTTGTCCTGTTTGGTGGAGATGATATTTAATAAAATAAGTAGAAATCCACTAAAAGTTTTGTTTGGTTATCTTGCAATCCCGAGATAATCGTCTCCATGCTCCAAATCCATTTTAAAGCCATTTTTAAGGCATTTCGCGCATACATGAAATGAACACATTTTTCTCCAAAACTATAACAGATGCAAGCTTGTCCTGTTTGGTGGAGATGATATTTAATAAAATAAGTAGAAATCCACTAAAAGTTTTGTTTGGTTATCTTGCAATCCCGAGATAATCGTCTCCATGCTCCAAATCCATTTTAAAGCCATTTTTAAGGCATTTCGCGCATACATGAAATGAACACATTTTTCTCCAAAACTATAACAGATGCAAGCTTGTCCTGTTTGGTGGAGATAATATTTAATAAAATAAGTAGAAATCTACTAAAAGTTTCGTTTGTTTATATTGCCATCCTGAGATAATCGTCTCCATGCTCCAAATCCATTTTAAAGCCATTTCAAAGGCATTTTGCGCATACATGAAATGAACACATTTTTCTCCAAAACTATAACACATGCAAGCTTGTCCTGTTTGGTGGAGATGATATTTAATAAAATAAGTAGAAATCCACTAAAAGTTTTGTTTGGTTATCTTGCAATCCCGAGATAATCGTCTCCATGCTCCAAATCCATTTTAAAGCCATTTTTAAGGCATTTCGCGCATACATGAAATGAACACATTTTTCTCCAAAACTATAACAGATGCAAGCTTGTCCTGTTTGGTGGAGATAATATTTAATAAAATAAGTAGAAATCTACTAAAAGTTTCGTTTGTTTATATTGCCATCCTGAGATAATCGTCTCCATGCTCCAAATCCATTTTAAAGCCATTTCAAAGGCATTTTGCGCATACATGAAATGAACACATTTTTCTCCAAAACTATAACACATGCAAGCTTGTCCTGTTTGGTGGAGATGATATTTAATAAAATAAGTAGAAATCCACTAAAAGTTTTGTTTGTTTATCTTGCAATCCCGAGATAATCGTCTCCATGCTCCAAATCCATTTTAAAGCCATTTTTAAGGCATTTCGCGCATACATGAAATGAACACATTTTTCTCCAAAACTATAACAGATGCAAGCTTGTCCTGTTTGGTGGAGATGATATTTAATAAAATAAGTAGAAATCCACTAAAAGTTTTGTTTGGTTATCTTGCAATCCCGAGATAATCTTCTCCATGCTCCAAATCCATTTTAAAGCCATTTTTAAGGCATTTCGCGCATACATGAAATGAACACATCTTTCTCCAAAACTATAACAGATGCAAGCTTGTCCTGTTTGGTGGAGATGATATTTAATAAAATAAGTAGAAATCCACTAAAAGTTTTGTTTGGTTATCTTGCAATCCCGAGATAATCGTCTCCATGCTCCAAATCCATTTTAAAGCCATTTTTAAGGCATTGCGCGCATACATGAAATGAACACATTTTTCTCCAAAACTATAACAGATGCAAGCTTGTCCTGTTTGGTGGAGATGATATTTAATAAAATAAGTAGAAATCCACTAAAAGTTTTGTTTGGTTATCTTGCAATCCCGAGATAATCGTCTCCATGCTCCAAATCCATTTTAAAGCCATTTTTAAGGCATTTCGCGCATACATGAAATGAACACATTTTTCTCCAAAACTATAACAGATGCAAGCTTGTCCTGTTTGGTGGAGATAATATTTAATAAAATAAGTACAAATCTACTAAAAGTTTCGTTTGTTTATATTGCCATCCTGAGATAATCGTCTCCATGCTCCAAATCCATTTTAAAGCCATTTTTAAGGCATTTCGCGCATACATGAAATGAACACATTTTTCTCCAAAACTATAACAGATGCAAGCTTGTCCTGTTTGGTGGAGATGATATTTAATAAAATAAGTAGAAATCCACTAAAAGTTTTGTTTGGTTATCTTGCAATCCCGAGATAATCGTCTCCATGCTCCAAATCCATTTTAAAGCCATTTTTAAGGCATTTCGCGCATACATGAAATGAACACATTTTTCTCCAAAACTATAACAGATGCAAGCTTGTCCTGTTTGGTGGAGATGATATTTAATAAAATAAGTAGAAATCCACTAAAAGTTTTGTTTGGTTATATTGCAATCCCGAGATAATCGTCTCCATGCTCCAAATCCATTTTAAAGCCATTTTTAAGGCATTTCGCGCATACATGAAATGAACACATTTTTCTCCAAAACTATAACAGATGCAAGCTTGTCCTGTTTGGTGGAGATAATATTTAATAAAATAAGTAGAAATCTACTAAAAGTTTCGTTTGTTTATATTGCCATCCTGAGATAATCGTCTCCATGCTCCAAATCCATTTTAAAGCCATTTCAAAGGCATTTTGCGCATACATGAAATGAACACATTTTTCTCCAAAACTATAACACATGCAAGCTTGTCCTGTTTGGTGGAGATGATATTTAATAAAATAAGTAGAAATCCACTAAAAGTTTTGTTTGGTTATCTTGCAATCCCGAGATAATCGTCTCCATGCTCCAAATCCATTTTAAAGCCATTTTTAAGGCATTTCGCGCATACATGAAATGAACACATTTTTCTCCAAAACTATAACAGATGCAAGCTTGTCCTGTTTGGTGGAGATGATATTTAATAAAATAAGTAGAAATCCACTAAAAGTTTTGTTTGGTTATCTTGCAATCCCGAGATAATCGTCTCCATGCTCCAAATCCATTTTAAAGCCATTTTTAAGGCATTTCGCGCATACATGAAATGAACACATTTTTCTCCAAAACTATAACAGATGCAAGCTTGTCCTGTTTGGTGGAGATAATATTTAATAAAATAAGTAGAAATCTACTAAAAGTTTCGTTTGTTTATATTGCCATCCTGAGATAATCGTCTCCATGCTCCAAATCCATTTTAAAGCCATTTCAAAGGCATTTTGCGCATACATGAAATGAACACATTTTTCTCCAAAACTATAACACATGCAAGCTTGTCCTGTTTGGTGGAGATGATATTTAATAAAATAAGTAGAAATCCACTAAAAGTTTTGTTTGGTTATCTTGCAATCCCGAGATAATCGTCTCCATGCTCCAAATCCATTTTAAAGCCATTTTTAAGGCATTTCGCGCATACATGAAATGAACACATTTTTCTCCAAAACTATAACAGATGCAAGCTTGTCCTGTTTGGTGGAGATGATATTTAATAAAATAAGTAGAAATCCACTAAAAGTTTTGTTTGGTTATATTGCAATCCCGAGATAATCGTCTCCATGCTCCAAATCCATTTTAAAGCCATTTTTAAGGCATTTCGCGCATACATGAAATGAACACATTTTTCTCCAAAACTATAACAGATGCAAGCTTGTCCTGTTTGGTGGAGATGATATTTAATAAAATAAGTAGAAATCCACTAAAAGTTTTGTTTGGTTATCTTGCAATCCCGAGATAATCGTCTCCATGCTCCAAATCCATTTTAAAGCCATTTGTAAGGCATTTCGCGCATACATGAAATGAACACATTTTTCTCCAAAACTATAACAGATGCAAGCTTGTCCTGTTTGGTGGAGATAATATTTAATAAAATAAGTAGAAATCTACTAAAAGTTTCGTTTGTTTATATTGCCATCCTGAGATAATCGTCTCCATGCTCCAAATCCATTTTAAAGCCATTTCAAAGGCATTTTGCGCATACATGAAATGAACACATTTTTCTCCAAAACTATAACACATGCAAGCTTGTCCTGTTTGGTGGAGATGATATTTAATAAAATAAGTAGAAATCCACTAAAAGTTTTGTTTGGTTATCTTGCAATCCCGAGATAATCGTCTCCATGCTCCAAATCCATTTTAAAGCCATTTTTAAGGCATTTCGCGCATACATGAAATGAACACATTTTTCTCCAAAACTATAACAGATGCAAGCTTGTCCTGTTTGGTGGAGATGATATTTAATAAAATAAGTAGAAATCCACTAAAAGTTTTGTTTGGTTATCTTGCAATCCCGAGATAATCGTCTCCATGCTCCAAATCCATTTTAAAGCCATTTTTAAGGCATTTCGCGCATACATGAAATGAACACATTTTTCTCCAAAACTATAACAGATGCAAGCTTGTCCTGTTTGGTGGAGATAATATTTAATGAAATAAGTAGAAATCTACTAAAAGTTTCGTTTGTTTATATTGCCATCCTGAGATAATCGTCTCCATGCTCCAAATCCATTTTAAAGCCATTTCAAAGGCATTTTGCGCATACATGAAATGAACACATTTTTCTCCAAAACTATAACACATGCAAGCTTGTCCTGTTTGGTGGAGATGATATTTAATAAAATAAGTAGAAATCCACTAAAAGTTTTGTTTGGTTATCTTGCAATCCCGAGATAATCGTCTCCATGCTCCAAATCCATTTTAAAGCCATTTTTAAGGCATTTCGCGCATACATGAAATGAACACATTTTTCTCCAAAACTATAACAGATGCAAGCTTGTCCTGTTTGGTGGAGATGATATTTAATAAAATAAGTAGAAATCCACTAAAAGTTTTGTTTGGTTATCTTGCAATCCCGAGATAATCTTCTCCATGCTCCAAATCCATTTTAAAGCCATTTTTAAGGCATTTCGCGCATACATGAAATGAACACATTTTTCTCCAAAACTATAACAGATGCAAGCTTGTCCTGTTTGGTGGAGATGATATTTAATAAAATAAGTAGAAATCCACTAAAAGTTTTGTTTGGTTATCTTGCAATCCCGAGATAATCGTCTCCATGCTCCAAATCCATTTTAAAGCCATTTTTAAGGCATTTCGCGCATACATGAAATGAACACATTTTTCTCCAAAACTATAACAGATGCAAGCTTGTCCTGTTTGGTGGAGATGATATTTAATAAAATAAGTAGAAATCCACTAAAAGTTTTGTTTGGTTATCTTGCAATCCCGAGATAATCGTCTCCATGCTCCAAATCCATTTTAAAGCCATTTTTAAGGCATTTCGCGCATACATGAAATGAACACATTTTTCTCCAAAACTATAACAGATGCAAGCTTGTCCTGTTTGGTGGAGATAATATTTAATAAAATAAGTAGAAATCTACTAAAAGTTTCGTTTGTTTATATTGCCATCCTGAGATAATCGTCTCCATGCTCCAAATCCATTTTAAAGCCATTTTTAAGGCATTTCGCGCATACATGAAATGAACACATTTTTCTCCAAAACTATAACAGATGCAAGCTTGTCCTGTTTGGTGGAGATGATATTTAATAAAATAAGTAGAAATCCACTAAAAGTTTTGTTTGGTTATCTTGCAATCCCGAGATAATCGTCTCCATGCTCCAAATCCATTTTAAAGCCATTTTTAAGGCATTTCGCGCATACATGAAATGAACACATTTTTCTCCAAAACTATAACAGATGCAAGCTTGTCCTGTTTGTTGGAGATGATATTTAATAAAATAAGTAGAAATCCACTAAAAGTTTTGTTTGGTTATATTGCAATCCCGAGATAATCGTCTCCATGCTCCAAATCCATTTTAAAGCCATTTTTAAGGCATTTCGCGCATACATGAAATGAACACATTTTTCTCCAAAACTATAACAGATGCAAGCTTGTCCTGTTTGGTGGAGATGATATTTAATAAAATAAGTAGAAATCCACTAAAAGTTTTGTTTGGTTATCTTGCAATCCCGAGATAATCGTCTCCATGCTCCAAATCCATTTTAAAGCCATTTGTAAGGCATTTCGCGCATACATGAAATGAACACATTTTTCTCCAAAACTATAACAGATGCAAGCTTGTCCTGTTTGGTGGAGATAATATTTAATAAAATAAGTAGAAATCTACTAAAAGTTTCGTTTGTTTATATTGCCATCCTGAGATAATCGTCTCCATCCTCCAAATCCATTTTAAAGCCATTTCAAAGGCATTTTGCGCATACATGAAATGAACACATTTTTCTCCAAAACTATAACACATGCAAGCTTGTCCTGTTTGGTGGAGATGATATTTAATAAAATAAGTAGAAATCCACTAAAAGTTTTGTTTGGTTATCTTGCAATCCCGAGATAATCGTCTCCATGCTCCAAATCCATTTTAAAGCCATTTTTAAGGCATTTCGCGCATACATGAAATGAACACATTTTTCTCCAAAACTATAACAGATGCAAGCTTGTCCTGTTTGGTGGAGATGATATTTAATAAAATAAGTAGAAATCCACTAAAAGTTTTGTTTGGTTATCTTGCAATCCCGAGATAATCGTCTCCATGCTCCAAATCCATTTTAAAGCCATTTTTAAGGCATTTCGCGCATACATGAAATGAACACATTTTTCTCCAAAACTTTAACAGATGCAAGCTTGTCCTGTTTGGTGGAGATGATATTTAATAAAATAAGTAGAAATCCACTAAAAGTTTTGTTTGGTTATCTTGCAATCCCGAGATAATCGTCTCCATGCTCCAAATCCATTTTAAAGCCATTTTTAAGGCATTTCGCGCATACATGAAATGAACACATTTTTCTCCAAAACTATAACAGATGCAAGCTTGTCCTGTTTGGTGGAGATGATATTTAATAAAATAAGTAGAAATCCACTAAAAGTTTTGTTTGGTTATCTTGCAATCCCGAGATAATCGTCTCCATGCTCCAAATCCATTTTAAAGCCATTTCAAAGGCATTTTGCGCATACATGAAATGAACACATTTTTCTCCAAAACTATAACACATGCAAGCTTGTCCTGTTTGGTGGAGATGATATTTAATAAAATAAGTAGAAATCCACTAAAAGTTTTGTTTGGTTATCTTGCAATCCCGAGATAATCGTCTCCATGCTCCAAATCCATTTTAAAGCCATTTTTAAGGCATTTCGCGCATACATGAAATGAACACATTTTTCTCCAAAACTATAACAGATGCAAGCTTGTCCTGTTTGGTGGAGATGATATTTAATACAATAAGTAGAAATCCACTAAAAGTTTTGTTTGGTTATCTTGCAATCCCGAGATAATCGTCTCCATGCTCCAAATCCATTTTAAAGCCATTTTTAAGGCATTTCGCGCATACATGAAATGAACACATTTTTCTCCAAAACTATAACAGATGCAAGCTTGTCCTGTTTGGTGGAGATGATATTTAATAAAATAAGTAGAAATCCACTAAAAGTTTTGTTTGGTTATCTTGCAATCCCGAGATAATCGTCTCCATGCTCCAAATCCATTTTAAAGCCATTTTTAAGGCATTTCGCGCATACATGAAATGAACACATTTTTCTCCAAAACTATAACACATGCAAGCTTGTCCTGTTTGGTGGAGATGATATTTAATAAAATAAGTAGAAATCCACTAAAAGTTTTGTTTGGTTATCTTGCAATCCCGAGATAATCGTCTCCATGCTCCAAATCCATTTTAAAGCCATTTTTAAGGCATTTCGCGCATACATGAAATGAACACATTTTTCTACAAAACTATAACAGATGCAAGCTTGTCCTGTTTGGTGGAGATGATATTTAATAAAATAAGTAGAAATCCACTAAAAGTTTTGTTTGGTTATCTTGCAATCCCGAGATAATCGTCTCCATGCTCCAAATCCATTTTAAAGCCATTTTTAAGGCATTTCGCGCATACATGAAATGAACACATTTTTCTCCAAAACTATAACACATGCAAGCTTGTCCTGTTTGGTGGAGATAATATTTAATAAAATAAGAAGAAATCTACTAAAAGTTTCGTTTATTTATATTGCCATCCTGAGATAATCGTCTCCATGCTCCAAATCCATTTTAAAGCCATTTCAAAGGCATTTTGCGCATACATGAAATGAACACATTTTTCTCCAAAACTATAACACATGCAAGCTTGTCCTGTTTGGTGGAGATGATATTTAATAAAATAAGTAGAAATCCACTAAAAGTTTTGTTTGGTTATCTTGCAATCCCGAGATAATCGTCTCCATGCTCCAAATCCATTTTAAAGCCATTTTTAAGGCATTTCGCGCATACATGAAATGAACACATTTTTCTCCAAAACTATAACAGATGCAAGCTTGTCCTGTTTGGTGGAGATGATATTTAATAAAATAAGTAGAAATCCACTAAAAGTTTTGTTTGGTTATCTTGCAATCCCGAGATAATCGTCTCCATGCTCCAAATCCATTTTAAAGCCATTTTTAAGGCATTTCGCGCATACATGAAATGAACACATTTTTTTCCAAAACTATAACAGATGCAAGCTTGTCCTGTTTGGTGGAGATGATATTTAATAAAATAAGTAGAAATCCACTAAAAGTTTTGTTTGGTTATCTTGCAATCCCGAGATAATCGTCTCCATGCTCCAAATCCATTTTAAAGCCATTTTTAAGGCATTTCGCGCATACATGAAATGAACACATTTTTCTCCAAAACTATAACAGATGCAAGCTTGTCCTGTTTGATGGAGATGATATTTAATAAAATAAGTAGAAATCCACTAAAAGTTTTGTTTGGTTATCTTGCAATCCCGAGATAATCGTCTCCATGCTCCAAATCCATTTTAAAGCCATTTTTAAGGCATTTCGCGCATACATGAAATGAACACATTTTTCTCCAAAACTATAACAGATGCAAGCTTGTCCTGTTTGGTGGAGATAATATTTAATAAAATAAGTAGAAATCTACTAAAAGTTTCGTTTGTTTATATTGCCATCCTGAGATAATCGTCTCCATGCTCCAAATCAATTTAAAAGCCATTTCAAAGGCATTTTGCGCATACATGAAATGAACACATTTTTCTCCAAAACTATAACACATGCAAGCTTGTCCTGTTTGGTGGAGATGATATTTAATAAAATAAGTAGAAATCCACTAAAAGTTTTGTTTGGTTATCTTGCAATCCCGAGATAATCGTCTCCATGCTCCAAATCCATTTTAAAGCCATTTTTAAGGCATTTCGCGCATACATGAAATGAACACATTTTTCTCCAAAACTATAACAGATGCAAGCTTGTCCTGTTTGGTGGAGATGATATTTAATAAAATAAGTAGAAATCCACTAAAAGTTTTGTTTGGTTATCTTGCAATCCCGAGATAATCGTCTCCATGCTCCAAATCCATTTTAAAGCCATTTTTAAGGCATTTCGCGCATACATGAAATGAACACATTTTTCTCCAAAACTATAACAGATGCAAGCTTGTCCTGTTTGGTGGAGATAATATTTAATAAAATAAGTAGAAATCTACTAAAAGTTTCGTTTGTTTATATTGCCATCCTGAGATAATCGTCTCCATGCTCCAAATCCATTTTAAAGCCATTTCAAAGGCATTTTGCGCATACATGAAATGAACACATTTTTCTCCAAAACTATAACACATGCAAGCTTGTCCTATTTGGTGGAGATGATATTTAATAAAATAAGTAGAAATCCACTAAAAGTTTTGTTTGGTTATCTTGCAATCCCGAGATAATCGTCTCCATGCTCCAAATCCATTTTAAAGCCATTTTTAAGGCATTTCGCGCATACATGAAATGAACACATTTTTCTCCAAAACTATAACAGATGCAAGCTTGTCCTGTTTGGTGGAGATATTTAATAAAATAAGTAGAAATCTACTAAAAGTTTCGTTTGTTTATATTGCCATCCTGAGATAATCGTCTCCATGCTCCAAATCCATTTTAAAGCCATTTCAAAGGCATTTTGCGCATACATGAAATGAACACATTTTTCTCCAAAACTATAACACATGCAAGCTTGTCCTGTTTGGTGGAGATGATATTTAATAAAATAAGTAGAAATCCACTAAAAGTTTTGTTTGGTTATCTTGCAATCCCGAGATAATCGTCTCCATGCTCCAAATCCATTTTAAAGCCATTTTTAAGGCATTTCGCGCATACATGAAATGAACACATTTTTCTCCAAAACTATAACAGATGCAAGCTTGTCCTGTTTGGTGGAGATAATATTTAATAAAATAAGTAGAAATCTACTAAAAGTTTCGTTTGTTTATATTGCCATCCTGAGATAATCGTCTCCATGCTCCAAATCCATTTTAAAGCCATTTTTAAGGCATTTCGCGCATACATGAAATGAACACATTTTTCTCCAAAACTATAACAGATGCAAGCTTGTCCTGTTTGGTGGAGATGATATTTAATAAAATAAGTAGAAATCCACTAAAAGTTTTGTTTGGTTATCTTGCAATCCCGAGATAATCGTCTCCATGCTCCAAATCCATTTTAAAGCCATTTTTAAGGCATTTCGCGCATACATGAAATGAACACATTTTTCTCCAAAACTATAACAGATGCAAGCTTGTCCTGTTTGGTGGAGATGATATTTAATAAAATAAGTAGAAATCCACTAAAAGTTTTGTTTGGTTATATTGCAATCCCGAGATAATCGTCTCCATGCTCCAAATCCATTTTAAAGCCATTTTTAAGGCATTTCGCGCATACATGAAATGAACACATTTTTCTCCAAAACTATAACAGATGCAAGCTTGTCCTGTTTGGTGGAGATAATATTTAATAAAATAAGTAGAAATCTACTAAAAGTTTCGTTTGTTTATATTGCCATCCTGAGATAATCGTCTCCATGCTCCAAATCCATTTTAAAGCCATTTCAAAGGCATTTTGCGCATACATGAAATGAACACATTTTTCTCCAAAACTATAACACATGCAAGCTTGTCCTGTTTGGTGGAGATGATATTTAATAAAATAAGTAGAAATCCACTAAAAGTTTTGTTTGGTTATCTTGCAATCCCGAGATAATCGTCTCCATGCTCCAAATCCATTTTAAAGCCATTTTTAAGGCATTTCGCGCATACATGAAATGAACACATTTTTCTCCAAAACTATAACAGATGCAAGCTTGTCCTGTTTGGTGGAGATGATATTTAATAAAATAAGTAGAAATCCACTAAAAGTTTTGTTTGGTTATCTTGCAATCCCGAAATAATCGTCTCCATGCTCCAAATCCATTTTAAAGCCATTTTTAAGGCATTTCGCGCATACATGAAATGAACACATTTTTCTCCAAAACTATAACAGATGCAAGCTTGTCCTGTTTGGTGGAGATAATATTTAATAAAATAAGTAGAAATCTACTAAAAGTTTCGTTTGTTTATATTGCCATCCTGAGATAATCGTCTCCATGCTCCAAATCCATTTTAAAGCCATTTCAAAGGCATTTTGCGCATACATGAAATGAACACATTTTTCTCCAAAACTATAACACATGCAAGCTTGTCCTGTTTGGTGGAGATGATATTTAATAAAATAAGTAGAAATCCACTAAAAGTTTTGTTTGGTTATCTTGCAATCCCGAGATAATCGTCTCCATGCTCCAAATCCATTTTAAAGCCATTTTTAAGGCATTTCGCGCATACATGAAATGAACACATTTTTCTCCAAAACTATAACAGATGCAAGCTTGTCCTGTTTGGTGGAGATGATATTTAATAAAATAAGTAGAAATCCACTAAAAGTTTTGTTTGGTTATATTGCAATCCCGAGATAATCGTCTCCATGCTCCAAATCCATTTTAAAGCCATTTTTAAGGCATTTCGCGCATACATGAAATGAACACATTTTTCTCCAAAACTATAACAGATGCAAGCTTGTCCTGTTTGGTGGAGATGATATTTAATAAAATAAGTAGAAATCCACTAAAAGTTTTGTTTGGTTATCTTGCAATCCCGAGATAATCGTCTCCATGCTCCAAATCCATTTTAAAGCCATTTTTAAGGCATTTCGCGCATACATGAAATGAACACATTTTTCTCCAAAACTATAACAGATGCAAGCTTGTCCTGTTTGGTGGAGATAATATTTAATAAAATAAGTAGAAATCTACTAAAAGTTTCGTTTGTTTATATTGCCATCCTGAGATAATCGTCTCCATGCTCCAAATCCATTTTAAAGCCATTTCAAAGGCATTTTGCGCATACATGAAATGAACACATTTTTCTCCAAAACTATAACACATGCAAGCTTGTCCTGTTTGGTGGAGATGATATTTAATAAAATAAGTAGAAATCCACTAAAAGTTTTGTTTGGTTATCTTGCAATCCCGAGATAATCGTCTCCATGCTCCAAATCCATTTTAAAGCCATTTTTAAGGCATTTCGCGCATACATGAAATGAACACATTTTTCTCCAAAACTATAACAGATGCAAGCTTGTCCTGTTTGGTGGAGATGATATTTAATAAAATAAGTAGAAATCCACTAAAAGTTTTGTTTGGTTATCTTGCAATCCCGAGATAATCTTCTCCATGCTCCAAATCCATTTTAAAGCCATTTTTAAGGCATTTCGCGCATACATGAAATGAACACATTTTTCTCCAAAACTATAACAGATGCAAGCTTGTCCTGTTTGGTGGAGATGATATTTAATAAAATAAGTAGAAATCCACTAAAAGTTTTGTTTGGTTATCTTGCAATCCCGAGATAATCGTCTCCATGCTCCAAATCCATTTTAAAGCCATTTTTAAGGCATTTCGCGCATACATGAAATGAACACATTTTTCTCCAAAACTATAACAGATGCAAGCTTGTCCTGTTTGGTGGAGATGATATTTAATAAAATAAGTAGAAATCCACTAAAAGTTTTGTTTGGTTATCTTGCAATCCCGAGATAATCGTCTCCATGCTCCAAATCCATTTTAAAGCCATTTTTAAGGCATTTCGCGCATACATGAAATGAACACATTTTTCTCCAAAACTATAACAGATGCAAGCTTGTCCTGTTTGGTGGAGATAATATTTAATAAAATAAGTAGAAATCTACTAAAAGTTTCGTTTGTTTATATTGCCATCCTGAGATAATCGTCTCCATGCTCCAAATCCATTTTAAAGCCATTTTTAAGGCATTTCGCGCATACATGAAATGAACACATTTTTCTCCAAAACTATAACAGATGCAAGCTTGTCCTGTTTGGTGGAGATGATATTTAATAAAATAAGTAGAAATCCACTAAAAGTTTTGTTTGGTTATCTTGCAATCCCGAGATAATCGTCTCCATGCTCCAAATCCATTTTAAAGCCATTTTTAAGGCATTTCGCGCATACATGAAATGAACACATTTTTCTCCAAAACTATAACAGATGCAAGCTTGTCCTGTTTGGTGGAGATGATATTTAATAAAATAAGTAGAAATCCACTAAAAGTTTTGTTTGGTTATCTTGCAATCCCGAGATAATCGTCTCCATGCTCCAAATCCATTTTAAAGCCATTTTTAAGGCATTTCGCGCATACATGAAATGAACACATTTTTCTCCAAAACTATAACAGATGCAAGCTTGTCCTGTTTGGTGGAGATGATATTTAATAAAATAAGTAGAAATCCACTAAAAGTTTTGTTTGGTTATCTTGCAATCCCGAGATAATCGTCTCCATGCTCCAAATCCATTTTAAAGCCATTTTTAAGGCATTTCGCGCATACATGAAATGAACACATTTTTCTCCAAAACTATAACAGATGCAAGCTTGTCCTGTTTGGTGGAGATAATATTTAATAAAATAAGTAGAAATCTACTAAAAGTTTCGTTTGTTTATATTGCCATCCTGAGATAATCGTCTCCATCCTCCAAATCCATTTTAAAGCCATTTCAAAGGCATTTTGCGCATACATGAAATGAACACATTTTTCTCCAAAACTATAACACATGCAAGCTTGTCCTGTTTGGTGGAGATGATATTTAATAAAATAAGTAGAAATCCACTAAAAGTTGTGTTTGGTTATCTTGCAATCCCGAGATAATCGTCTCCATGCTCCAAATCCATTTTAAAGCCATTTTTAAGGCATTTCGCGCATACATGAAATGAACACATTTTTCTCCAAAACTATAACAGATGCAAGCTTGTCCTGTTTGGTGGAGATGATATTTAATAAAATAAGTAGAAATCCACTAAAAGTTTTGTTTGGTTATCTTGCAATCCCGAGATAATCGTCTCAATGCTCCAAATCCATTTTAAAGCCATTTTTAAGGCATTTCGCGCATACATGAAATGAACACATTTTTCTCCAAAACTATAACAGATGCAAGCTTGTCCTGTTTGGTGGAGATGATATTTAATAAAATAAGTAGAAATCCACTAAAAGTTTTGTTTGGTTATCTTGCAATCCCGAGATAATCGTCTCCATGCTCCAAATCCATTTTAAAGCCATTTTTAAGGCATTTCGCGCATACATGAAATGAACACATTTTTCTCCAAAACTATAACAGATGCAAGCTTGTCCTGTTTGGTGGAGATGATATTTAATAAAATAAGTAGAAATCCACTAAAAGTTTTGTTTGGTTATCTTGCAATCCCGAGATAATCGTCTCCATGCTCCAAATCCATTTTAAAGCCATTTCAAAGGCATTTTGCGCATACATGAAATGAACACATTTTTCTCCAAAACTATAACACATGCAAGCTTGTCCTGTTTGGTGGAGATGATATTTAATAAAATAAGTAGAAATCCACTAAAAGTTTTGTTTGGTTATCTTGCAATCCCGAGATAATCGTCTCCATGCTCCAAATCCATTTTAAAGCCATTTTTAAGGCATTTCGCGCATACATGAAATGAACACATTTTTCTCCAAAACTATAACAGATGCAAGCTTGTCCTGTTTGGTGGAGATGATATTTAATAAAATAAGTAGAAATCCACTAAAAGTTTTGTTTGGTTATCTTGCAATCCCGAGATAATCGTCTCCATGCTCCAAATCCATTTTAAAGCCATTTTTAAGGCATTTCGCGCATACATGAAATGAACACATTTTTCTCCAAAACTATAACAGATGCAAGCTTGTCCTGTTTGGTGGAGATGATATTTAATAAAATAAGTAGAAATCCACTAAAAGTTTTGTTTGGTTATCTTGCAATCCCGAGATAATCGTCTCCATGCTCCAAATCCATTTTAAAGCCATTTTTAAGGCATTTCGCGCATACATGAAATGAACACATTTTTCTCCAAAACTATAACACATGCAAGCTTGTCCTGTTTGGTGGAGATGATATTTAATAAAATAAGTAGAAATCCACTAAAAGTTTTGTTTGGTTATCTTGCAATCCCGAGATAATCGTCTCCATGCTCCAAATCCATTTTAAAGCCATTTTTAAGGCATTTCGCGCATACATGAAATGAACACATTTTTCTCCAAAACTATAACAGATGCAAGCTTGTCCTGTTTGGTGGAGATGATATTTAATAAAATAAGTAGAAATCCACTAAAAGTTTTGTTTGGTTATCTTGCAATCCCGAGATAATCGTCTCCATGCTCCAAATCCATTTTAAAGCCATTTTTAAGGCATTTCGCGCATACATGAAATGAACACATTTTTCTCCAAAACTATAACACATGCAAGCTTGTCCTGTTTGGTGGAGATAATATTTAATAAAATAAGTAGAAAATCACTAAAAGTTTTGTTTGGTTATCTTGCAATCCCGAGATAATCGTCTCCATGCTCCAAATCCATTTTAAAGCCATTTTTAAGGCATTTCGCGCATACATGAAATGAACACATTTTTCTCCAAAACTATAACAGATGCAAGCTTGTCCTGTTTGGTGGAGATGATATTTAATAAAATAAGTAGAAATCCACTAAAAGTTTTGTTTGGTTATCTTGCAATCCCGAGATAATCGTCTCCATGCTCCAAATCCATTTTAAAGCCATTTTTAAGGCATTTCGCGCATACATGAAATGAACACATTTTTCTCCAAAACTATAACAGATGCAAGCTTGTCCTGTTTGGTGGAGATAATATTTAATAAAATAAGTAGAAATCTACTAAAAGTTTCGTTTGTTTATATTGCCATCCTGAGATAATCGTCTCCATGCTCCAAATCCATTTTAAAGCCATTTCAAAGGCATTTTGCGCATACATGAAATGAACACATTTTTCTCCAAAACTATAACACATGCAAGCTTGTCCTGTTTGGTGGAGATGATATTTAATAAAATAAGTAGAAATCCACTAAAAGTTTTGTTTGGTTATCTTGCAATCCCGAGATAATCGTCTCCATGCTCCAAATCCATTTTAAAGCCATTTTTAAGGCATTTCGCGCATACATGAAATGAACACATTTTTCTCCAAAACTATAACAGATGCAAGCTTGTCCTGTTTGGTGGAGATGATATTTAATAAAATAAGTAGAAATCCACTAAAAGTTTTGTTTGGTTATCTTGCAATCCCGAGATAATCGTCTCCATGCTCCAAATCCATTTTAAAGCCATTTTTAAGGCATTTCGCGCATACATGAAATGAACACATTTTTCTCCAAAACTATAACAGATGCAAGCTTGACCTGTTTGGTGGAGATAATATTTAATAAAATAAGTAGAAATCTACTAAAAGTTTCGTTTGTTTATATTGCCATCCTGAGATAATCGTCTCCATGCTCCAAATCCATTTTAAAGCCATTTCAAAGGCATTTTGCGCATACATGAATGAAATGAACACATTTTTCTCCAAAACTATAACACATGCAAGCTTGTCCTGTTTGGTGGAGATGATATTTAATAAAATAAGTAGAAATCCACTAAAAGTTTTGTTTGGTTATCTTGCAATCCCGAGATAATCGTCTCCATGCTCCAAATCCATTTTAAAGCCATTTTAAGGCATTTCGCGCATACATGAAATGAACACATTTTTCTCCAAAACTATAACAGATGCAAGCTTGTCCTGTTTGGTGGAGATAATATTTAATAAAATAAGTAGAAATCTACTAAAAGTTTCGTTTGTTTATATTGCCATCCTGAGATAATCGTCTCCATGCTCCAAATCCATTTTAAAGCCATTTCAAAGGCATTTTGCGCATACATGAAATGAACACATTTTTCTCCAAAACTATAACACATGCAAGCTTGTCCTGTTTGGTGGAGATGATATTTAATAAAATAAGTAGAAATCCACTAAAAGTTTTGTTTGGTTATCTTGCAATCCCGAGATAATCGTCTCCATGCTCCAAATCCATTTTAAAGCCATTTTTAAGGCATTTCGCGCATACATGAAATGAACACATTTTTCTCCAAAACTATAACAGATGCAAGCTTGTCCTGTTTGGTGGAGATGATATTTAATAAAATAAGTAGAAATCCACTAAAAGTTTTGTTTGGTTATCTTGCAATCCCGAGATAATCGTCTCCATGCTCCAAATCCATTTTAAAGCCATTTTTAAGGCATTTCGCGCATACATGAAATGAACACATTTTTCTCCAAAACTATAACAGATGCAAGCTTGTCCTGTTTGGTGGAGATGATATTTAATAAAATAAGTAGAAATCCACTAAAAGTTTTGTTTGGTTATCTTGCAATCCCGAGATAATCGTCTCCATGCTCCAAATCCATTTTAAAGCCATTTTTAAGGCATTTCGCGCATACATGAAATGAACACATTTTTCTCCAAAACTATAACAGATGCAAGCTTGTCCTGTTTGGTGGAGATGATATTTAATAAAATAAGTAGAAATCCACTAAAAGTTTTGTTTGGTTATCTTGCAATCCCGAGATAATCGTCTCCATGCTCCAAATCCATTTTAAAGCCATTTTTAAGGCATTTCGCGCATACATGAAATGAACACATTTTTCTCCAAAACTATAACAGATGCAAGCTTGTCCTGTTTGGTGGAGATGATATTTAATAAAATAAGTAGAAATCCACTAAAAGTTTTGTTTGGTTATCTTGCAATCCCGAGATAATCGTCTCCATGCTCCAAATCCATTTTAAAGCCATTTTTAAGGCATTTCGCGCATACATGAAATGAACACATTTTTCTCCAAAACTATAACAGATGCAAGCTTGTCCTGTTTGGTGGAGATGATATTTAATAAAATAAGTAGAAATCCACTAAAAGTTTTGTTTGGTTATCTTGCAATCCCGAGATAATCGTCTCCATGCTCCAAATCCATTTTAAAGCCATTTTAAGGCATTTCGCGCATACATGAAATGAACACATTTTTCTCCAAAACTATAACAGATGCAAGCTTGTCCTGTTTGGTGGAGATAATATTTAATAAAATAAGTAGAAATCTACTAAAAGTTTCGTTTGTTTATATTGCCATCCTGAGATAATCGTCTCCATGCTCCAAATCCATTTTAAAGCCATTTCAAAGGCATTTTGCGCATACATGAAATGAACACATTTTTCTCCAAAACTATAACACATGCAAGCTTGTCCTGTTTGGTGGAGATGATATTTAATAAAATAAGTAGAAATCCACTAAAAGTTTTGTTTGGTTATCTTGCAATCCCGAGATAATCGTCTCCATGCTCCAAATCCATTTTAAAGCCATTTTTAAGGCATTTCGCGCATACATGAAATGAACACATTTTTCTCCAAAACTATAACAGATGCAAGCTTGTCCTGTTTGGTGGAGATGATATTTAATAAAATAAGTAGAAATCCACTAAAAGTTTTGTTTGGTTATCTTGCAATCCCGAGATAATCGTCTCCATGCTCCAAATCCATTTTAAAGCCATTTTTAAGGCATTTCGCGCATACATGAAATGAACACATTTTTCTCCAAAACTATAACAGATGCAAGCTTGTCCTGTTTGGTGGAGATGATATTTAATAAAATAAGTAGAAATCCACTAAAAGTTTTGTTTGGTTATCTTGCAATCCCGAGATAATCGTCTCCATGCTCCAAATCCATTTTAAAGCCATTTTTAAGGCATTTCGCGCATACATGAAATGAACACATTTTTCTCCAAAACTATAACAGATGCAAGCTTGTCCTGTTTGGTGGAGATGATATTTAATAAAATAAGTAGAAATCCACTAAAAGTTTTGTTTGGTTATCTTGCAATCCCGAGATAATCGTCTCCATGCTCCAAATCCATTTTAAAGCCATTTTTAAGGCATTTCGCGCATACATGAAATGAACACATTTTTCTCCAAAACTATAACAGATGCAAGCTTGTCCTGTTTGGTGGAGATGATATTTAATAAAATAAGTAGAAATCCACTAAAAGTTTTGTTTGGTTATCTTGCAATCCCGAGATAATCGTCTCCATGCTCCAAATCCATTTTAAAGCCATTTTTAAGGCATTTCGCGCATACATGAAATGAACACATTTTTCTCCAAAACTATAACAGATGCAAGCTTGTCCTGTTTGGTGGAGATGATATTTAATAAAATAAGTAGAAATCCACTAAAAGTTTTGTTTGGTTATCTTGCAATCCCGAGATAATCGTCTCCATGCTCCAAATCCATTTTAAAGCCATTTTTAAGGCATTTCGCGCATACATGAAATGAACACATTTTTCTCCAAAACTATAACAGATGCAAGCTTGTCCTGTTTGGTGGAGATGATATTTAATAAAATAAGTAGAAATCCACTAAAAGTTTTGTTTGGTTATCTTGCAATCCCGAGATAATCGTCTCCATGCTCCAAATCCATTTTAAAGCCATTTTTAAGGCATTTCGCGCATACATGAAATGAACACATTTTTCTCCAAAACTATAACAGATGCAAGCTTGTCCTGTTTGGTGGAGATAATATTTAATAAAATAAGTAGAAATCTACTAAAAG
This sequence comes from Anomaloglossus baeobatrachus, assembly GCF_048569485.1. Classification (NCBI taxonomy): domain Eukaryota; kingdom Metazoa; phylum Chordata; class Amphibia; order Anura; family Aromobatidae; genus Anomaloglossus; species Anomaloglossus baeobatrachus. Next base: position 1,593,352 of record NW_027442090.1, on the reverse strand, counting down.
TTTCGTTTGTTTATATTGCCATCCTGAGATAATCGTCTCCATGCTCCAAATCCATTTTAAAGCCATTTCAAAGGCATTTTGCGCATACATGAAATGAACACATTTTTCTCCAAAACTATAACACATGCAAGCTTGTCCTGTTTGGTGGAGATGATATTTAATAAAATAAGTAGAAATCCACTAAAAGTTTTGTTTGGTTATCTTGCAATCCCGAGATAATCGTCTCCATGCTCCAAATCCATTTTAAAGCCATTTTTAAGGCATTTCGCGCATACATGAAATGAACACATTTTTCTCCAAAACTATAACAGATGCAAGCTTGTCCTGTTTGGTGGAGATGATATTTAATAAAATAAGTAGAAATCCACTAAAAGTTTTGTTTGGTTATCTTGCAATCCCGAGATAATCGTCTCCATGCTCCAAATCCATTTTAAAGCCATTTCAAAGGCATTTTGCGCATACATGAAATGAACACATTTTTCTCCAAAACTATAACACATGCAAGCTTGTCCTGTTTGGTGGAGATGATATTTAATAAAATAAGTAGAAATCCACTAAAAGTTTTGTTTGGTTATCTTGCAATCCCGAGATAATCGTCTCCATGCTCCAAATCCATTTTAAAACCATTTTTAAGGCATTTCGCGCATACATGAAATGAACACATTTTTCTCCAAAACTATAACAGATGCAAGCTTGTCCTGTTTGGTGGAGATGATATTTAATAAAATAAGTAGAAATCCACTAAAAGTTTTGTTTGGTTATCTTGCAATCCCGAGATAATCGTCTCCATGCTCCAAATCCATTCTAAAGCCATTTTTAAGGCATTTCGCGCATACATGAAATGAACACATTTTTCTCCAAAACTATAACAGATGCAAGCTTGTCCTGTTTGGTGGAGATGATATTTAATAAAATAAGTAGAAATCCACTAAAAGTTTTGTTTGGTTATCTTGCAATCCCGAGATAATCGTCTCCATGCTCCAAATCCATTTTAAAGCCATTTTTAAGGCATTTCGCGCATACATGAAATGAACACATTTTTCTCCAAAACTATAACAGATGCAAGCTTGTCCTGTTTGGTGGAGATGATATTTAATAAAATAAGTAGAAATCCACTAAAAGTTTTGTTTGGTTATATTGCAATCCCGAGATAATCGTCTCCATGCTCCAAATCCATTTTAAAGCCATTTTTAAGGCATTTCTCGCATACATGAAATGAACACATTTTTCTCCAAAACTATAACAGATGCAAGCTTGTCCTGTTTGGTGGAGATGATATTTAATAAAATAAGTAGAAATCCACTAAAAGTTTTGTTTGGTTATCTTGCAATCCCGAGATAATCGTCTCCATGCTCCAAATCCATTTTAAAGCCATTTTTAAGGCATTTCGCGCATACATGAAATGAACACATTTTTCTCCAAAACTATAACAGATGCAAGCTTGTCCTGTTTGGTGGAGATGATATTTAATAAAATAAGTAGAAATCCACTAAAAGTTTTGTTTGGTTATCTTGCAATCCCGAGATAATCGTCTCCATGCTCCAAATCCATTTTAAAGCCATTTCAAAGGCATTTTGCGCATACATGAAATGAACACATTTTTCTCCAAAACTATAACACATGCAAGCTTGTCCTGTTTGGTGGAGATGATATTTAATAAAATAAGTAGAAATCCACTAAAAGTTTTGTTTGGTTATCTTGCAATCCCGAGATAATCGTCTCCATGCTCCAAATCCATTTTAAAGCCATTTTTAAGGCATTTCGCGCATACATGAAATGAACACATTTTTCTCCAAAACTATAACAGATGCAAGCTTGTCCTGTTTGGTGGAGATGATATTTAATAAAATAAGTAGAAATCCACTAAAAGTTTTGTTTGGTTATCTTGCAATCCCGAGATAATCGTCTCCATGCTCCAAATCCATTTTAAAGCCATTTTTAAGGCATTTCGCGCATACATGAAATGAACACATTTTTCTCCAAAACTATAACAGATGCAAGCTTGTCCTGTTTGGTGGAGATGATATTTAATAAAATAAGTAGAAATCCACTAAAAGTTTTGTTTGGTTATCTTGCAATCCCGAGATAATCGTCTCCATGCTCCAAATCCATTTTAAAGCCATTTTTAAGGCATTTCGCGCATACATGAAATGAACACATTTTTCTCCAAAACTATAACAGATGCAAGCTTGTCCTGTTTGGTGGAGATGATATTTAATAAAATAAGTAGAAATCCACTAAAAGTTTTGTTTGGTTATCTTGCAATCCCGAGATAATCGTCTCCATGCTCCAAATCCATTTTAAAGCCATTTTTAAGGCATTTCGCGCATACATGAAATGAACACATTTTTCTCCAAAACTATAACAGATGCAAACTTGTCCTGTTTGGTGGAGATGATATTTAATAAAATAAGTAGAAATCCACTAAAAGTTTTGTTTGGTTATATTGCAATCCCGAGATAATCGTCTCCATGCTCCAAATCCATTTTAAAGCCATTTTTAAGGCATTTCGCGCATACATGAAATGAACACATTTTTCTCCAAAACTATAACAGATGCAAGCTTGTCCTGTTTGGTGGAGATGATATTTATAAAATAAGTAGAAATCAACTAAAAGTTTTGTTTGGTTATCTTGCAATCCCGAGATAATCGTCTCCATGCTCCAAATCCATTTTAAAGCCATTTTTAAGGCATTTCGCGCATACATGAAATGAACACATTTTTCTCCAAAACTATAACAGATGCAAGCTTGTCCTGTTTGGTGGAGATAATATTTAATAAAATAAGTAGAAATCTACTAAAAGTTTCGTTTGTTTATATTGCCATCCTGAGATAATCGTCTCCATGCTCCAAATCCATTTTAAAGCCATTTCAAAGGCATTTTGCGCATACATGAAATGAACACATTTTTCTCCAAAACTATAACACATGCAAGCTTGTCCTGTTTGGTGGAGATGATATTTAATAAAATAAGTAGAAATCCACTAAAAGTTTTGTTTGATTATCTTGCAATCCCGAGATAATCGTCTCCATGCTCCAAATCCATTTTAAAGCCATTTTTAAGGCATTTCGCGCATACATGAAATGAACACATTTTTCTCCAAAACTATAACAGATGCAAGCTTGTCCTGTTTGGTGGAGATGATATTTAATAAAATAAGTAGAAATCCACTAAAAGTTTTGTTTGGTTATCTTGCAATCCCGAGATAATCGTCTCCATGCTCCAAATCCATTTTAAAGCCATTTTTAAGGCATTTCGCGCATACATGAAATGAACACATTTTTCTCCAAAACTATAACAGATGCAAGCTTGTCCTGTTTGGTGGAGATGATATTTAATAAAATAAGTAGAAATCCACTAAAAGTTTTGTTTGGTTATCTTGCAATCCCGAGATAATCGTCTCCATGCTCCAAATCCATTTTAAAGCCATTTTTAAGGCATTTCGCGCATACATGAAATGAACACATTTTTCTCCAAAACTATAACAGATGCAAGCTTGTCCTGTTTGGTGGAGATGATATTTAATAAAATAAGTAGAAATCCACTAAAAGTTTTGTTTGGTTATCTTGCAATCCCGAGATAATCGTCTCCATGCTCCAAATCCATTTTAAAGCCATTTTTAAGGCATTTCGCGCATACATGAAATGAACACATTTTTCTCCAAAACTATAACAGATGCAAGCTTGTCCTGTTTGGTGGAGATGATATTTAATAAAATAAGTAGAAATCCACTAAAAGTTTTGTTTGGTTATCTTGCAATCCCGAGATAATCGTCTCCATGCTCCAAATCCATTTTAAAGCCATTTTTAAGGCATTTCGCGCATACATGAAATGAACACATTTTTCTCCAAAACTATAGCAGATGCAAGCTTGTCCTGTTTGGTGGAGATGATATTTAATAAAATAAGTAGAAATCCACTAAAAGTTTTGTTTGGTTATATTGCAATCCCGTGATAATCGTCTCCATGCTCCAAATCCATTTTAAAGCCATTTTTAAGGCATTTCGCGCATACATGAAATGAACACATTTTTCTCCAAAACTATAACAGATGCAAGCTTGTCCTGTTTGGTGGAGATGATATTTAATAAAATAAGTAGAAATCCACTAAAAGTTTTGTTTGGTTATCTTGCAATCCCGAAATAATCGTCTCCATGCTCCAAATCCATTTTAAAGCCATTTTTAAGGCATTTCGCGCATACATGAAATGAACACATTTTTCTCCAAAACTATAACAGATGCAAGCTTGTCTTGTTTGGTGGAGATGATATTTAATAAAATAAGTAGAAATCCACTAAAAGTTTTGTTTGGTTATCTTGCAATCCCGAGATAATCGTCTCCATGCTCCAAATCCATTTTAAAGCCATTTTTAAGGCATTTCGCGCATACATGAAATGAACACATTTTTCTCCAAAACTATAACAGATGCAAGCTTGTCCTGTTTGGTGGAGATAATATTTAATAAAATAAGTAGAAATCTACTAAAAGTTTCGTTTGTTTATATTGCCATCCTGAGATAATCGTCTCCATGCTCCAAATCCATTTTAAAGCCATTTCAAAGGCATTTTGCGCATACATGAAATGAACACATTTTTCTCCAAAACTATAACACATGCAAGCTTGTCCTGTTTGGTGGAGATGATATTTAATAAAATAAGTAGAAATCCACTAAAAGTTTTGTTTGGTTATCTTGCAATCCCGAGATAATCGTCTCCATGCTCCAAATCCATTTTAAAGCCATTTTTAAGGCATTTCGCGCATACATGAAATGAACACATTTTTCTCCAAAACTATAACAGATGCAAGCTTGTCCTGTTTGGTGGAGATGATATTTAATAAAATAAGTAGAAATCCACTAAAAGTTTTGTTTGGTTATCTTGCAATCCCGAGATAATCGTCTCCATGCTCCAAATCCATTTTAAAGCCATTTTTAAGGCATTTCGCGCATACATGAAATGAACACATTTTTCTCCAAAACTATAACAGATGCAAGCTTGTCCTGTTTGGTGGAGATAATATTTAATAAAATAAGTAGAAATCTACTAAAAGTTTCGTTTGTTTATATTGCCATCCTGAGATAATCGTCTCCATGCTCCAAATCCATTTTAAAGCCATTTCAAAGGCATTTTGCGCATACATGAAATGAACACATTTTTCTCCAAAACTATAACACATGCAAGCTTGTCCTGTTTGGTGGAGATGATATTTAATAAAATAAGTAGAAATCCACTAAAAGTTTTGTTTGGTTATCTTGCAATCCCGAGATAATCGTCTCCATGCTCCAAATCCATTTTAAAGCCATTTTTAAGGCATTTCGCGCATACATGAAATGAACACATTTTTCTCCAAAACTATAACAGATGCAAGCTTGTCCTGTTTGGTGGAGATGATATTTAATAAAATAAGTAGAAATCCACTAAAAGTTTTGTTTGGTTATCTTGCAATCCCGAGATAATCGTCTCCATGCTCCAAATCCATTTTAAAGCCATTTTTAAGGCATTTCGCGCATACATGAAATGAACACATTTTTCTCCAAAACTATAACAGATGCAAGCTTGTCCTGTTTGGTGGAGATGATATTTAATAAAATAAGTAGAAATCCACTAAAAGTTTTGTTTGGTTATCTTGCAATCCCGAGATAATCGTCTCCATGCTCCAAATCCATTTTAAAGCCATTTCAAAGGCATTTTGCGCATACATGAAATGAACACATTTTTCTCCAAAACTATAACACATGCAAGCTTGTCCTGTTTGGTGGAGATGATATTTAATAAAATAAGTAGAAATCCACTAAAAGTTTTGTTTGGTTATCTTGCAATCCCGAGATAATCGTCTTCATGCTCCAAATCCATTTTAAAGCCATTTTTAAGGCATTTCGCGCATACATGAAATGAACACATTTTTCTCCAAAACTATAACAGATGCAAGCTTGTCCTGTTTGGTGGAGATGATATTTAATAAAATAAGTAGAAATCCACTAAAAGTTTTGTTTGGTTATCTTGCAATCCCGAGATAATCGTCTCCATGCTCCAAATCCATTCTAAAGCCATTTTTAAGGCATTTCGCGCATACATGAAATGAACACATTTTTCTCCAAAACTATAACAGATGCAAGCTTGTCCTGTTTGGTGGAGATGATATTTAATAAAATAAGTAGAAATCCACTAAAAGTTTTGTTTGGTTATCTTGCAATCCCGAGATAATCGTCTCCATGCTCCAAATCCATTTTAAAGCCATTTTTAAGGCATTTCGCGCATACATGAAATGAACACATTTTTCTCCAAAACTATAACAGATGCAAGCTTGTCCTGTTTGGTGGAGATGATATTTAATAAAATAAGTAGAAATCCACTAAAAGTTTTGTTTGGTTATATTGCAATCCCGAGATAATCGTCTCCATGCTCCAAATCCATTTTAAAGCCATTTTTAAGGCATTTCGCGCATACATGAAATGAACACATTTTTCTCCAAAACTATAACAGATGCAAGCTTGTCCTGTTTGGTGGAGATGATATTTAATAAAATAAGTAGAAATCCACTAAAAGTTTTGTTTGGTTATCTTGCAATCCCGAGATAATCGTCTCCATGCTCCAAATCCATTTTAAAGCCATTTTTAAGGCATTTCGCGCATACATGAAATGAACACATTTTTCTCCAAAACTATAACAGATGCAAGCTTGTCCTGTTTGGTGGAGATGATATTTAATAAAATAAGTAGAAATCCACTAAAAGTTTTGTTTGGTTATCTTGCAATCCCGAGATAATCGTCTCCATGCTCCAAATCCATTTTAAAGCCATTTTTAAGGCATTTCGCGCATACATGAAATGAACACATTTTTCTCCAAAACTATAACAGATGCAAGCTTGTCCTGTTTGGTGGAGATGATATTTAATAAAATAAGTAGAAATCCACTAAAAGTTTTGTTTGGTTATCTTGCAATCCCGAGATAATCGTCTCCATGCTCCAAATCCATTTTAAAGCCATTTTTAAGGCATTTCGCGCATACATGAAATGAACACATTTTTCTCCAAAACTATAACAGATGCAAGCTTGTCCTGTTTGGTGGAGATGATATTTAATAAAATAAGTAGAAATCACTAAAAGTTTTGTTTGGTTATCTTGCAATCCCGAGATAATCGTCTCCATGCTCCAAATCCATTTTAAAGCCATTTTTAAGGCATTTCGCGCATACATGAAATGAACACATTTTTCTCCAAAACTATAACAGATGCAAGCTTGTCCTGTTTGGTGGAGATGATATTTAATAAAATAAGTAGAAATCCACTAAAAGTTTTGTTTGGTTATATTGCAATCCTGAGATAATCGTCTCCATGCTCCAAATCCATTTTAAAGCCATTTTTAAGGCATTTCGCGCATACATGAAATGAACACATTTTTCTCCAAAACTATAACAGATGCAAGCTTGTCCTGTTTGGTGGAGATGATATTTAATAAAATAAGTAGAAATCCACTAAAAGTTTTGTTTGGTTATCTTGCAATCCCGAAATAATCGTCTCCATGCTCCAAATCCATTTTAAAGCCATTTTTAAGGCATTTCGCGCATACATGAAATGAACACATTTTTCTCCAAAACTATAACAGATGCAAGCTTGTCTTGTTTGGTGGAGATGATATTTAATAAAATAAGTAGAAATCCACTAAAAGTTTTGTTTGGTTATCTTGCAATCCCGAGATAATCGTCTCCATGCTCCAAATCCATTTTAAAGCCATTTTTAAGGCATTTCGCGCATACATGAAATGAACACATTTTTCTCCAAAACTATAACAGATGCAAGCTTGTCCTGTTTGGTGGAGATAATATTTAATAAAATAAGTAGAAATCTACTAAAAGTTTCGTTTGTTTATATTGCCATCCTGAGATAATCGTCTCCATGCTCCAAATCCATTTTAAAGCCATTTCAAAGGCATTTTGCGCATACATGAAATGAACACATTTTTCTCCAAAACTATAACACATGCAAGCTTGTCCTGTTTGGTGGAGATGATATTTAATAAAATAAGTAGAAATCCACTAAAAGTTTTGTTTGGTTATCTTGCAATCCCGAGATAATCGTCTCCATGCTCCAAATCCATTTTAAAGCCATTTTTAAGGCATTTCGCGCATACATGAAATGAACACATTTTTCTCCAAAACTATAACAGATGCAAGCTTGTCCTGTTTGGTGGAGATGATATTTAATAAAATAAGTAGAAATCCACTAAAAGTTTTGTTTGGTTATCTTGCAATCCCGAGATAATCGTCTCCATGCTCCAAATCCATTTTAAAGCCATTTTTAAGGCATTTCGCGCATACATGAAATGAACACATTTTTCTCCAAAACTATAACAGATGCAAGCTTGTCCTGTTTGGTGGAGATAATATTTAATAAAATAAGTAGAAATCTACTAAAAGTTTCGTTTGTTTATATTGCCATCCTGAGATAATCGTCTCCATGCTCCAAATCCATTTTAAAGCCATTTCAAAGGCATTTTGCGCATACATGAAATGAACACATTTTTCTCCAAAACTATAACACATGCAAGCTTGTCCTGTTTGGTGGAGATATTTAATAAAATAAGTAGAAATCCACTAAAAGTTTTGTTTGGTTATCTTGCAATCCCGAGATAATCGTCTCCATGCTCCAAATCCATTTTAAAGCCATTTTTAAGGCATTTCGCGCATACATGAAATGAACACATTTTTCTCCAAAACTATAACAGATGCAAGCTTGTCCTGTTTGGTGGAGATGATATTTAATAAAATAAGTAGAAATCCACTAAAAGTTTTGTTTGGTTATCTTGCAATCCCGAGATAATCGTCTCCATGCTCCAAATCCATTTTAAAGCCATTTTTAAGGCATTTCGCGCATACATGAAATGAACACATTTTTCTCCAAAACTATAACAGATGCAAGCTTGTCCTGTTTGGTGGAGATGATATTTAATAAAATAAGTAGAAATCCACTAAAAGTTTTGTTTGGTTATCTTGCAATCCCGAGATAATCGTCTCCATGCTCCAAATCCATTTTAAAGCCATTTCAAAGGCATTTTGCGCATACATGAAATGAACACATTTTTCTCCAAAACTATAACACATGCAAGCTTGTCCTGTTTGGTGGAGATGATATTTAATAAAATAAGTAGAAATCCACTAAAAGTTTTGTTTGGTTATCTTGCAATCCCGAGATAATCGTCTTCATGCTCCAAATCCATTTTAAAGCCATTTTTAAGGCATTTCGCGCATACATGAAATGAACACATTTTTCTCCAAAACTATAACAGATGCAAGCTTGTCCTGTTTGGTGGAGATGATATTTAATAAAATAAGTAGAAATCCACTAAAAGTTTTGTTTGGTTATCTTGCAATCCCGAGATAATCGTCTCCATGCTCCAAATCCATTCTAAAGCCATTTTTAAGGCATTTCGCGCATACATGAAATGAACACATTTTTCTCCAAAACTATAACAGATGCAAGCTTGTCCTGTTTGGTGGAGATGATATTTAATAAAATAAGTAGAAATCCACTAAAAGTTTTGTTTGGTTATCTTGCAATCCCGAGATAATCGTCTCCATGCTCCAAATCCATTTTAAAGCCATTTTTAAGGCATTTCGCGCATACATGAAATGAACACATTTTTCTCCAAAACTATAACAGATGCAAGCTTGTCCTGTTTGGTGGAGATGATATTTAATAAAATAAGTAGAAATCCACTAAAAGTTTTGTTTGGTTATCTTGCAATCCCGAGATAATCGTCTCCATGCTCCAAATCCATTTTAAAGCCATTTTTAAGGCATTTCGCGCATACATGAAATGAACACATTTTTCTCCAAAACTATAACAGATGCAAGCTTGTCCTGTTTGGTGGAGATGATATTTAATAAAATAAGTAGAAATCCACTAAAAGTTTTGTTTGGTTATATTGCAATCCCGAGATAATCGTCTCCATGCTCCAAATCCATTTTAAAGCCATTTTTAAGGCATTTCGCGCATACATGAAATGAACACATTTTTCTCCAAAACTATAACAGATGCAAGCTTGTCCTGTTTGGTGGAGATGATATTTAATAAAATAAGTAGAAATCCACTAAAAGTTTTGTTTGGTTATCTTGCAATCCCGAGATAATCGTCTCCATGCTCCAAATCCATTTTAAAGCCATTTTTAAGGCATTTCGCGCATACATGAAATGAACACATTTTTCTCCAAAACTATAACAGATGCAAGCTTGTCCTGTTTGGTGGAGATGATATTTAATAAAATAAGTAGAAATCCACTAAAAGTTTTGTTTGGTTATCTTGCAATCCCGAGATAATCGTCTCCATGCTCCAAATCCATTTTAAAGCCATTTTTAAGGCATTTCGCGCATACATGAAATGAACACATTTTTCTCCAAAACTATAACAGATGCAAGCTTGTCCTGTTTGGTGGAGATGATATTTAATAAAATAAGTAGAAATCCACTAAAAGTTTTGTTTGGTTATCTTGCAATCCCGAGATAATCGTCTCCATGCTCCAAATCCATTTTAAAGTCATTTTTAAGGCATTTCGCGCATACATGAAATGAACACATTTTTCTCCAAAACTATAACAGATGCAAGCTTGTCCTGTTTGGTGGAGATACTATTTAATAAAATAAGTAGAAATCTACTAAAAGTTTCGTTTGTTTATATTGCCATCCTGAGATAATCGTCTCCATGCTCCAAATCCATTTTAAAGCCATTTCAAAGGCATTTTGCGCATACATGAAATGAACACATTTTTCTCCAAAACTATAACACATGCAAGCTTGTCCTGTTTGGTGGAGATGATATTTAATAAAATAAGTAGAAATCCACTAAAAGTTTTGTTTGGTTATCTTGCAATCCCGAGATAATCGTCTCCATGCTCCAAATCCATTTTAAAGCCATTTTTAAGGCATTTCGCGCATACATGAAATGAACACATTTTTCTCCAAAACTATAACAGATGCAAGCTTGTCCTGTTTGGTGGAGATGATATTTAATAAAATAAGTAGAAATCCACTAAAAGTTTTGTTTGGTTATCTTGCAATCCCGAGATAATCGTCTCCATGCTCCAAATCCATTTTAAAGCCATTTTTAAGGCATTTCGCGCATACATGAAATGAACACATTTTTCTCCAAAACTATAACAGATGCAAGCTTGTCCTGTTTGGTGGAGATGATATTTAATAAAATAAGTAGAAATCCACTAAAAGTTTTGTTTGGTTATATTGCAATCCTGAGATAATCGTCTCCATGCTCCAAATCCATTTTAAAGCCATTTTTAAGGCATTTCGCGCATACATGAAATGAACACATTTTTCTCCAAAACTATAACAGATGCAAGCTTGTCCTGTTTGGTGGAGATGATATTTAATAAAATAAGTAGAAATCCACTAAAAGTTTTGTTTGGTTATCTTGCAATCCCGAAATAATCGTCTCCATGCTCCAAATCCATTTTAAAGCCATTTTTAAGGCATTTCGCGCATACATGAAATGAACACATTTTTCTCCAAAACTATAACAGATGCAAGCTTGTCTTGTTTGGTGGAGATGATATTTAATAAAATAAGTAGAAATCCACTAAAAGTTTTGTTTGGTTATCTTGCAATCCCGAGATAATCGTCTCCATGCTCCAAATCCATTTTAAAGCCATTTTTAAGGCATTTCGAGCATACATGAAATGAACACATTTTTCTCCAAAACTATAACAGATGCAAGCTTGTCCTGTTTGGTGGAGATAATATTTAATAAAATAAGTAGAAATCTACTAAAAGTTTCGTTTGTTTATATTGCCATCCTGAGATAATCGTCTCCATGCTCCAAATCCATTTTAAAGCCATTTCAAAGGCATTTTGCGCATACATGAAATGAACACATTTTTCTCCAAAACTATAACACATGCAAGCTTGTCCTGTTTGGTGGAGATGATATTTAATAAAATAAGTAGAAATCCACTAAAAGTTTTGTTTGGTTATCTTGCAATCCCGAGATAATCGTCTCCATGCTCCAAATCCATTTTAAAGCCATTTTTAAGGCATTTCGCGCATACATGAAATGAACACATTTTTCTCCAAAACTATAACAGATGCAAGCTTGTCCTGTTTGGTGGAGATGATATTTAATAAAATAAGTAGAAATCCACTAAAAGTTTTGTTTGGTTATCTTGCAATCCCGAGATAATCGTCTCCATGCTCCAAATCCATTTTAAAGCCATTTTTAAGGCATTTCGCGCATACATGAAATGAACACATTTTTCTCCAAAACTATAACAGATGCAAGCTTGTCCTGTTTGGTGGAGATAATATTTAATAAAATAAGTAGAAATCTACTAAAAGTTTCGTTTGTTTATATTGCCATCCTGAGATAATCGTCTCCATGCTCCAAATCCATTTTAAAGCCATTTCAAAGGCATTTTGCGCATACATGAAATGAACACATTTTTCTCCAAAACTATAACACATGCAAGCTTGTCCTGTTTGGTGGAGATGATATTTAATAAAATAAGTAGAAATCCACTAAAAGTTTTGTTTGGTTATCTTGCAATCCCGAGATAATCGTCTCCATGCTCCAAATCCATTTTAAAGCCATTTTTAAGGCATTTCGCGCATACATGAAATGAACACATTTTTCTCCAAAACTATAACAGATGCAAGCTTGTCCTGTTTGGTGGAGATGATATTTAATAAAATAAGTAGAAATCCACTAAAAGTTTTGTTTGGTTATCTTGCAATCCCGAGATAATCGTCTCCATGCTCCAAATCCATTTTAAAGCCATTTTTAAGGCATTTCGCGCATACATGAAATGAACACATTTTTCTCCAAAACTATAACAGATGCAAGCTTGTCCTGTTTGGTGGAGATGATATTTAATAAAATAAGTAGAAATCCACTAAAAGTTTTGTTTGGTTATCTTGCAATCCCGAGATAATCGTCTCCATGCTCCAAATCCATTTTAAAGCCATTTCAAAGGCATTTTGCGCATACATGAAATGAACACATTTTTCTCCAAAACTATAACACATGCAAGCTTGTCCTGTTTGGTGGAGATGATATTTAATAAAATAAGTAGAAATCCACTAAAAGTTTTGTTTGGTTATCTTGCAATCCCGAGATAATCGTCTTCATGCTCCAAATCCATTTTAAAGCCATTTTTAAGGCATTTCGCGCATACATGAAATGAACACATTTTTCTCCAAAACTATAACAAATGCAAGCTTGTCCTGTTTGGTGGAGATGATATTTAATAAAATAAGTAGAAATCCACTAAAAGTTTTGTTTGGTTATCTTGCAATCCCGAGATAATCGTCTCCATGCTCCAAATCCATTCTAAAGCCATTTTTAAGGCATTTCGCGCATACATGAAATGAACACATTTTTCTCCAAAACTATAACAGATGCAAGCTTGTCCTGTTTGGTGGAGATGATATTTAATAAAATAAGTAGAAATCCACTAAAAGTTTTGTTTGGTTATCTTGCAATCCCGAGATAATCGTCTCCATGCTCCAAATCCATTTTAAAGCCATTTTTAAGGCATTTCGCGCATACATGAAATGAACACATTTTTCTCCAAAACTATAACAGATGCAAGCTTGTCCTGTTTGGTGGAGATGATATTTAATAAAATAAGTAGAAATCCACTAAAAGTTTTGTTTGGTTATCTTGCAATCCCGAGATAATCGTCTCCATGCTCCAAATCCATTTTAAAGCCATTTTTAAGGCATTTCGCGCATACATGAAATGAACACATTTTTCTCCAAAACTATAACAGATGCAAGCTTGTCCTGTTTGGTGGAGATGATATTTAATAAAATAAGTAGAAATCCACTAAAAGTTTTGTTTGGTTATATTGCAATCCCGAGATAATCGTCTCCATGCTCCAAATCCATTTTAAAGCCATTTTTAAGGCATTTCGCGCATACATGAAATGAACACATTTTTCTCCAAAACTATAACAGATGCAAGCTTGTCCTGTTTGGTGGAGATGATATTTAATAAAATAAGTAGAAATCCACTAAAAGTTTTGTTTGGTTATCTTGCAATCCCGAGATAATCGTCTCCATGCTCCAAATCCATTTTAAAGCCATTTTTAAGGCATTTCGCGCATACATGAAATGAACACATTTTTCTCCAAAACTATAACAGATGCAAGCTTGTCCTGTTTGGTGGAGATGATATTTAATAAAATAAGTAGAAATCCACTAAAAGTTTTGTTTGGTTATCTTGCAATCCCGAGATAATCGTCTCCATGCTCCAAATCCATTTTAAAGCCATTTTTAAGGCATTTCGCGCATACATGAAATGAACACATTTTTCTCCAAAACTATAACAGATGCAAGCTTGTCCTGTTTGGTGGAGATGATATTTAATAAAATAAGTAGAAATCCACTAAAAGTTTTGTTTGGTTATCTTGCAATCCCGAGATAATCGTCTCCATGCTCCAAATCCATTTTAAAGTCATTTTTAAGGCATTTCGCGCATACATGAAATGAACACATTTTTCTCCAAAACTATAACAGATGCAAGCTTGTCCTGTTTGGTGGAGATACTATTTAATAAAATAAGTAGAAATCTACTAAAAGTTTCGTTTGTTTATATTGCCATCCTGAGATAATCGTCTCCATGCTCCAAATCCATTTTAAAGCCATTTCAAAGGCATTTTGCGCATACATGAAATGAACACATTTTTCTCCAAAACTATAACACATGCAAGCTTGTCCTGTTTGGTGGAGATGATATTTAATAAAATAAGTAGAAATCCACTAAAAGTTTTGTTTGGTTATCTTGCAATCCCGAGATAATCGTCTCCATGCTCCAAATTTATTTTAAAGCCATTTTTAAGGCATTTCGCGCATACATGAAATGAACACATTTTTCTCCAAAACTATAACAGATGCAAGCTTGTCCTGTTTGGTGGAGATGATATTTAATAAAATAAGTAGAAATCCACTAAAAGTTTTGTTTGGTTATCTTGCAATCCCGAGATAATCGTCTCCATGCTCCAAATCCATTTTAAAGCCATTTTTAAGGCATTTCGCGCATACATGAAATGAACACATTTTTCTCCAAAACTATAACAGATGCAAGCTTGTCCTGTTTGGTGGAGATACTATTTAATAAAATAAGTAGAAATCTACTAAAACATTCGTTAGTTTATATTGCCATCCTGAGATAATCGTCTCCATGCTCCAAATCCATTTTAAAGCCATTTCAAAGGCATTTTGCGCATACATGAAATGAACACATTTTTCTCCAAAACTATAACACATGCAAGCTTGTCCTGTTTGGTGGAGATGATATTTAATAAAATAAGTAGAAATCCACTAAAAGTTTTGTTTGGTTATCTTGCAATCCCGAGATAATCGTCTCCATGCTTCAAATCCATTTTAAAGCCATTTTTAAGGCATTTCGCGCATACATGAAATGAACACATTTTTCTCCAAAACTATAACAGATGCAAGCTTGTCCTGTTTGGTGGAGATGATATTTAATAAAATAAGTAGAAATCCACTAAAAGTTTTGTTTGGTTATCTTGCAATCCCGAGATAATCGTCTCCATGCTCCAAATCCATTTTAAAGCCATTTTTAAGGCATTTCGCGCATACATGAAATGAACACATTTTTCTCCAAAACTATAACAGATGCAAGCTTGTCCTGTTTGGTGGAGATACTATTTAATAAAATAAGTAGAAATCTACTAAAAGTTTCGTTTGTTTATATTGCCATCCTGAGATAATCGTCTCCATGCTCCAAATCCATTTTAAAGCCATTTCAAAGGCATTTTGCGCATACATGAAATGAACACATTTTTCTCCAAAACTATAACACATGCAAGCTTGTCCTGTTTGGTGGAGATGATATTTAATAAAATAAGTAGAAATCCACTAAAAGTTTTGTTTGGTTATCTTGCAATCCCGAGATAATCGTCTCCATGCTCCAAATCCATTTTAAAGCCATTTTTAAGGCATTTCGCGCATACATGAAATGAACACATTTTTCTCCAAAACTATAACAGATGCAAGCTTGTCCTGTTTGGTGGAGATGATATTTAATAAAATAAGTAGAAATCCACTAAAAGTTTTGTTTGGTTATCTTGCAATCCCGAGATAATCGTCTCCATGCTCCAAATCCATTTTAAAGCCATTTTTAAGGCATTTCGCGCATACATGAAATGAACACATTTTTCTCCAAAACTATAACAGATGCAAGCTTGTCCTGTTTGGTGATGATATTTAATAAAATAAGTAGAAATCCACTAAAAGTTTTGTTTGGTTATCTTGCAATCCCGAGATAATCGTCTCCATGCTCCAAATCCATTTTAAAGCCATTTTTAAGGCATTTCGCGCATACATGAAATGAACACATTTTTCTCCAAAACTATAACACATGCAAGCTTGTCCTGTTTGGTGGAGATGATATTTAATAAAATAAGTAGAAATCCACTAAAAGTTTTGTTTGGTTATCTTGCAATCCCGAGATAATCGTCTCCATGCTCCAAATCCATTTTAAAGCCATTTTTAAGGCATTTCGCGCATACATGAAATGAACACATTTTTCTCCAAAACTATAACAGATGCAAGCTTGTCCTGTTTGGTGGAGATGATATTTAATAAAATAAGTAGAAATCCACTAAAAGTTTTGTTTGGTTATCTTGCAATCCCGAGATAATCGTCTCCATGCTCCAAATCCATTTTAAAGCCATTTTTAAGGCATTTCGCGCATACATGAAATGAACACATTTTTCTTCAAAACTATAACAGATGCAAGCTTGTCCTGTTTGGTGATGATATTTAATAAAATAAGTAGAAATCCACTAAAAGTTTTGTTTGGTTATCTTGCAATCCCGAGATAATCGTCTCCATGCTCCAAATCCATTTTAAAGCCATTTTTAAGGCATTTCGCGCATACATGAAATGAACACATTTTTCTCCAAAACTATAACACATGCAAGCTTGTCCTGTTTGGTGGAGATGATATTTAATAAAATAAGTAGAAATCCACTAAAAGTTTTGTTTGGTTATCTTGCAATCCCGAGATAATCGTCTCCATGCTCCAAATCCATTTTAAAGCCATTTTTAAGGCATTTCGCGCATACATGAAATGAACACATTTTTCTCCAAAACTATAACAGATGCAAGCTTGTCCTGTTTGGTGGAGATGATATTTAATAAAATAAGTAGAAATCCACTAAAAGTTTTGTTTGGTTATCTTGCAATCCCGAGATAATCGTCTCCATGCTCCAAATCCATTTTAAAGCCATTTTTAAGGCATTTCGCGCATACATGAAATGAACACATTTTTCTCCAAAACTATAACACATGCAAGCTTGTCCTGTTTGGTGGAGATAATATTTAATAAAATAAGAAGAAATCTACTAAAAGTTTCGTTTGTTTATATTGCCATCCTGAGATAATCGTCTCCATGCTCCAAATCCATTTTAAAGCCATTTCAAAGGCATTTTGCGCATACATGAAATGAACACATTTTTCTCCAAAACTATAACACATGCAAGCTTGTCCTGTTTGGTGGAGATGATATTTAATAAAATAAGTAGAAATCCACTAAAAGTTTTGTTTGGTTATCTTGCAATCCCGAGATAATCGTCTCCATGCTCCAAATCCATTTTAAAGCCATTTTTAAGGCATTTCGCGCATACATGAAATGAACACATTTTTCTCCAAAACTATAACAGATGCAAGCTTGTCCTGTTTGGTGGAGATGATATTTAATAAAATAAGTAGAAATCCACTAAAAGTTTTGTTTGGTTATCTTGCAATCCCGAGATAATCGTCTCCATGCTCCAAATCCATTTTAAAGCCATTTTTAAGGCATTTCGCGCATACATGAAATGAACACATTTTTCTCCAAAACTATAACAGATGCAAGCTTGTCCTGTTTGGTGGAGATGATATTTAATAAAATAAGTAGAAATCCACTAAAAGTTTTGTTTGGTTATCTTGCAATCCCGAGATAATCGTCTCCATGCTCCAAATCCATTTTAAAGCCATTTTTAAGGCATTTCGCGCATACATGAAATGAACACATTTTTCTCCAAAACTATAACAGATGCAAGCTTGTCCTGTTTGGTGATGATATTTAATAAAATAAGTAGAAATCCACTAAAAGTTTTGTTTGGTTATCTTGCAATCCCGAGATAATCGTCTCCATGCTCCAAATCCATTTTAAAGCCATTTTTAAGGCATTTCGCGCATACATGAAATGAACACATTTTTCTCCAAAACTATAACACATGCAAGCTTGTCCTGTTTGGTGGAGATGATATTTAATAAAATAAGTAGAAATCCACTAAAAGTTTTGTTTGGTTATCTTGCAATCCCGAGATAATCGTCTCCATGCTC
Source organism: Anomaloglossus baeobatrachus (assembly GCF_048569485.1). Lineage (NCBI taxonomy): Eukaryota > Metazoa > Chordata > Amphibia > Anura > Aromobatidae > Anomaloglossus > Anomaloglossus baeobatrachus. The sequence continues at coordinate 1,574,994 of NW_027442090.1, read as the reverse complement.
CAAATCCATTTTAAAGCCATTTTTAAGGCATTTCGCGCATACATGAAATGAACACATTTTTCTCCAAAACTATAACAGATGCAAGCTTGTCCTGTTTGGTGGAGATGATATTTAATAAAATAAGTAGAAATCCACTAAAAGTTTTGTTTGGTTATCTTGCAATCCCGAGATAATCGTCTCCATGCTCCAAATCCATTTTAAAGCCATTTTTAAGGCATTTCGCGCATACATGAAATGAACACATTTTTCTCCAAAACTATAACACATGCAAGCTTGTCCTGTTTGGTGGAGATAATATTTAATAAAATAAGAAGAAATCTACTAAAAGTTTCGTTTGTTTATATTGCCATCCTGAGATAATCGTCTCCATGCTCCAAATCCATTTTAAAGCCATTTCAAAGGCATTTTGCGCATACATGAAATGAACACATTTTTCTCCAAAACTATAACACATGCAAGCTTGTCCTGTTTGGTGGAGATGATATTTAATAAAATAAGTAGAAATCCACTAAAAGTTTTGTTTGGTTATCTTGCAATCCCGAGATAATCGTCTCCATGCTCCAAATCCATTTTAAAGCCATTTTTAAGGCATTTCGCGCATACATGAAATGAACACATTTTTCTCCAAAACTATAACAGATGCAAGCTTGTCCTGTTTGGTGGAGATGATATTTAATAAAATAAGTAGAAATCCACTAAAAGTTTTGTTTGGTTATCTTGCAATCCCGAGATAATCGTCTCCATGCTCCAAATCCATTTTAAAGCCATTTTTAAGGCATTTCGCGCATACATGAAATGAACACATTTTTCTCCAAAACTATAACAGATGCAAGCTTGTCCTGTTTGGTGGAGATGATATTTAATAAAATAAGTAGAAATCCACTAAAAGTTTTGTTTGGTTATCTTGCAATCCCGAGATAATCGTCTCCATGCTCCAAATCCATTTTAAAGCCATTTTTAAGGCATTTCGCGCATACATGAAATGAACACATTTTTCTCCAAAACTATAACAGATGCAAGCTTGTCCTGTTTGGTGGAGATAATATTTAATAAAATAAGTAGAAATCTACTAAAAGTTTCGTTTGTTTATATTGCCATCCTAAGATAATCGTCTCCATGCTCCAAATCCATTTTAAAGCCATTTCAAAGGCATTTTGCGCATACATGAAATGAACACATTTTTCTCCAAAACTATAACACATGCAAGCTTGTCCTGTTTGGTGGAGATGATATTTAATAAAATAAGTAGAAATCCACTAAAAGTTTTGTTTGGTTATCTTGCAATCCCGAGATAATCGTCTCCATGCTCCAAATCCATTTTAAAGCCATTTTTAAGGCATTTCGCGCATACATGAAATGAACACATTTTTCTCCAAAACTATAACAGATGCAAGCTTGTCCTGTTTGGTGGAGATGATATTTAATAAAATAAGTAGAAATCCACTAAAAGTTTTGTTTGGTTATCTTGCAATCCCGAGATAATCGTCTCCATGCTCCAAATCCATTTTAAAGCCATTTTTAAGGCATTTCGCGCATACATGAAATGAACACATTTTTCTCCAAAACTATAACAGATGCAAGCTTGTCCTGTTTGGTGGAGATAATATTTAATAAAATAAGTAGAAATCTACTAAAAGTTTCGTTCGTTTATATTGCCATCCTGAGATAATCGTCTCCATGCTCCAAATCCATTTTAAAGCCATTTCAAAGGCATTTTGCGCATACATGAAATGAACACATTTTTCTCCAAAACTATAACACATGCAAGCTTGTCCTGTTTGGTGGAGATGATATTTAATAAAATAAGTAGAAATCCACTAAAAGTTTTGTTTGGTTATCTTGCAATCCCGAGATAATCGTCTCCATGCTCCAAATCCATTTTAAAGCCATTTTTAAGGCATTTCGCGCATACATGAAATGAACACATTTTTCTCCAAAACTATAACAGATGCAAGCTTGTCCTGTTTGGTGGAGATGATATTTAATAAAATAAGTAGAAATCCACTAAAAGTTTTGTTTGGTTATCTTGCAATCCCGAGATAATCGTCTCCATGCTCCAAATCCATTTTAAAGCCATTTTTAAGGCATTTCGCGCATACATGAAATGAACACATTTTTCTCCAAAACTATAACAGATGCAAGCTTGTCCTGTTTGGTGGAGATGATATTTAATAAAATAAGTAGAAATCCACTAAAAGTTTTGTTTGGTTATCTTGCAATCCCGAGATAATCGTCTCCATGCTCCAAATCCATTTTAAAGCCATTTTTAAGGCATTTCGCGCATACATGAAATGAACACATTTTTCTCCAAAACTATAACAGATGCAAGCTTGTCCTGTTTGGTGGAGATGATATTTAATAAAATAAGTAGAAATCCACTAAAAGTTTTGTTTGGTTATCTTGCAATCCCGAGATAATCGTCTCCATGCTCCAAATCCATTTTAAAGCCATTTTTAAGGCATTTCGCGCATACATGAAATGAACACATTTTTCTCCAAAACTATAACATATGCAAGCTTGTCCTGTTTGGTGGAGATGATATTTAATAAAATAAGTAGAAATCTACTAAAAGTTTTGTTTGGTTATCTTGCAATCCCGAGATAATCGTCTCCATGCTCCAAATCCATTTTAAAGCCATTTTTAAGGCATTTCGCGCATACATGAAATGAACACATTTTTCTCCAAAACTATAACAGATGCAAGCTTGTCCTGTTTGGTGGAGATGATATTTAATAAAATAAGTAGAAATCCACTAAAAGTTTTGTTTGGTTATCTTGCAATCCCGAGATAATCGTCTCCATGCTCCAAATCCATTTTAAAGCCATTTTTAAGGCATTTCGCGCATACATGAAATGAACACATTTTTCTCCAAAACTATAACAGATGCAAGCTTGTCCTGTTTGGTGGAGATAATATTTAATAAAATAAGTAGAAATCTACTAAAAGTTTCGTTTGTTTATATTGCCATCCTGAGATAATCGTCTCCATGCTCCAAATCCATTTTAAAGCCATTTCAAAGGCATTTTGCGCATACATGAAATGAACACATTTTTCTCCAAAACTATAACACATGCAAGCTTGTCCTGTTTGGTGGAGATGATATTTAATAAAATAAGTAGAAATCCACTAAAAGTTTTGTTTGGTTATCTTGCAATCCCGAGATAATCGTCTCCATGCTCCAAATCCATTTTAAAGCCATTTTTAAGGCATTTCGCGCATACATGAAATGAACACATTTTTCTCCAAAACTATAACAGATGCAAGCTTGTCCTGTTTGGTGGAGATGATATTTAATAAAATAAGTAGAAATCCACTAAAAGTTTTGTTTGGTTATCTTGCAATCCCGAGGTAATCGTCTCCATGCTCCAAATCCATTTTAAAGCCAAATTTAAGGCATTTCGCGCATACATGAAATGAACACATTTTTCTCCAAAACTATAACAGATGCAAGCTTGTCCTGTTTGGTGGAGATGATATTTAATAAAATAAGTAGAAATCTACTAAAAGTTTTGTTTGGTTATCTTGCAATCCCGAGATAATCGTCTCCATGCTCCAAATCCATTTTAAAGCCATTTTTAAGGCATTTCGCGCATACATGAAATGAACACATTTTTCTCCAAAACTATAACAGATGCAAGCTTGTCCTGTTTGGTGGAGATGATATTTAATAAAATAAGTAGAAATCCACTAAAAGTTTTGTTTGGTTATCTTGCAATCCCGAGATAATCGTCTCCATGCTCCAAATCCATTTTAAAGCCATTTTTAAGGCATTTCGCGCATACATGAAATGAACACATTTTTCTCCAAAACTATAACAGATGCAAGCTTGTCCTGTTTGGTGGAGATAATATTTAATAAAATAAGTAGAAATCTACTAAAAGTTTCGTTTGTTTATATTGCCATCCTGAGATAATCGTCTCCATGCTCCAAATCCATTTTAAAGCCATTTCAAAGGCATTTTGCGCATACATGAAATGAACACATTTTTCTCCAAAACTATAACACATGCAAGCTTGTCCTGTTTGGTGGAGATGATATTTAATAAAATAAGTAGAAATCCACTAAAAGTTTTGTTTGGTTATCTTGCAATCCCGAGATAATCGTCTCCATGCTCCAAATCCATTTTAAAGCCATTTTTAAGGCATTTCGCGCATACATGAAATGAACACATTTTTCTCCAAAACTATAACAGATGCAAGCTTGTCCTGTTTGGTGGAGATGATATTTAATAAAATAAGTAGAAATCCACTAAAAGTTTTGTTTGGTTATCTTGCAATCCCGAGGTAATCGTCTCCATGCTCCAAATCCATTTTAAAGCCATTTTTAAGGCATTTCGCGCATACATGAAATGAACACATTTTTCTCCAAAACTATAACAGATGCAAGCTTGTCCTGTTTGGTGGAGATGATATTTAATAAAATAAGTAGAAATCCACTAAAAGTTTTGTTTGGTTATCTTGCAATCCCGAGATAATCGTCTCCATGCTCCAAATCCATTTTAAAGCCATTTTTAAGGCATTTCGCGCATACATGAAATGAACACATTTTTCTCCAAAACTATAACAGATGCAAGCTTGTCCTGTTTGGTGGAGATGATATTTAATAAAATAAGTAGAAATCCACTAAAAGTTTTGTTTGGTTATCTTGCAATCCCGAAATAATCGTCTCCATGCTCCAAATCCATTTTAAAGCCATTTTTAAGGCATTTCGCGCATACATGAAATGAACACATTTTTCTCCAAAACTATAACAGATGCAAGCTTGTCCTGTTTGGTGGAGATAATATTTAATAAAATAAGTAGAAATCTACTAAAAGTTTCGTTTGTTTATATTGCCATCCTGAGATAATCGTCTCCATGCTCCAAATCCATTTTAAAGCCATTTCAAAGGCATTTTGCGCATACATGAAATGAACACATTTTTCTCCAAAACTATAACACATGCAAGCTTGTCCTGTTTGGTGGAGATGATATTTAATAAAATAAGTAGAAATCCACTAAAAGTTTTGTTTGGTTATCTTGCAATCCCGAGATAATCGTCTCCATGCTCCAAATCCATTTTAAAGCCATTTTTAAGGCATTTCGCGCATACATGAAATGAACACATTTTTCTCCAAAACTATAACAGATGCAAGCTTGTCCTGTTTGGTGGAGATAATATTTAATAAAATAAGTACAAATCTACTAAAAGTTTCGTTTGTTTATATTGCCATCCTGAGATAATCGTCTCCATGCTCCAAATCCATTTTAAAGCCATTTCAAAGGCATTTTGCGCATACATGAAATGAAAACATTTTTCTCCAAAACTATAACACATGCAAGCTTGTCCTGTTTGGTGGAGATGATATTTAATAAAATAAGTAGAAATCCACTAAAAGTTTTGTTTGGTTATCTTGCAATCCCGAGATAATCGTCTCCATGCTCCAAATCCATTTTAAAGCCATTTTTAAGGCATTTCGCGCATACATGAAATGAACACATTTTTCTCCAAAACTATAACAGATGCAAGCTTGTCCTGTTTGGTGGAGATGATATTTAATAAAATAAGTAGAAATCCACTAAAAGTTTTGTTTGGTTATCTTGCAATCCCGAGATAATCGTCTCCATGCTCCAAATCCATTTTAAAGCCATTTTTAAGGCATTTCGCGCATACATGAAATGAACACATTTTTCTCCAAAACTATAACAGATGCAAGCTTGTCCTGTTTGGTGGAGATGATATTTAATAAAATAAGTAGAAATCCACTAAAAGTTTTGTTTGGTTATCTTGCAATCCCGAGATAATCGTCTCCATGCTCCTAATCCATTTTAAAGCCATTTTTAAGGCATTTCGCGCATACATGAAATGAACACATTTTTCTCCAAAACTATAACAGATGCAAGCTTGTCCTGTTTGGTGGAGATGATATTTAATAAAATAAGTAGAAATCCACTAAAAGTTTTGTTTGGTTATCTTGCAATCCCGAGATAATCGTCTCCATGCTCCAAATCCATTTTAAAGCCATTTTTAAGGCATTTCGCGCATACATGAAATGAACACATTTTTCTCCAAAACTATAACATATGCAAGCTTGTCCTGTTTGGTGGAGATGATATTTAATAAAATAAGTAGAAATCTACTAAAAGTTTTGTTTGGTTATCTTGCAATCCCGAGATAATCGTCTCCATGCTCCAAATCCATTTTAAAGCCATTTTTAAGGCATTTCGCGCATACATGAAATGAACACATTTTTCTCCAAAACTATAACAGATGCAAGCTTGTCCTGTTTGGTGGAGATGATATTTAATAAAATAAGTAGAAATCCACTAAAAGTTTTGTTTGGTTATCTTGCAATCCCGAGATAATCGTCTCCATGCTCCAAATCCATTTTAAAGCCATTTTTAAGGCATTTCGCGCATACATGAAATGAACACATTTTTCTCCAAAACTATAACAGATGCAAGCTTGTCCTGTTTGGTGGAGATAATATTTAATAAAATAAGTAGAAATCTACTAAAAGTTTCGTTTGTTTATATTGCCATCCTGAGATAATCGTCTCCATGCTCCAAATCCATTTTAAAGCCATTTCAAAGGCATTTTTCGCATACATGAAATGAACACATTTTTCTCCAAAACTATAACACATGCAAGCTTGTCCTGTTTGGTGGAGATGATATTTAATAAAATAAGTAGAAATCCACTAAAAGTTTTGTTTGGTTATCTTGCAATCCCGAGATAATCGTCTCCATGCTCCAAATCCATTTTAAAGCCATTTTTAAGGCATTTCGCGCATACATGAAATGAACACATTTTTCTCCAAAACTATAACAGATGCAAGCTTGTCCTGTTTGGTGGAGATGATATTTAATAAAATAAGTAGAAATCCACTAAAAGTTTTGTTTGGTTATCTTGCAATCCCGAGGTAATCGTCTCCATGCTCCAAATCCATTTTAAAGCCATTTTTAAGGCATTTCGCGCATACATGAAATGAACACATTTTTCTCCAAAACTATAACAGATGCAAGCTTGTCCTGTTTGGTGGAGATGATATTTAATAAAATAAGTAGAAATCCACTAAAAGTTTTGTTTGGTTATCTTGCACTCCCGAGATAATCGTCTCCATGCTCCAAATCCATTTTAAAGCCATTTTTAAGGCATTTCGCGCATACATGAAATGAACACATTTTTCTCCAAAACTATAACAGATGCAAGCTTGTCCTGTTTGGTGGAGATGATATTTAATAAAATAAGTAGAAATCCACTAAAAGTTTTGTTTGGTTATCTTGCAATCCCGAAATAATCGTCTCCATGCTCCAAATCCATTTTAAAGCCATTTTTAAGGCATTTCGCGCATACATGAAATGAACACATTTTTCTCCAAAACTATAACAGATGCAAGCTTGTCCTGTTTGGTGGAGATGATATTTAATAAAATAAGTAGAAATCCACTAAAAGTTTTGTTTGGTTATCTTGCAATCCCGAGATAATCGTCTCCATGCTCCAAATCCATTTTAAAGCCATTTTTAAGGCATTTCGCGCATACATGAAATGAACACATTTTTCTCCAAAACTATAACAGATGCAAGCTTGTCCTGTTTGGTGGAGATAATATTTAATAAAATAAGTAGAAATCTACTAAAAGTTTCGTTTGTTTATATTGCCATCCTGAGATAATCGTCTCCATGCTCCAAATCCATTTTAAAGCCATTTCAAAGGCATTTTGCGCATACATGAAATGAACACATTTTTCTCCAAAACTATAACACATGCAAGCTTGTCCTGTTTGGTGGAGATGATATTTAATAAAATAAGTAGAAATCCACTAAAAGTTTTGTTTGGTTATCTTGCAATCCCGAGATAATCGTCTCCATGCTCCAAATCCATTTTAAAGCCATTTTTAAGGCATTTCGCGCATACATGAAATGAACACATTTTTCTCCAAAACTATAACAGATGCAAGCTTGTCCTGTTTGGTGGAGATGATATTTAATAAAATAAGTAGAAATCCACTAAAAGTTTTGTTTGGTTATCTTGCAATCCCGAGATAATCGTCTCCATGCTCCAAATCCATTTTAAAGCCATTTTTAAGGCATTTCGCGCATACATGAAATGAACACATTTTTCTCCAAAACTATAACAGATGCAAGCTTGTCCTGTTTGGTGGAGATGATATTTAATAAAATAAGTAGAAATCCACTAAAAGTTTTGTTTGGTTATCTTGCAATCCCGAGATAATCGTCTCCATGCTCCAAATCCATTTTAAAGCCATTTCAAAGGCATTTTGCGCATACATGAAATGAACACATTTTTCTCCAAAACTATAACACATGCAAGCTTGTCCTGTTTGGTGGAGATGATATTTAATAAAATAAGTAGAAATCCACTAAAAGTTTTGTTTGGTTATCTTGCAATCCCGAGATAATCGTCTCCATGCTCCAAATCCATTTTAAAACCATTTTTAAGGCATTTCGCGCATACATGAAATGAACACATTTTTCTCCAAAACTATAACAGATGCAAGCTTGTCCTGTTTGGTGGAGATGATATTTAATAAAATAAGTAGAAATCCACTAAAAGTTTTGTTTGGTTATCTTGCAATCCCGAGATAATCGTCTCCATGCTCCAAATCCATTCTAAAGCCATTTTTAAGGCATTTCGCGCATACATGAAATGAACACATTTTTCTCCAAAACTATAACAGATGCAAGCTTGTCCTGTTTGGTGGAGATGATATTTAATAAAATAAGTAGAAATCCACTAAAAGTTTTGTTTGGTTATCTTGCAATCCCGAGATAATCGTCTCCATGCTCCAAATCCATTTTAAAGCCATTTTTAAGGCATTTCGCGCATACATGAAATGAACACATTTTTCTCCAAAACTATAACAGATGCAAGCTTGTCCTGTTTGGTGGAGATGATATTTAATAAAATAAGTAGAAATCCACTAAAAGTTTTGTTTGGTTATATTGCAATCCCGAGATAATCGTCTCCATGCTCCAAATCCATTTTAAAGCCATTTTTAAGGCATTTCTCGCATACATGAAATGAACACATTTTTCTCCAAAACTATAACAGATGCAAGCTTGTCCTGTTTGGTGGAGATGATATTTAATAAAATAAGTAGAAATCCACTAAAAGTTTTGTTTGGTTATCTTGCAATCCCGAGATAATCGTCTCCATGCTCCAAATCCATTTTAAAGCCATTTTTAAGGCATTTCGCGCATACATGAAATGAACACATTTTTCTCCAAAACTATAACAGATGCAAGCTTGTCCTGTTTGGTGGAGATAATATTTAATAAAATAAGTACAAATCTACTAAAAGTTTCGTTTGTTTATATTGCCATCCTGAGATAATCGTCTCCATGCTCCAAATCCATTTTAAAGCCATTTCAAAGGCATTTTGCGCATACATGAAATGAACACATTTTTCTCCAAAACTATAACACATGCAAGCTTGTCCTGTTTGGTGGAGATGATATTTAATAAAATAAGTAGAAATCCACTAAAAGTTTTGTTTGGTTATCTTGCAATCCCGAGATAATCGTCTCCATGCTCCAAATCCATTTTAAAGCCATTTTTAAGGCATTTCGCGCATACATGAAATGAACACATTTTTCTCCAAAACTATAACAGATGCAAGCTTGTCCTGTTTGGTGGAGATGATATTTAATAAAATAAGTAGAAATCCACTAAAAGTTTTGTTTGGTTATCTTGCAATCCCGAGATAATCGTCTCCATGCTCCAAATCCATTTTAAAGCCATTTTTAAGGCATTTCGCGCATACATGAAATGAACACATTTTTCTCCAAAACTATAACAGATGCAAGCTTGTCCTGTTTGGTGGAGATGATATTTAATAAAATAAGTAGAAATCCACTAAAAGTTTTGTTTGGTTATCTTGCAATCCCGAGATAATCGTCTCCATGCTCCAAATCCATTTTAAAGCCATTTTTAAGGCATTTCGCGCATACATGAAATGAACACATTTTTCTCCAAAACTATAACAGATGCAAGCTTGTCCTGTTTGGTGGAGATGATATTTAATAAAATAAGTAGAAATCCACTAAAAGTTTTGTTTGGTTATCTTGCAATCCCGAGATAATCGTCTCCATGCTCCAAATCCATTTTAAAGCCATTTTTAAGGCATTTCGCGCATACATGAAATGAACACATTTTTCTCCAAAACTATAACATATGCAAGCTTGTCCTGTTTGGTGGAGATGATATTTAATAAAATAAGTAGAAATCTACTAAAAGTTTTGTTTGGTTATCTTGCAATCCCGAGATAATCGTCTCCATGCTCCAAATCCATTTTAAAGCCATTTTTAAGGCATTTCGCGCATACATGAAATGAACACATTTTTCTCCAAAACTATAACAGATGCAAGCTTGTCCTGTTTGGTGGAGATGATATTTAATAAAATAAGTAGAAATCCACTAAAAGTTTTGTTTGGTTATCTTGCAATCCCGAGATAATCGTCTCCATGCTCCAAATCCATTTTAAAGCCATTTTTAAGGCATTTCGCGCATACATGAAATGAACACATTTTTCTCCAAAACTATAACAGATGCAAGCTTGTCCTGTTTGGTGGAGATAATATTTAATAAAATAAGTAGAAATCTACTAAAAGTTTCGTTTGTTTATATTGCCATCCTGAGATAATCGTCTCCATGCTCCAAATCCATTTTAAAGCCATTTCAAAGGCATTTTGCGCATACATGAAATGAACACATTTTTCTCCAAAACTATAACACATGCAAGCTTGTCCTGTTTGGTGGAGATGATATTTAATAAAATAAGTAGAAATCCACTAAAAGTTTTGTTTGGTTATCTTGCAATCCCGAGATAATCGTCTCCATGCTCCAAATCCATTTTAAAGCCATTTTTAAGGCATTTCGCGCATACATGAAATGAACACATTTTTCTCCAAAACTATAACAGATGCAAGCTTGTCCTGTTTGGTGGAGATGATATTTAATAAAATAAGTAGAAATCCACTAAAAGTTTTGTTTGGTTATCTTGCAATCCCGAGGTAATCGTCTCCATGCTCCAAATCCATTTTAAAGCCATTTTTAAGGCATTTCGCGCATACATGAAATGAACACATTTTTCTCCAAAACTATAACAGATGCAAGCTTGTCCTGTTTGGTGGAGATGATATTTAATAAAATAAGTAGAAATCCACTAAAAGTTTTGTTTGGTTATCTTGCAATCCCGAGATAATCGTCTCCATGCTCCAAATCCATTTTAAAGCCATTTTTAAGGCATTTCGCGCATACATGAAATGAACACATTTTTCTCCAAAACTATAACAGATGCAAGCTTGTCCTGTTTGGTGGAGATGATATTTAATAAAATAAGTAGAAATCCACTAAAAGTTTTGTTTGGTTATCTTGCAATCCCGAAATAATCGTCTCCATGCTCCAAATCCATTTTAAAGCCATTTTTAAGGCATTTCGCGCATACATGAAATGAACACATTTTTCTCCAAAACTATAACAGATGCAAGCTTGTCCTGTTTGGTGGAGATGATATTTAATAAAATAAGTAGAAATCCACTAAAAGTTTTGTTTGGTTATCTTGCAATCCCGAGATAATCGTCTCCATGCTCCAAATCCATTTTAAAGCCATTTTTAAGGCATTTCGCGCATACATGAAATGAACACATTTTTCTCCAAAACTATAACAGATGCAAGCTTGTCCTGTTTGGTGGAGATAATATTTAATAAAATAAGTAGAAATCTACTAAAAGTTTCGTTTGTTTATATTGCCATCCTGAGATAATCGTCTCCATGCTCCAAATCCATTTTAAAGCCATTTCAAAGGCATTTTGCGCATACATGAAATGAACACATTTTTCTCCAAAACTATAACACATGCAAGCTTGTCCTGTTTGGTGGAGATGATATTTAATAAAATAAGTAGAAATCCACTAAAAGTTTTGTTTGGTTATCTTGCAATCCCGAGATAATCGTCTCCATGCTCCAAATCCATTTTCAAGCAATTTTTAAGGCATTTCGCGCATACATGAAATGAACACATTTTTCTCCAAAACTATAACAGATGCAAGCTTGTCCTGTTTGGTGGAGATGATATTTAATAAAATAAGTAGAAATCCACTAAAAGTTTTGTTTGGTTATCTTGCAATCCCGAGATAATCGTCTCCATGCTCCAAATCCATTTTAAAGCCATTTTTAAGGCATTTCGCGCATACATGAAATGAACACATTTTTCTCCAAAACTATAACAGATGCAAGCTTGTCCTGTTTGGTGGAGATAATATTTAATAAAATAAGTAGAAATCTACTAAAAGTTTCGTTTGTTTATATTGCCATCCTGAGATAATCGTCTCCATGCTCCAAATCCATTTTAAAGCCATTTCAAAGGCATTTTGCGCATACATGAAATGAACACATTTTTCTCCAAAACTATAACACATGCAAGCTTGTCCTGTTTGGTGGAGATGATATTTAATAAAATAAGTAGAAATCCACTAAAAGTTTTGTTTGGTTATCTTGCAATCCCGAGATAATCGTCTCCATGCTCCAAATCCATTTTAAAGCCATTTTTAAGGCATTTCGCGCATACATGAAATGAACACATTTTTCTCCAAAACTATAACAGATGCAAGCTTGTCCTGTTTGGTGGAGATGATATTTAATAAAATAAGTAGAAATCCACTAAAAGTTTTGTTTGGTTATCTTGCAATCCCGAGGTAATCGTCTCCATGCTCCAAATCCATTTTAAAGCCATTTTTAAGGCATTTCGCGCATACATGAAATGAACACATTTTTCTCCAAAACTATAACAGATGCAAGCTTGTCCTGTTTGGTGGAGATGATATTTAATAAAATAAGTAGAAATCCACTAAAAGTTTTGTTTGGTTATCTTGCAATCCCGAGATAATCGTCTCCATGCTCCAAATCCATTTTAAAGCCATTTTTAAGGCATTTCGCGCATACATGAAATGAACACATTTTTCTCCAAAACTATAACAGATGCAAGCTTGTCCTGTTTGGTGGAGATGATATTTAATAAAATAAGTAGAAATCCACTAAAAGTTTTGTTTGGTTATCTTGCAATCCCGAAATAATCGTCTCCATGCTCCAAATCCATTTTAAAGCCATTTTTAAGGCATTTCGCGCATACATGAAATGAACACATTTTTCTCCAAAACTATAACAGATGCAAGCTTGTCCTGTTTGGTGGAGATGATATTTAATAAAATAAGTAGAAATCCACTAAAAGTTTTGTTTGGTTATCTTGCAATCCCGAGATAATCGTCTCCATGCTCCAAATCCATTTTAAAGCCATTTTTAAGGCATTTCGCGCATACATGAAATGAACACATTTTTCTCCAAAACTATAACAGATGCAAGCTTGTCCTGTTTGGTGGAGATAATATTTAATAAAATAAGTAGAAATCTACTAAAAGTTTCGTTTGTTTATATTGCCATCCTGAGATAATCGTCTCCATGCTCCAAATCCATTTTAAAGCCATTTCAAAGGCATTTTGCGCATACATGAAATGAACACATTTTTCTCCAAAACTATAACACATGCAAGCTTGTCCTGTTTGGTGGAGATGATATTTAATAAAATAAGTAGAAATCCACTAAAAGTTTTGTTTGGTTATCTTGCAATCCCGAGATAATCGTCTCCATGCTCCAAATCCATTTTCAAGCAATTTTTAAGGCATTTCGCGCATACATGAAATGAACACATTTTTCTCCAAAACTATAACAGATGCAAGCTTGTCCTGTTTGGTGGAGATGATATTTAATAAAATAAGTAGAAATCCACTAAAAGTTTTGTTTGGTTATCTTGCAATCCCGAGATAATCGTCTCCATGCTCCAAATCCATTTTAAAGCCATTTTTAAGGCATTTCGCGCATACATGAAATGAACACATTTTTCTCCAAAACTATAACAGATGCAAGCTTGTCCTGTTTGGTGGAGATAATATTTAATAAAATAAGTAGAAATCTACTAAAAGTTTCGTTTGTTTATATTGCCATCCTGAGATAATCGTCTCCATGCTCCAAATCCATTTTAAAGCCATTTCAAAGGCATTTTGCGCATACATGAAATGAACACATTTTTCTCCAAAACTATAACAGATGCAAGCTTGTCCTGTTTGGTGGAGATGATATTTAATAAAATAAGTAGAAATCCACTAAAAGTTTTGTTTGGTTATCTTGCAATCCCGAGATAATCGTCTCCATGCTCCAAATCCATTCTAAAGCCATTTTTAAGGCATTTCGCGCATACATGAAATGAACACATTTTTCTCCAAAACTATAACAGATGCAAGCTTGTCCTGTTTGGTGGAGATGATATTTAATAAAATAAGTAGAAATCCACTAAAAGTTTTGTTTGGTTATCTTGCAATCCCGAGATAATCGTCTCCATGCTCCAAATCCATTTTAAAGCCATTTTTAAGGCATTTCGCGCATACATGAAATGAACACATTTTTCTCCAAAACTATAACAGATGCAAGCTTGTCCTGTTTGGTGGAGATGATATTTAATAAAATAAGTAGAAATCCACTAAAAGTTTTGTTTGGTTATATTGCAATCCCGAGATAATCGTCTCCATGCTCCAAATCCATTTTAAAGCCATTTTTAAGGCATTTCGCGCATACATGAAATGAACACATTTTTCTCCAAAACTATAACACATGCAAGCTTGTCCTGTTTGGTGGAGATGATAATTAATAAAATAAGTAGAAATCCACTAAAAGTTTTGTTTGGTTATCTTGCAATCCCGAGATAATCGTCTCCATGCTCCAAATCCATTTTAAAGCCATTTCAAAGGCATTTTGCGCATACATGAAATGAACACATTTTTCTCCAAAACTATAACACATGCAAGCTTGTCCTGTTTGGTGGAGATGATATTTAATAAAATAAGTAGAAATCCACTAAAAGTTTTGTTTGGTTATCTTGCAATCCCGAGATAATCGTCTCCATGCTCCAAATCCATTTTAAAGCCATTTTTAAGGCATTTCGCGCATACATGAAATGAACACATTTTTCTCAAAACTATAACAGATGCAAGCTTGTCCTGTTTGGTGGAGATGATATTTAATAAAATAAGTAGAAATCCACTAAAAGTTTTGTTTGGTTATCTTGCAATCCCGAGATAATCGTCTCCATGCTCCAAATCCATTTTAAAGCCATTTCAAAGGCATTTTGCGCATACATGAAATGAACACATTTTTCTCCAAAACTATAACACATGCAAGCTTGTCCTGTTTGGTGGAGATGATATTTAATAAAATAAGTAGAAATCCACTAAAAGTTTTGTTTGGTTATCTTGCAATCCCGAGATAATCGTCTCCATGCTCCAAATCCATTTTAAAGCCATTTTTAAGGCATTTCGCGCATACATGAAATGAACACATTTTTCTCAAAACTATAACAGATGCAAGCTTGTCCTGTTTGGTGGAGATGATATTTAATAAAATAAGTAGAAATCCACTAAAAGTTTTGTTTGGTTATCTTGCAATCCCGAGATAATCGTCTCCATGCTCCAAATCCATTTTAAAGCCATTTTTAAGGCATTTCGCGCATACATGAAATGAACACATTTTTCTCCAAAACTATAACAGATGCAAGCTTGTCCTGTTTGGTGGAGATGATATTTAATAAAATAAGTAGAAATCCACTAAAAGTTTTGTTTGGTTATCTTGCAATCCCGAGATAATCGTCTCCATGCTCCAAATCCATTTTAAAGCCATTTTTAAGGCATTTCGCGCATACATGAAATGAACACATTTTTCTCCAAAACTATAACAGATGCAAGCTTGTCCTGTTTGGTGGAGATGATATTTAATAAAATAAGTAGAAATCCACTAAAAGTTTTGTTTGGTTATCTTGCAATCCCGAGATAATCGTCTCCATGCTCCAAATCCATTTTAAAGCCATTTTTAAGGCATTTCGCGCATACATGAAATGAACACATTTTTCTCCAAAACTATAACAGATGCAAGCTTGTCCTGTTTGGTGGAGATGATATTTAATAAAATAAGTAGAAATCCACTAAAAGTTTTGTTTGGTTATATTGCAATCCCGAGATAATCGTCTCCATGCTCCAAATCCATTTTAAAGCCATTTTTAAGGCATTTCGCGCATACATGAAATGAACACATTTTTCTCCAAAACTATAACACATGCAAGCTTGTCCTGTTTGGTGGAGATGATATTTAATAAAATAAGTAGAAATCCACTAAAAGTTTTGTTTGGTTATCTTGCAATCCCGAGATAATCGTCTCCATGCTCCAAATCCATTTTAAAGCCATTTCAAAGGCATTTTGCGCATACATGAAATGAACACATTTTTCTCCAAAACTATAACACATGCAAGCTTGTCCTGTTTGGTGGAGATGATATTTAATAAAATAAGTAGAAATCCACTAAAAGTTTTGTTTGGTTATCTTGCAATCCCGAGATAATCGTCTCCATGCTCCAAATCCATTTTAAAGCCATTTTTAAGGCATTTCGCGCATACATGAAATGAACACATTTTTCTCCAAAACTATAACAGATGCAAGCTTGTCCTGTTTGGTGGAGATGATATTTAATAAAATAAGTAGAAATCCACTAAAAGTTTTGTTTGGTTATCTTGCAATCCCGAGATAATCGTCTCCATGCTCCAAATCCATTTTAAAGCCATTTTTAAGGCATTTCGCGCATACATGAAATGAACACATTTTTCTTTAAAACTATAACAGATGCAAGCTTGTCCTGTTTGGTGGAGATAATATTTAATAAAATAAGTAGAAATCTACTAAAAGTTTCGTTTGTTTATATTGCCATCCTGAGATAATCGTCTCCATGCTCCAAATCCATTTTAAAGCCATTTCAAAGGCATTTTGCGCATACATGAAATGAACACATTTTTCTCCAAAACTATAACACATGCAAGCTTGTCCTGTTTGGTGGAGATGATATTTAATAAAATAAGTAGAAATCCACTAAAAGTTTTGTTTGGTTATCTTGCAATCCCGAGATAATCGTCTCCATGCTCCAAATCCATTTTAAAGCCATTTTTAAGGCATTTCGAGCATACATGAAATGAACACATTTTTCTCAAAACTATAACAGATGCAAGCTTGTCCTGTTTGGTGGAGATGATATTTAATAAAATAAGTAGAAATCCACTAAAAGTTTTGTTTGGTTATCTTGCAATCCCGAGATAATCGTCTCCATGCTCCAAATCCATTTTAAAGCCATTTTTAAGGCATTTCGCGCATACATGAAATGAACACATTTTTCTCCAAAACTATAACAGATGCAAGCTTGTCCTGTTTGGTGGAGATGATATTTAATAAAATAAGTAGAAATCCACTAAAAGTTTTGTTTGGTTATCTTGCAATCCCGAGATAATCGTCTCCATGCTCCAAATCCATTTTAAAGCCATTTTTAAGGCATTTCGCGCATACATGAAATGAACACATTTTTCTCCAAAACTATAACAGATGCAAGCTTGTCCTGTTTGGTGGAGATGATATTTAATAAAATAAGTAGAAATCCACTAAAAGTTTTGTTTGGTTATCTTGCAATCCCGAGATAATCGTCTCCATGCTCCAAATCCATTTTAAAGCCATTTTTAAGGCATTTCGCGCATACATGAAATGAACACATTTTTCTCCAAAACTATAACAGATGCAAGCTTGTCCTGTTTGGTGGAGATGATATTTAATGAAATAAGTAGAAATCCACTAAAAGTTTTGTTTGGTTATCTTGCAATCCCGAGATAATCGTCTCCATGCTCCAAATCCATTTTAAAGCCATTTCAAAGGCATTTTGCGCATACATGAAATGAACACATTTTTCTCCAAAACTATAACACATGCAAGCTTGTCCTGTTTGGTGGAGATGATATTTAATAAAATAAGTAGAAATCCACTAAAAGTTTTGTTTGGTTATCTTGCAATCCCGAGATAATCGTCTCCATGCTCCAAATCCATTTTAAAGCCATTTTTAAGGCATTTCGCGCATACATGAAATGAACACATTTTTCTCCAAAACTATAACAGATGCAAGCTTGTCCTGTTTGGTGGAGATGATATTTAATAAAATAAGTAGAAATCCACTAAAAGTTTTGTTTGGTTATCTTGCAATCCCGAGATAATCGTCTCCATGCTCCAAATCCATTTTAAAGCCATTTTTAAGGCATTTCGCGCATACATGAAATGAACACATTTTTCTTTAAAACTATAACAGATGCAAGCTTGTCCTGTTTGGTGGAGATAATATTTAATAAAATAAGTAGAAATCTACTAAAAGTTTCGTTTGTTTATATTGCCATCCTGAGATAATCGTCTCCATGCTCCAAATCCATTTTAAAGCCATTTCAAAGGCATTTTGCGCATACATGAAATGAACACATTTTTCTCCAAAACTATAACACATGCAAGCTTGTCCTGTTTGGTGGAGATGATATTTAATAAAATAAGTAGAAATCCACTAAAAGTTTTGTTTGGTTATCTTGCAATCCCGAGATAATCGTCTCCATGCTCCAAATCCATTTTAAAGCCATTTTTAAGGCATTTCGCGCATACATGAAATGAACACATTTTTCTCAAAACTATAACAGATGCAAGCTTGTCCTGTTTGGTGGAGATGATATTTAATAAAATAAGTAGAAATCCACTAAAAGTTTTGTTTGGTTATCTTGCAATCCCGAGATAATCGTCTCCATGCTCCAAATCCATTTTAAAGCCATTTTTAAGGCATTTCGCGCATACATGAAATGAACACATTTTTCTCCAAAACTATAACAGATGCAAGCTTGTCCTGTTTGGTGGAGATGATATTTAATAAAATAAGTAGAAATCCACTAAAAGTTTTGTTTGGTTATCTTGCAATCCCGAGATAATCGTCTCCATGCTCCAAATCCATTTTAAAGCCATTTTTAAGGCATTTCGCGCATACATGAAATGAACACATTTTTCTCCAAAACTATAACAGATGCAAGCTTGTCCTGTTTGGTGGAGATGATATTTAATAAAATAAGTAGAAATCCACTAAAAGTTTTGTTTGGTTATCTTGCAATCCCGAGATAATCGTCTCCATGCTCCAAATCCATTTTAAAGCCATTTTTAAGGCATTTCGCGCATACATGAAATGAACACATTTTTCTCCAAAACTATAACAGATGCAAGCTTGTCCTGTTTGGTGGAGATGATATTTAATAAAATAAGTAGAAATCCACTAAAAGTTTTGTTTGGTTATCTTGCAATCCCGAAATAATCGTCTCCATGCTCCAAATCCATTTTAAAGCCATTTTTAAGGCATTTCGCGCATACATGAAATGAACACATTTTTCTCCAAAACTATAACAGATGCAAGCTTGTCTTGTTTGGTGGAGATGATATTTAATAAAATAAGTAGAAATCCACTAAAAGTTTTGTTTGGTTATCTTGCAATCCCGAGATAATCGTCTCCATGCTCCAAATCCATTTTAAAGCCATTTTTAAGGCATTTCGCGCATACATGAAATGAACACATTTTTCTCCAAAACTATAACAGATGCAAGCTTGTCCTGTTTGGTGGAGATAATATTTAATAAAATAAGTAGAAATCTACTAAAAGTTTCGTTTGTTTATATTGCCATCCTGAGATAATCGTCTCCATGCTCCAAATCCATTTTAAAGCCATTTCAAAGGCATTTTGCGCATACATGAAATGAACACATTTTTCTCCAAAACTATAACACATGCAAGCTTGTCCTGTTTGGTGGAGATGATATTTAATAAAATAAGTAGAAATCCACTAAACGTTTTGTTTGGTTATCTTGCAATCCCGAGATAATCGTCTCCATGCTCCAAATCCATTTTAAAGCCATTTTTAAGGCATTTCGCGCATACATGAAATGAACACATTTTTCTCCAAAACTATAACAGATGCAAGCTTGTCCTGTTTGGTGGAGATGATATTTAATAAAATAAGTAGAAATCCACTAAAAGTTTTGTTTGGTTATCTTGCAATCCCGAGATAATCGTCTCCATGCTCCAAATCCATTTTAAAGCCATTTTTAAGGCATTTCGCGCATACATGAAATGAACACATTTTTCTCCAAAACTATAACAGATGCAAGCTTGTCCTGTTTGGTGGAGATAATATTTAATAAAATAAGTAGAAATCTACTAAAAGTTTCGTTTGTTTATATTGCCATCCTGAGATAATCGTCTCCATGCTCCAAATCCATTTTAAAGCCATTTCAAAGGCATTTTGCGCATACATGAAATGAACACATTTTTCTCCAAAACTATAACACATGCAAGCTTGTCCTGTTTGGTGGAGATGATATTTAATAAAATAAGTAGAAATCCACTAAAAGTTTTGTTTGGTTATCTTGCAATCCCGAGATAATCGTCTCCATGCTCCAAATCCATTTTAAAGCCATTTTTAAGGCATTTCGCGCATACATGAAATGAACACATTTTTCTCCAAAACTATAACAGATGCAAGCTTGTCCTGTTTGGTGGAGATGATATTTAATAAAATAAGTAGAAATCCACTAAAAGTTTTGTTTGGTTATCTTGCAATCCCGAGATAATCGTCTCCATGCTCCAAATCCATTTTAAAGCCATTTTTAAGGCATTTCGCGCATACATGAAATGAACACATTTTTCTCCAAAACTATAACAGATGCAAGCTTGTCCTGTTTGGTGGAGATGATATTTAATAAAATAAGTAGAAATCCACTAAAAGTTTTGTTTGGTTATCTTGCAATCCCGAGATAATCGTCTCCATGCTCCAAATCCATTTTAAAGCCATTTCAAAGGCATTTTGCGCATACATGAAATGAACACATTTTTCTCCAAAACTATAACACATGCAAGCTTGTCCTGTTTGGTGGAGATGATATTTAATAAAATAAGTAGAAATCCACTAAAAGTTTTGTTTGGTTATCTTGCAATCCCGAGATAATCGTCTTCATGCTCCAAATCCATTTTAAAGCCATTTTTAAGGCATTTCGCGCATACATGAAATGAACACATTTTTCTCCAAAACTATAACAGATGCAAGCTTGTCCTGTTTGGTGGAGATGATATTTAATAAAATAAGTAGAAATCCACTAAAAGTTTTGTTTGGTTATCTTGCAATCCCGAGATAATCGTCTCCATGCTCCAAATCCATTCTAAAGCCATTTTTAAGGCATTTCGCGCATACATGAAATGAACACATTTTTCTCCAAAACTATAACAGATGCAAGCTTGTCCTGTTTGGTGGAGATGATATTTAATAAAATAAGTAGAAATCCACTAAAAGTTTTGTTTGGTTATCTTGCAATCCCGAGATAATCGTCTCCATGCTCCAAATCCATTTTAAAGCCATTTTTAAGGCATTTCGCGCATACATGAAATGAACACATTTTTCTCCAAAACTATAACAGATGCAAGCTTGTCCTGTTTGGTGGAGATGATATTTAATAAAATAAGTAGAAATCCACTAAAAGTTTTGTTTGGTTATATTGCAATCCCGAGATAATCGTCTCCATGCTCCAAATCCATTTTAAAGCCATTTTTAAGGCATTTCGCGCATACATGAAATGAACACATTTTTCTCCAAAACTATAACAGATGCAAGCTTGTCCTGTTTGGTGGAGATGATATTTAATAAAATAAGTAGAAATCCACTAAAAGTTTTGTTTGGTTATCTTGCAATCCCGAGATAATCGTCTCCATGCACCAAATCCATTTTAAAGCCATTTTTAAGGCATTTCGCGCATACATGAAATGAACACATTTTTCTCCAAAACTATAACAGATGCAAGCTTGTCCTGTTTGGTGGAGATGATATTTAATAAAATAAGTAGAAATCCACTAAAAGTTTTGTTTGGTTATCTTGCAATCCCGAGATAATCGTCTCCATGCTCCAAATCCATTTTAAAGCCATTTTTAAGGCATTTCGCGCATACATGAAATGAACACATTTTTCTCCAAAACTATAACAGATGCAAGCTTGTCCTGTTTGGTGGAGATGATATTTAATAAAATAAGTAGAAATCCACTAAAAGTTTTGTTTGGTTATCTTGCAATCCCGAGATAATCGTCTCCATGCTCCAAATCCATTTTAAAGCCATTTTTAAGGCATTTCACGCATACATGAAATGAACACATTTTTCTCCAAAACTATAACAGATGCAAGCTTGTCCTGTTTGGTGGAGATGATATTTAATAAAATAAGTAGAAATCCACTAAAAGTTTTGTTTGGTTATCTTGCAATCCCGAGATAATCGTCTCCATGCTCCAAATCCATTTTAAAGCCATTTTTAAGGCATTTCGCGCATACATGAAATGAACACATTTTTCTCCAAAACTATAACAGATGCAAGCTTGTCCTGTTTGGTGGAGATGATATTTAATAAAATAAGTAGAAATCCACTAAAAGTTTTGTTTGGTTATATTGCAATCCCGAGATAATCGTCTCCATGCTCCAAATCCATTTTAAAGCCATTTTTAAGGCATTTCGCGCATACATGAAATGAACACATTTTTCTCCAAAACTATAACAGATGCAAGCTTGTCCTGTTTGGTGGAGATGATATTTAATAAAATAAGTAGAAATCCACTAAAAGTTTTGTTTGGTTATCTTGCAATCCCGAAATAATCGTCTCCATGCTCCAAATCCATTTTAAAGCCATTTTTAAGGCATTTCGCGCATACATGAAATGAACACATTTTTCTCCAAAACTATAACAGATGCAAGCTTGTCTTGTTTGGTGGAGATGATATTTAATAAAATAAGTAGAAATCCACTAAAAGTTTTGTTTGGTTATCTTGCAATCCCGAGATAATCGTCTCCATGCTCCAAATCCATTTTAAAGCCATTTTTAAGGCATTTCGCGCATACATGAAATGAACACATTTTTTTCCAAAACTATAACAGATGCAAGCTTGTCCTGTTTGGTGGAGATAATATTTAATAAAATAAGTAGAAATCTACTAAAAGTTTCGTTTGTTTATATTGCCATCCTGAGATAATCGTCTCCATGCTCCAAATCCATTTTAAAGCCATTTCAAAGGCATTTTGCGCATACATGAAATGAACACATTTTTCTCCAAAACTATAACACATGCAAGCTTGTCCTGTTTGGGGAGATGATATTTAATAAAATAACTAGAAATCCACTAAAAGTTTTGTTTGGTTATCTTGCAATCCCGAGATAATCGTCTCCATGCTCCAAATCCATTTTAAAGCCATTTTTAAGGCATTTCGCGCATACATGAAATGAACACATTTTTCTCCAAAACTATAACAGATGCAAGCTTGTCCTGTTTGGTGGAGATGATATTTAATAAAATAAGTAGAAATCCACTAAAAGTTTTGTTTGGTTATCTTGCAATCCCGAGATAATCGTCTCCATGCTCCAAATCCATTTTAAAGCCATTTTTAAGGCATTTCGCGCATACATGAAATGAACACATTTTTCTCCAAAACTATAACAGATGCAAGCTTGTCCTGTTTGGTGGAGATAATATTTAATAAAATAAGTAGAAATCTACTAAAAGTTTCGTTTGTTTATATTGCCATCCTGAGATAATCGTCTCCATGCTCCAAATCCATTTTAAAGCCATTTCAAAGGCATTTTGCGCATACATGAAATGAACACATTTTTCTCCAAAACTATAACACATGCAAGCTTGTCCTGTTTGGTGGAGATGATATTTAATAAAATAAGTAGAAATCCACTAAAAGTTTTGTTTGGTTATCTTGCAATCCCGAGATAATCGTCTCCATGCTCCAAATCCATTTTAAAGCCATTTTTAAGGCATTTCGCGCATACATGAAATGAACACATTTTTCTCCAAAACTATAACAGATGCAAGCTTGTCCTGTTTGGTGGAGATGATATTTAATAAAATAAGTAGAAATCCACTAAAAGTTTTGTTTGGTTATCTTGCAATCCCGAGATAATCGTCTCCATGCTCCAAATCCATTTTAAAGCCATTTTTAAGGCATTTCGCGCATACATGAAATGAACACATTTTTCTCCAAAACTATAACAGATGCAAGCTTGTCCTGTTTGGTGGAGATGATATTTAATAAAATAAGTAGAAATCCACTAAAAGTTTTGTTTGTTTATCTTGCAATCCCGAGATAATCGTCTCCATGCTCCAAATCCATTTTAAAGCCATTTCAAAGGCATTTTGCGCATACATGAAATGAACAAATTTTTCTCCAAAACTATAACACATGCAAGCTTGTCCTGTTTGGTGGAGATGATATTTAATAAAATAAGTAGAAATCCACTAAAAGTTTTGTTTGGTTATCTTGCAATCCCGAGATAATCGTCTTCATGCTCCAAATCCATTTTAAAGCCATTTTTAAGGCATTTCGCGCATACATGAAATGAACACATTTTTCTCCAAAACTATAACAGATGCAAGCTTGTCCTGTTTGGTGGAGATGATATTTAATAAAATAAGTAGAAATCCACTAAAAGTTTTGTTTGGTTATCTTGTAATCCCGAGATAATCGTCTCCATGCTCCAAATCCATTCTAAAGCCATTTTTAAGGCATTTCGCGCATACATGAAATGAACACATTTTTCTCCAAAACTATAACAGATGCAAGCTTGTCCTGTTTGGTGGAGATGATATTTAATAAAATAAGTAGAAATCCACTAAAAGTTTTGTTTGGTTATCTTGCAATCCCGAGATAATCGTCTCCATGCTCCAAATCCATTTTAAAGCCATTTTTAGGGCATTTCGCGCATACATGAAATGAACACATTTTTCTCCAAAACTATAACAGATGCAAGCTTGTCCTGTTTGGTGGAGATGATATTTAATAAAATAAGTAGAAATCCACTAAAAGTTTTGTTTGGTTATATTGCAATCCCGAGATAATCGTCTCCATGCTCCAAATCCATTTTAAAGCCATTTTTAAGGCATTTCGCGCATACATGAAATGAACACATTTTTCTCCAAAACTATAACAGATGCAAGCTTGTCCTGTTTGGTGGAGATGATATTTAATAAAATAAGTAGAAATCCACTAAAAGTTTTGTTTGGTTATCTTGCAATCCCGAGATAATCGTCTCCATGCTCCAAATCCATTTTAAAGCCATTTTTAAGGCATTTCGCGCATACATGAAATGAACACATTTTTCTCCAAAACTATAACAGATGCAAGCTTGTCCTGTTTGGTGGAGATGATATTTAATAAAATAAGTAGAAATCCACTAAAAGTTTTGTTTGGTTATCTTGCAATCCCGAGATAATCGTCTCCATGCTCCAAATCCATTTTAAAGCCATTTTTAAGGCATTTCGCGCATACATGAAATGAACACATTTTTCTCCAAAACTATAACAGATGCAAGCTTGTCCTGTTTGGTGGAGATGATATTTAATAAAATAAGTAGAAATCCACTAAAAGTTTTGTTTGGTTATATTGCAATCCCGAGATAATCGTCTCCATGCTCCAAATCCATTTTAAAGCCATTTTTAAGGCATTTCGCGCATACATGAAATGAACACATTTTTCTCCAAAACTATAACAGATGCAAGCTTGTCCTGTTTGGTGGAGATGATATTTAATAAAATAAGTAGAAATCCACTAAAAGTTTTGTTTGGTTATCTTGCAATCCCGAAATAATCGTCTCCATGCTCCAAATCCATTTTAAAGCCATTTTTAAGGCATTTCGCGCATACATGAAATGAACACATTTTTCTCCAAAACTATAACAGATGCAAGCTTGTCTTGTTTGGTGGAGATGATATTTAATAAAATAAGTAGAAATCCACTAAAAGTTTTGTTTGGTTATCTTGCAATCCCGAGATAATCGTCTCCATGCTCCAAATCCATTTTAAAGCCATTTTTAAGGCATTTCGCGCATACATGAAATGAACACATTTTTCTCCAAAACTATAACAGATGCAAGCTTGTCCTGTTTGGTGGAGATAATATTTATTAAAATAAGTAGAAATCTACTAAAAGTTTCGTTTGTTTATATTGCCATCCTGAGATAATCGTCTCCATGCTCCAAATCCATTTTAAAGCCATTTCAAAGGCATTTTGCGCATACATGAAATGAACACATTTTTCTCCAAAACTATAACACATGCAAGCTTGTCCTGTTTGGTGGAGATGATATTTAATAAAATAAGTAGAAATCCACTAAAAGTTTTGTTTGGTTATCTTGCAATCCCGAGATAATCGTCTCCATGCTCCAAATCCATTTTAAAGCCATTTTTAAGGCATTTCGCGCATACATGAAATGAACACATTTTTCTCCAAAACTATAACAGATGCAAGCTTGTCCTGTTTGGTGGAGATGATATTTAATAAAATAAGTAGAAATCCACTAAAAGTTTTGTTTGGTTATCTTGCAATCCCGAGATAATCGTCTCCATGCTCCAAATCCATTTTAAAGCCATTTTTAAGGCATTTCGCGCATACATGAAATGAACACATTTTTCTCCAAAACTATAACAGATGCAAGCTTGTCCTGTTTGGTGGAGATAATATTTAATAAAATAAGTAGAAATCTACTAAAAGTTTCGTTTGTTTATATTGCCATCCTGAGATAATCGTCTTCATGCTCCAAATCCATTTTAAAGCCATTTCAAAGGCATTTTGCGCATACATGAAATGAACACATTTTTCTCCAAAACTATAACACATGCAAGCTTGTCCTGTTTGGTGGAGATGATATTTAATAAAATAAGTAGAAATCCACTAAAAGTTTTGTTTGGTTATCTTGCAATCCCGAGATAATCGTCTCCATGCTCCAAATCCATTTTAAAGCCATTTTTAAGGCATTTCGCGCATACATGAAATGAACACATTTTTCTCCAAAACTATAACAGATGCAAGCTTGTCCTGTTTGGTGGAGATGATATTTAATAAAATAAGTAGAAATCCACTAAAAGTTTTGTTTGGTTATCTTGCAATCCCGAGATAATCGTCTCCATGCTCCAAATCCATTTTAAAGCCATTTTTAAGGCATTTCGCGCATACATGAAATGAACACATTTTTCTCCAAAACTATAACAGATGCAAGCTTGTCCTGTTTGGTGGAGATGATATTTAATAAAATAAGTAGAAATCCACTAAAAGTTTTGTTTGGTTATCTTGCAATCCCGATATAATCGTCTCCATGCTCCAAATCCATTTTAAAGCCATTTCAAAGGCATTTTGCGCATACATGAAATGAACACATTTTTCTCCAAAACTATAACACATGCAAGCTTGTCCTGTTTGGTGGAGATGATATTTAATAAAATAAGTAGAAATCCACTAAAAGTTTTGTTTGGTTATCTTGCAATCCCGAGATAATCGTCTTCATGCTCCAAATCCATTTTAAAGCCATTTTTAAGGCATTTCGCGCATACATGAAATGAACACATTTTTCTCCAAAACTATAACAGATGCAAGCTTGTCCTGTTTGGTGGAGATGATATTTAATAAAATAAGTAGAAATCCACTAAAAGTTTTGTTTGGTTATCTTGCAATCCCGAGATAATCGTCTCCATGCTCCAAATCCATTCTAAAGCCATTTTTAAGGCATTTCGCGCATACATGAAATGAACACATTTTTCTCCAAAACTATAACAGATGCAAGCTTGTCCTGTTTGGTGGAGATGATATTTAATAAAATAAGTAGAAATCCACTAAAAGTTTTGTTTGGTTATCTTGCAATCCCGAGATAATCGTCTCCATGCTCCAAATCCATTTTAAAGCCATTTTTAAGGCATTTCGCGCATACATGAAATGAACACATTTTTCTCCAAAACTATAACAGATGCAAGCTTGTCCTGTTTGGTGGAGATGATATTTAATAAAATAAGTAGAAATCCACTAAAAGTTTTGTTTGGTTATCTTGCAATCCCGAGATAATCGTCTCCATGCTCCAAATCCATTTTAAAGCCATTTTTAAGGCATTTCGCGCATACATGAAATGAACACATTTTTCTCCAAAACTATAACAGATGCAAGCTTGTCCTGTTTGGTGGAGATGATATTTAATAAAATAAGTAGAAATCCACTAAAAGTTTTGTTTGGTTATCTTGCAATCCCGAGATAATCGTCTCCATGCTCCAAATCCATTTTAAAGCCATTTTTAAGGCATTTCGCGCATACATGAAATGAACACATTTTTCTCCAAAACTATAACAGATGCAAGCTTGTCCTGTTTGGTGGAGATGATATTTAATAAAATAAGTAGAAATCCACTAAAAGTTTTGTTTGGTTATCTTGCAATCCCGAGATAATCGTCTCCATGCTCCAAATCCATTTTAAAGCCATTTTTAAGGCATTTCGCGCATACATGAAATGAACACATTTTTCTCCAAAACTATAACAGATGCAAGCTTGTCCTGTTTGGTGGAGATGATATTTAATAAAATAAGTAGAAATCCACTAAAAGTTTTGTTTGGTTATCTTGCAATCCCGAGATAATCGTCTCCATGCTCCAAATCCATTTTAAAGCCATTTTTAAGGCATTTCGCGCATACATGAAATGAACACATTTTTCTCCAAAACTATAACAGATGCAAGCTTGTCCTGTTTGGTGGAGATGATATTTAATAAAATAAGTAGAAATCCACTAAAAGTTTTGTTTGGTTATCTTGCAATCCCGAGATAATCGTCTCCATGCTCCAAATCCATTTTAAAGCCATTTCAAAGGCATTTTGCGCATACATGAAATGAACACATTTTTCTCCAAAACTATAACACATGCAAGCTTGTCCTGTTTGGTGGAGATGATATTTAATAAAATAAGTAGAAATCCACTAAAAGTTTTGTTTGGTTATCTTGCAATCCCGAGATAATCGTCTTCATGCTCCAAATCCATTTTAAAGCCATTTTTAAGGCATTTCGCGCATACATGAAATGAACACATTTTTCTCCAAAACTATAACAGATGCAAGCTTGTCCTGTTTGGTGGAGATGATATTTAATAAAATAAGTAGAAATCCACTAAAAGTTTTGTTTGGTTATCTTGCAATCCCGAGATAATCGTCTCCATGCTCCAAATCCATTCTAAAGCCATTTTTAAGGCATTTCGCGCATACATGAAATGAACACATTTTTCTCCAAAACTATAACAGATGCAAGCTTGTCCTGTTTGGTGGAGATGATATTTAATAAAATAAGTAGAAATCCACTAAAAGTTTTGTTTGGTTATCTTGCAATCCCGAGATAATCGTCTCCATGCTCCAAATCCATTTTAAAGCCATTTTTAAGGCATTTCGCGCATACATGAAATGAACACATTTTTCTCCAAAACTATAACAGATGCAAGCTTGTCCTGTTTGGTGGAGATGATATTTAATAAAATAAGTAGAAATCCACTAAAAGTTTTGTTTGGTTATATTGCAATCCCGAGATAATCGTCTCCATGCTCCAAATCCATTTTAAAGCCATTTTTAAGGCATTTCGCGCATACATGAAATGAACACATTTTTCTCCAAAACTATAACAGATGCAAGCTTGTCCTGTTTGGTGGAGATGATATTTAATAAAATAAGTAGAAATCCACTAAAAGTTTTGTTTGGTTATCTTGCAATCCCGAGATAATCGTCTCCATGCTCCAAATCCATTTTAAAGCCATTTCAAAGGCATTTTGCGCATACATGAAATGAACACATTTTTCTCCAAAACTATAACACATGCAAGCTTGTCCTGTTTGGTGGAGATGATATTTAATAAAATAAGTAGAAATCCACTAAAAGTTTTGTTTGGTTATCTTGCAATCCCGAGATAATCGTCTTCATGCTCCAAATCCATTTTAAAGCCATTTTTAAGGCATTTCGCGCATACATGAAATGAACACATTTTTCTCCAAAACTATAACAGATGCAAGCTTGTCCTGTTTGGTGGAGATGATATTTAATAAAATAAGTAGAAATCCACTAAAAGTTTTGTTTGGTTATCTTGCAATCCCGAGATAATCGTCTCCATGCTCCAAATCCATTCTAAAGCCATTTTTAAGGCATTTCGCGCATACATGAAATGAACACATTTTTCTCCAAAACTATAACAGATGCAAGCTTGTCCTGTTTGGTGGAGATGATATTTAATAAAATAAGTAGAAATCCACTAAAAGTTTTGTTTGGTTATCTTGCAATCCCGAGATAATCGTCTCCATGCTCCAAATCCATTTTAAAGCCATTTTTAAGGCATTTCGCGCATACATGAAATGAACACATTTTTCTCCAAAACTATAACAGATGCAAGCTTGTCCTGTTTGGTGGAGATGATATTTAATAAAATAAGTAGAAATCCACTAAAAGTTTTGTTTGGTTATATTGCAATCCCGAGATAATCGTCTCCATGCTCCAAATCCATTTTAAAGCCATTTTTAAGGCATTTCGCGCATACATGAAATGAACACATTTTTCTCCAAAACTATAACAGATGCAAGCTTGTCCTGTTTGGTGGAGATGATATTTAATAAAATAAGTAGAAATCCACTAAAAGTTTTGTTTGGTTATCTTGCAATCCCGAGATAATCGTCTTCATGCTCCAAATCCATTTTAAAGCCATTTTTAAGGCATTTCGCGCATACATGAAATGAACACATTTTTCTCCAAAACTATAACAGATGCAAGCTTGTCCTGTTTGGTGGAGATGATATTTAATAAAATAAGTAGAAATCCACTAAAAGTTTTGTTTGGTTATCTTGTAATCCCGAGATAGTCGTCTCCATGCTCCAAATCCATTCTAAAGCCATTTTTAAGGCATTTCGCGCATACATGAAATGAACACATTTTTCTCCAAAACTATAACAGATGCAAGCTTGTCCTGTTTGGTGGAGATGATATTTAATAAAATAAGTAGAAATCCACTAAAAGTTTTGTTTGGTTATCTTGCAATCCCGAGATAATCGTCTCCATGCTCCAAATCCATTTTAAAGCCATTTTTAAGGCATTTCGCGCATACATGAAATGAACACATTTTTCTCCAAAACTATAACAGATGCAAGCTTGTCCTGTTTGGTGGAGATGATATTTAATAAAATAAGTAGAAATCCACTAAAAGTTTTGTTTGGTTATATTGCAATCCCGAGATAATCGTCTCCATGCTCCAAATCCATTTTAAAGCCATTTTTAAGGCATTTCGCGCATACATGAAATGAACACATTTTTCTCCAAAACTATAACAGATGCAAGCTTGTCCTGTTTGGTGGAGATGATATTTAATAAAATAAGTAGAAATCCACTAAAAGTTTTGTTTGGTTATCTTGCAATCCCGAGATAATCGTCTCCATGCTCCAAATCCATTTTAAAGCCATTTTTAAGGCATTTCGCGCATACATGAAATGAACACATTTTTCTCCAAAACTATAACAGATGCAAGCTTGTCCTGTTTGGTGGAGATGATATTTAATAAAGTAAGTAGAAATCCACTAAAAGTTTTGTTTGGTTATCTTGCAATCCCGAGATAATCGTCTCCATGCTCCAAATCCATTTTAAAGCCATTTTTAAGGCATTTCGCGCATACATGAAATGAACACATTTTTCTCCAAAACTATAACAGATGCAAGCTTGTCCTGTTTGGTGGAGATGATATTTAATAAAATAAGTAGAAATCCACTAAAAGTTTTGTTTGGTTATATTGCAATCCCGAGATAATCGTCTCCATGCTCCAAATCCATTTTAAAGCCATTTTTAAGGCATTTCGCGCATACATGAAATGAACACATTTTTCTCCAAAACTATAACAGATGCAAGCTTGTCCTGTTTGGTGGAGATGATATTTAATAAAATAAGTAGAAATCCACTAAAAGTTTTGTTTGGTTATCTTGCAATCCCGAAATAATCGTCTCCATGCTCCAAATCCATTTTAAAGCCATTTTTAAGGCATTTCGCGCATACATGAAATGAACACATTTTTCTCCAAAACTATAACAGATGCAAGCTTGTCTTGTTTGGTGGAGATGATATTTAATAAAATAAGTAGAAATCCACTAAAAGTTTTGTTTGGTTATCTTGCAATCCCGAGATAATCGTCTCCATGCTCCAAATCCATTTTAAAGCCATTTTTAAGGCATTTCGCGCATACATGAAATGAACACATTTTTCTCCAAAACTATAACAGATGCAAGCTTGTCCTGTTTGGTGGAGATAATATTTATTAAAATAAGTAGAAATCTACTAAAAGTTTCGTTTGTTTATATTGCCATCCTGAGATAATCGTCTCCATGCTCCAAATCCATTTTAAAGCCATTTCAAAGGCATTTTGCGCATACATGAAATGAACACATTTTTCTCCAAAACTATAACACATGCAAGCTTGTCCTGTTTGGTGGAGATGATATTTAATAAAATAAGTAGAAATCCACTAAAAGTTTTGTTTGGTTATCTTGCAATCCCGAGATAATCGTCTCCATGCTCCAAATCCATTTTAAAGCCATTTTTAAGGCATTTCGCGCATACATGAAATGAACACATTTTTCTCCAAAACTATAACAGATGCAAGCTTGTCCTGTTTGGTGGAGATGATATTTAATAAAATAAGTAGAAATCCACTAAAAGTTTTGTTTGGTTATCTTGCAATCCCGAGATAATCGTCTCCATGCTCCAAATCCATTTTAAAGCCATTTTTAAGGCATTTCGCGCATACATGAAATGAACACATTTTTCTCCAAAACTATAACAGATGCAAGCTTGTCCTGTTTGGTGGAGATAATATTTAATAAAATAAGTAGAAATCTACTAAAAGTTTCGTTTGTTTATATTGCCATCCTGAGATAATCGTCTCCATGCTCCAAATCCATTTTAAAGCCATTTCAAAGGCATTTTGCGCATACATGAAATGAACACATTTTTCTCCAAAACTATAACACATGCAAGCTTGTCCTGTTTGGTGGAGATGATATTTAATAAAATAAGTAGAAATCCACTAAAAGTTTTGTTTGGTTATCTTGCAATCCCGAGATAATCGTCTCCATGCTCCAAATCCATTTTAAAGCCATTTTTAAGGCATTTCGCGCATACATGAAATGAACACATTTTTCTCCAAAACTATAACAGATGCAAGCTTGTCCTGTTTGGTGGAGATGATATTTAATAAAATAAGTAGAAATCCACTAAAAGTTTTGTTTGGTTATCTTGCAATCCCGAGATAATCGTCTCCATGCTCCAAATCCATTTTAAAGCCATTTTTAAGGCATTTCGCGCATACATGAAATGAACACATTTTTCTCCAAAACTATAACAGATGCAAGCTTGTCCTGTTTGGTGGAGATGATATTTAATAAAATAAGTAGAAATCCACTAAAAGTTTTGTTTGGTTATCTTGCAATCCCGATATAATCGTCTCCATGCTCCAAATCCATTTTAAAGCCATTTCAAAGGCATTTTGCGCATACATGAAATGAACACATTTTTCTCCAAAACTATAACACATGCAAGCTTGTCCTGTTTGGTGGAGATGATATTTAATAAAATAAGTAGAAATCCACTAAAAGTTTTGTTTGGTTATCTTGCAATCCCGAGATAATCGTCTTCATGCTCCAAATCCATTTTAAAGCCATTTTTAAGGCATTTCGCGCATACATGAAATGAACACATTTTTCTCCAAAACTATAACAGATGCAAGCTTGTCCTGTTTGGTGGAGATGATATTTAATAAAATAAGTAGAAATCCACTAAAAGTTTTGTTTGGTTATCTTGCAATCCCGAGATAATCGTCTCCATGCTCCAAATCCATTCTAAAGCCATTTTTAAGGCATTTCGCGCATACATGAAATGAACACATTTTTCTCCAAAACTATAACAGATGCAAGCTTGTCCTGTTTGGTGGAGATGATATTTAATAAAATAAGTAGAAATCCACTAAAAGTTTTGTTTGGTTATCTTGCAATCCCGAGATAATCGTCTCCATGCTCCAAATCCATTTTAAAGCCATTTTTAAGGCATTTCGCGCATACATGAAATGAACACATTTTTCTCCAAAACTATAACAGATGCAAGCTTGTCCTGTTTGGTGGAGATGATATTTAATAAAATAAGTAGAAATCCACTAAAAGTTTTGTTTGATTATCTTGCAATCCCGAGATAATCGTCTCCATGCTCCAAATCCATTTTAAAGCCATTTTTAAGGCATTTCGCGCATACATGAAATGAACACATTTTTCTCCAAAACTATAACAGATGCAAGCTTGTCCTGTTTGGTGGAGATGATATTTAATAAAATAAGTAGAAATCCACTAAAAGTTTTGTTTGGTTATCTTGCAATCCCGAGATAATCGTCTCCATGCTCCAAATCCATTTTAAAGCCATTTTTAAGGCATTTCGCGCATACATGAAATGAACACATTTTTCTCCAAAACTATAACAGATGCAAGCTTGTCCTGTTTGGTGGAGATGATATTTAATAAAATAAGTAGAAATCCACTAAAAGTTTTGTTTGGTTATCTTGCAATCCCGAGATAATCGTCTCCATGCTCCAAATCCATTTTAAAGCCATTTTTAAGGCATTTCGCGCATACATGAAATGAACACATTTTTCTCCAAAACTATAACAGATGCAAGCTTGTCCTGTTTGGTGGAGATGATATTTAATAAAATAAGTAGAAATCCACTAAAAGTTTTGTTTGGTTATCTTGCAATCCCGAGATAATCGTCTCCATGCTCCAAATCCATTTTAAAGCCATTTTTAAGGCATTTCGCGCATACATGAAATGAACACATTTTTCTCCAAAACTATAACAGATGCAAGCTTGTCCTGTTTGGTGGAGATGATATTTAATAAAATAAGTAGAAATCCACTAAAAGTTTTGTTTGGTTATCTTGCAATCCCGAGATAATCGTCTCCATGCTCCAAATCCATTTTAAAGCCATTTCAAAGGCATTTTGCGCATACATGAAATGAACACATTTTTCTCCAAAACTATAACACATGCAAGCTTGTCCTGTTTGGTGGAGATGATATTTAATAAAATAAGTAGAAATCCACTAAAAGTTTTGTTTGGTTATCTTGCAATCCCGAGATAATCGTCTTCATGCTCCAAATCCATTTTAAAGCCATTTTTAAGGCATTTCGCGCATACATGAAATGAACACATTTTTCTCCAAAACTATAACAGATGCAAGCTTGTCCTGTTTGGTGGAGATGATATTTAATAAAATAAGTAGAAATCCACTAAAAGTTTTGTTTGGTTATCTTGCAATCCCGAGATAATCGTCTCCATGCTCCAAATCCATTCTAAAGCCATTTTTAAGGCATTTCGCGCATACATGAAATGAACACATTTTTCTCCAAAACTATAACAGATGCAAGCTTGTCCTGTTTGGTGGAGATGATATTTAATAAAATAAGTAGAAATCCACTAAAAGTTTTGTTTGGTTATCTTGCAATCCCGAGATAATCGTCTCCATGCTCCAAATCCATTTTAAAGCCATTTTTAAGGCATTTCGCGCATACATGAAATGAACACATTTTTCTCCAAAACTATAACAGATGCAAGCTTGTCCTGTTTGGTGGAGATGATATTTAATAAAATAAGTAGAAATCCACTAAAAGTTTTGTTTGGTTATCTTGCAATCCCGAGATAATCGTCTCCATGCTCCAAATCCATTTTAAAGCCATTTTTAAGGCATTTCGCGCATACATTAAATGAACACATTTTTCTCCAAAACTATAACAGATGCAAGCTTGTCCTGTTTGGTGGAGATGATATTTAATAAAATAAGTAGAAATCCACTAAAAGTTTTGTTTGGTTATCTTGCAATCCCGAGATAATCGTCTCCATGCTCCAAATCCATTTTAAAGCCATTTTTAAGGCATTTCGCGCATACATGAAATGAACACATTTTTCTCCAAAACTATAACAGATGCAAGCTTGTCCTGTTTGGTGGAGATGATATTTAATAAAATAAGTAGAAATCCACTAAAAGTTTTGTTTGGTTATATTGCAATCCCGAGATAATCGTCTCCATGCTCCAAATCCATTTTAAAGCCATTTTTAAGGCATTTCGCGCATACATGAAATGAACACATTTTTCTCCAAAACTATAACAGATGCAAGCTTGTCCTGTTTGGTGGAGATGATATTTAATAAAATAAGTAGAAATCCACTAAAAGTTTTGTTTTGTTATCTTGCAATCCCGAGATAATCGTCTCCATGCTCCAAATCCATTTTAAAGCCATTTTTAAGGCATTTCGCGCATACATGAAATGAACACATTTTTCTCCAAAACTATAACAGATGCAAGCTTGTCCTGTTTGGTGGAGATAATATTTAATAAAATAAGTAGAAATCTACTAAAAGTTTCGTTTGTTTATATTGCCATCCTGAGATAATCGTCTCCATGCTCCAAATCCATTTTAAAGCCATTTCAAAGGCATTTTGCGCATACATGAAATGAACACATTTTTCTCCAAAACTATAACACATGCAAGCTTGTCCTGTTTGGTGGAGATGATATTTAATAAAATAAGTAGAAATCCACTAAAAGTTTTGTTTGGTTATCTTGCAATCCCGAGATAATCGTCTTCATGCTCCAAATCCATTTTAAAGCCATTTTTAAGGCATTTCGCGCATACATGAAATGAACACATTTTTCTCCAAAACTATAACAGATGCAAGCTTGTCCTGTTTGGTGGAGATGATATTTAATAAAATAAGTAGAAATCCACTAAAAGTTTTGTTTGGTTATCTTGCAATCCCGAGATAATCGTCTCCATGCTCCAAATCCATTCTAAAGCCATTTTTAAGGCATTTCGCGCATACATGAAATGAACACATTTTTCTCCAAAACTATAACAGATGCAAGCTTGTCCTGTTTGGTGGAGATGATATTTAATAAAATAAGTAGAAATCCACTAAAAGTTTTGTTTGGTTATCTTGCAATCCCGAGATAATCGTCTCCATGCTCCAAATCCATTTTAAAGCCATTTTTAAGGCATTTCGCGCATACATGAAATGAACACATTTTTCTCCAAAACTATAACAGATGCAAGCTTGTCCTGTTTGGTGGAGATGATATTTAATAAAATAAGTAGAAATCCACTAAAAGTTTTGTTTGGTTATATTGCAATCCCGAGATAATCGTCTCCATGCTCCAAATCCATTTTAAAGCCATTTTTAAGGCATTTCGCGCATACATGAAATGAACACATTTTTCTCCAAAACTATAACAGATGCAAGCTTGTCCTGTTTGGTGGAGATGATATTTAATAAAATAAGTAGAAATCCACTAAAAGTTTTGTTTGGTTATCTTGCAATCCCGAGATAATCGTCTCCATGCTCCAAATCCATTTTAAAGCCATTTTTAAGGCATTTCGCGCATACATGAAATGAACACATTTTTCTCCAAAACTATAACAGATGCAAGCTTGTCCTGTTTGGTGGAGATGATATTTAATAAAATAAGTAGAAATCCACTAAAAGTTTTGTTTGGTTATCTTGCAATCCCGAGATAATCGTCTCCATGCTCCAAATCCATTTTAAAGCCATTTTTAAGGCATTTCGCGCATACATGAAATGAACACATTTTTCTCCAAAACTATAACAGATGCAAGCTTGTCCTGTTTGGTGGAGATGATATTTAATAAAATAAGTAGAAATCCACTAAAAGTTTTGTTTGGTTATCTTGCAATCCCGAGATAATCGTCTCCATGCTCCAAATCCATTTTAAAGCCATTTTTAAGGCATTTCGCGCATACATGAAATGAACACATTTTTCTCCAAAACTATAACAGATGCAAGCTTGTCCTGTTTGGTGGAGATGATATTTAATAAAATAAGTAGAAATCCACTAAAAGTTTTGTTTGGTTATCTTGCAATCCCGAGATAATCGTCTCCATGCTCCAAATCCATTTTAAAGCCATTTTTAAGGCATTTCGCGCATACATGAAATGAACACATTTTTCTCCAAAACTATAACAGATGCAAGCTTGTCCTGTTTGGTGGAGATGATATTTAATAAAATAAGTAGAAATCCACTAAAAGTTTTGTTTGGTTATCTTGCAATCCCGAAATAATCGTCTCCATGCTCCAAATCCATTTTAAAGCCATTTTTAAGGCATTTCGCGCATACATGAAATGAACACATTTTTCTCCAAAACTATAACAGATGCAAGCTTGTCTTGTTTGGTGGAGATGATATTTAATAAAATAAGTAGAAATCCACTAAAAGTTTTGTTTGGTTATCTTGCAATCCCGAGATAATCGTCTCCATGCTCCAAATCCATTTTAAAGCCATTTTTAAGGCATTTCGCGCATACATGAAATGAACACATTTTTCTCCAAAACTATAACAGATGCAAGCTTGTCCTGTTTGGTGGAGATAATATTTAATAAAATAAGTAGAAATCTACTAAAAGTTTCGTTTGTTTATATTGCCATCCTGAGATAATCGTCTCCATGCTCCAAATCCATTTTAAAGCCATTTCAAAGGCATTTTGCGCATACATGAAATGAACACATTTTTCTCCAAAACTATAACACATGCAAGCTTGTCCTGTTTGGTGGAGATGATATTTAATAAAATAAGTAGAAATCCACTAAAAGTTTTGTTTGGTTATCTTGCAATCCCGAGATAATCGTCTCCATGCTCCAAATCCATTTTAAAGCCATTTTTAAGGCATTTCGCGCATACATGAAATGAACACATTTTTCTCCAAAACTATAACAGATGCAAGCTTGTCCTGTTTGGTGGAGATGATATTTAATAAAATAAGTAGAAATCCACTAAAAGTTTTGTTTGGTTATCTTGCAATCCCGAGATAATCGTCTCCATGCTCCAAATCCATTTTAAAGCCATTTTTAAGGCATTTCGCGCATACATGAAATGAACACATTTTTCTCCAAAACTATAACAGATGCAAGCTTGTCCTGTTTGGTGGAGATAATATTTAATAAAATAAGTAGAAATCTACTAAAAGTTTCGTTTGTTTATATTGCCATCCTGAGATAATCGTCTCCATGCTCCAAATCCATTTTAAAGCCATTTCAAAGGCATTTTGCGCATACATGAAATGAACACATTTTTCTCCAAAACTATAACACATGCAAGCTTGTCCTGTTTGGTGGAGATGATATTTAATAAAATAAGTAGAAATCCACTAAAAGTTTTGTTTGGTTATCTTGCAATCCCGAGATAATCGTCTCCATGCTCCAAATCCATTTTAAAGCCATTTTTAAGGCATTTCGCGCATACATGAAATGAACACATTTTTCTCCAAAACTATAACAGATGCAAGCTTGTCCTGTTTGGTGGAGATGATATTTAATAAAATAAGTAGAAATCCACTAAAAGTTTTGTTTGGTTATCTTGCAATCCCGAGATAATCGTCTCCATGCTCCAAATCCATTTTAAAGCCATTTTTAAGGCATTTCGCGCATACATGAAATGAACACATTTTTCTCCAAAACTATAACAGATGCAAGCTTGTCCTGTTTGGTGGAGATGATATTTAATAAAATAAGTAGAAATCCACTAAAAGTTTTGTTTGGTTATCTTGCAATCCCGAGATAATCGTCTCCATGCTCCAAATCCATTTTAAAGCCATTTCAAAGGCATTTTGCGCATACATGAAATGAACACATTTTTCTCCAAAACTATAACACATGCAAGCTTGTCCTGTTTGGTGGAGATGATATTTAATAAAATAAGTAGAAATCCACTAAAAGTTTTGTTTGGTTATCTTGCAATCCCGAGATAATCGTCTTCATGCTCCAAATCCATTTTAAAGCCATTTTTAAGGCATTTCGCGCATACATGAAATGAACACATTTTTCTCCAAAACTATAACAGATGCAAGCTTGTCCTATTTGGTGGAGATGATATTTAATAAAATAAGTAGAAATCCACTAAAAGTTTTGTTTGGTTATCTTGCAATCCCGAGATAATCGTCTCCATGCTCCAAATCCATTCTAAAGCCATTTTTAAGGCATTTCGCGCATACATGAAATGAACACATTTTTCTCCAAAACTATAACAGATGCAAGCTTGTCCTGTTTGGTGGAGATGATATTTAATAAAATAAGTAGAAATCCACTAAAAGTTTTGTTTGGTTATCTTGCAATCCCGAGATAATCGTCTCCATGCTCCAAATCCATTTTAAAGCCATTTTTAAGGTATTTCGCGCATACATGAAATGAACACATTTTTCTCCAAAACTATAACAGATGCAAGCGTGTCCTGTTTGGTGGAGATGATATTTAATAAAATAAGTAGAAATCCACTAAAAGTTTTGTTTGGTTATATTGCAATCCCGAGATAATCGTCTCCATGCTCCAAATCCATTTTAAAGCCATTTTTAAGGCATTTCGCGCATACATGAAATGAACACATTTTTCTCCAAAACTATAAAAGATGCAAGCTTGTCCTATTTGGTGGAGATGATATTTAATAAAATAAGTAGAAATCCACTAAAAGTTTTGTTTGGTTATCTTGCAATCCCGAGATAATCGTCTCCATGCTCCAAATCCATTTTAAAGCCATTTTTAAGGCATTTCGCGCATACATGAAATGAACACATTTTTCTCCAAAACTATAACAGATGCAAGCTTGTCCTGTTTGGTGGAGATGATATTTAATAAAATAAGTAGAAATCCACTAAAAGTTTTGTTTGGTTATCTTGCAATCCCGAGATAATCGTCTCCATGCTCCAAATCCATTTTAAAGCCATTTTTAAGGCATTTCGCGCATACATGAAATGAACACATTTTTCTCCAAAACTATAACAGATGCAAGCTTGTCCTGTTTGGTGGAGATGATATTTAATAAAATAAGTAGAAATCCACTAAAAGTTTTGTTTGGTTATCTTGCAATCCCGAGATAATCGTCTCCATGCTCCAAATCCATTTTAAAGCCATTTTTAAGGCATTTCGCGCATACATGAAATGAACACATTTTTCTCCAAAACTATAACAGATGCAAGCTTGTCCTGTTTAGTGGAGATGATATTTAATAAAATAAGTAGAAATCCACTAAAAGTTTTGTTTGGTTATCTTGCAATCCCGAGGTAATCGTCTCCATGCTCCAAATCCATTTTAAAGTCATTTTTAAGGCATTTCGCGCATACATGAAATGAACACATTTTTCTCCAAAACTATAACAGATGCAAGCTTGTCCTGTTTGGTGTAGATACTATTTAATAAAATAAGTAGAAATCTA
Organism: Anomaloglossus baeobatrachus; assembly: GCF_048569485.1. Taxonomy (NCBI): domain Eukaryota; kingdom Metazoa; phylum Chordata; class Amphibia; order Anura; family Aromobatidae; genus Anomaloglossus; species Anomaloglossus baeobatrachus. The sequence goes on along the minus strand of NW_027442090.1, from coordinate 1,533,912 downwards.
CTAAAAGTTTCGTTTGTTTATATTGCCATCCTGAGATAATCGTCTCCATGCTCCAAATCCATTTTAAAGCCATTTCAAAGGCATTTCGCGCATACATGAAATGAACACATTTTTCTCCAAAACTATAACACATGCAAGCTTGTCCTGTTTGGTGGAGATGATATTTAATAAAATAAGTAGAAATCCACTAAAAGTTTTGTTTGGTTATCTTGCAATCCCGAGATAATCGTCTCCATGCTCCAAATCCATTTTAAAGCCATTTTTAAGGCATTTCGCGCATACATGAAATGAACACATTTTTCTCCAAAACTATAACAGATGCAAGCTTGTCCTGTTTAGTGGAGATGATATTTAATAAAATAAGTAGAAATCCACTAAAAGTTTTGTTTGGTTATCTTGCAATCCCGAGGTAATCGTCTCCATGCTCCAAATCCATTTTAAAGTCATTTTTAAGGCATTTCGCGCATACATGAAATGAACACATTTTTCTCCAAAACTATAACAGATGCAAGCTTGTCCTGTTTGGTGTAGATACTATTTAATAAAATAAGTAGAAATCTACTAAAAGTTTCGTTTGTTTATATTGCCATCCTGAGATAATCGTCTCCATGCTCCAAATCCATTTTAAAGCCATTTCAAAGGCATTTCGCGCATACATGAAATGAACACATTTTTCTCCAAAACTATAACACATGCAAGCTTGTCCTGTTTGGTGGAGATGATATTTAATAAAATAAGTAGAAATCCACTAAAAGTTTTGTTTGGTTATCTTGCAATCCCGAGATAATCGTCTCCATGCTCCAAATCCATTTTAAAGCCATTTTTAAGGCATTTCGCGCATACATGAAATGAACACATTTTTCTCCAAAACTATAACAGATGCAAGCTTGTCCTGTTTGGTGGAGATGATATTTAATAAAATAAGTAGAAATCCACTAAAAGTTTTGTTTGGTTATCTTGCAATCCCGAGATAATCGTCTCCATGCTCCAAATCCATTTTAAAGCCATTTTTAAGGCATTTCGCGCATACATGAAATGAACACATTTTTCTTCAAAACTATAACAGATGCAAGCTTGTCCTGTTTGGTGATGATATTTAATAAAATAAGTAGAAATCCACTAAAAGTTTTGTTTGGTTATCTTGCAATCCCGAGATAATCGTCTCCATGCTCCAAATCCATTTTAAAGCCATTTTTAAGGCATTTCGCGCATACATGAAATGAACACATTTTTCTCCAAAACTATAACACATGCAAGCTTGTCCTGTTTGGTGGAGATGATATTTAATAAAATAAGTAGAAATCCACTAAAAGTTTTGTTTGGTTATCTTGCAATCCCGAGATAATCGTCTCCATGCTCCAAATCCATTTTAAAGCCATTTTTAAGGCATTTCGCGCATACATGAAATGAACACATTTTTCTCCAAAACTATAACAGATGCAAGCTTGTCCTGTTTGGTGGAGATGATATTTAATAAAATAAGTAGAAATCCACTAAAAGTTTTGTTTGGTTATCTTGCAATCCCGAGATAATCGTCTCCATGCTCCAAATCCATTTTAAAGCCATTTTTAAGGCATTTCGCGCATACATGAAATGAACACATTTTTCTCCAAAACTATAACACATGCAAGCTTGTCCTGTTTGGTGGAGATAATATTTAATAAAATAAGAAGAAATCTACTAAAAGTTTCGTTTGTTTATATTGCCATCCTGAGATAATCGTCTCCATGCTCCAAATCCATTTTAAAGCCATTTCAAAGGCATTTTGCGCATACATGAAATGAACACATTTTTCTCCAAAACTATAACACATGCAAGCTTGTCCTGTTTGGTGGAGATGATATTTAATAAAATAAGTAGAAATCCACTAAAAGTTTTGTTTGGTTATCTTGCAATCCCGAGATAATCGTCTCCATGCTCCAAATCCATTTTAAAGCCATTTTTAAGGCATTTCGCGCATACATGAAATGAACACATTTTTCTCCAAAACTATAACAGATGCAAGCTTGTCCTGTTTGGTGGAGATGATATTTAATAAAATAAGTAGAAATCCACTAAAAGTTTTGTTTGGTTATCTTGCAATCCCGAGATAATCGTCTCCATGCTCCAAATCCATTTTAAAGCCATTTTTAAGGCATTTCGCGCATACATGAAATGAACACATTTTTCTCCAAAACTATAACAGATGCAAGCTTGTCCTGTTTGGTGGAGATGATATTTAATAAAATAAGTAGAAATCCACTAAAAGTTTTGTTTGGTTATCTTGCAATCCCGAGATAATCGTCTCCATGCTCCAAATCCATTTTAAAGCCATTTTTAAGGCATTTCGCGCATACATGAAATGAACACATTTTTCTCCAAAACTATAACAGATGCAAGCTTGTCCTGTTTGGTGATGATATTTAATAAAATAAGTAGAAATCCACTAAAAGTTTTGTTTGGTTATCTTGCAATCCCGAGATAATCGTCTCCATGCTCCAAATCCATTTTAAAGCCATTTTTAAGGCATTTCGCGCATACATGAAATGAACACATTTTTCTCCAAAACTATAACACATGCAAGCTTGTCCTGTTTGGTGGAGATGATATTTAATAAAATAAGTAGAAATCCACTAAAAGTTTTGTTTGGTTATCTTGCAATCCCGAGATAATCGTCTCCATGCTCCAAATCCATTTTAAAGCCATTTTTAAGGCATTTCGCGCATACATGAAATGAACACATTTTTCTCCAAAACTATAACAGATGCAAGCTTGTCCTGTTTGGTGGAGATGATATTTAATAAAATAAGTAGAAATCCACTAAAAGTTTTGTTTGGTTATCTTGCAATCCCGAGATAATCGTCTCCATGCTCCAAATCCATTTTAAAGCCATTTTTAAGGCATTTCGCGCATACATGAAATGAACACATTTTTCTCCAAAACTATAACACATGCAAGCTTGTCCTGTTTGGTGGAGATAATATTTAATAAAATAAGAAGAAATCTACTAAAAGTTTCGTTTGTTTATATTGCCATCCTGAGATAATCGTCTCCATGCTCCAAATCCATTTTAAAGCCATTTCAAAGGCATTTTGCGCATACATGAAATGAACACATTTTTCTCCAAAACTATAACACATGCAAGCTTGTCCTGTTTGGTGGAGATGATATTTAATAAAATAAGTAGAAATCCACTAAAAGTTTTGTTTGGTTATCTTGCAATCCCGAGATAATCGTCTCCATGCTCCAAATCCATTTTAAAGCCATTTTTAAGGCATTTCGCGCATACATGAAATGAACACATTTTTCTCCAAAACTATAACAGATGCAAGCTTGTCCTGTTTGGTGGAGATGATATTTAATAAAATAAGTAGAAATCCACTAAAAGTTTTGTTTGGTTATCTTGCAATCCCGAGATAATCGTCTCCATGCTCCAAATCCATTTTAAAGCCATTTTTAAGGCATTTCGCGCATACATGAAATGAACACATTTTTCTCCAAAACTATAACAGATGCAAGCTTGTCCTGTTTGGTGGAGATGATATTTAATAAAATAAGTAGAAATCCACTAAAAGTTTTGTTTGGTTATCTTGCAATCCCGAGATAATCGTCTCCATGCTCCAAATCCATTTTAAAGCCATTTTTAAGGCATTTCGCGCATACATGAAATGAACACATTTTTCTCCAAAACTATAACAGATGCAAGCTTGTCCTGTTTGGTGGAGATAATATTTAATAAAATAAGTAGAAATCTACTAAAAGTTTCGTTTGTTTATATTGCCATCCTAAGATAATCGTCTCCATGCTCCAAATCCATTTTAAAGCCATTTCAAAGGCATTTTGCGCATACATGAAATGAACACATTTTTCTCCAAAACTATAACACATGCAAGCTTGTCCTGTTTGGTGGAGATGATATTTAATAAAATAAGTAGAAATCCACTAAAAGTTTTGTTTGGTTATCTTGCAATCCCGAGATAATCGTCTCCATGCTCCAAATCCATTTTAAAGCCATTTTTTAAGGCATTTCGCGCATACATGAAATGAACACATTTTTCTCCAAAACTATAACAGATGCAAGCTTGTCCTGTTTGGTGGAGATGATATTTAATAAAATAAGTAGAAATCCACTAAAAGTTTTGTTTGGTTATCTTGCAATCCCGAGATAATCGTCTCCATGCTCCAAATCCATTTTAAAGCCATTTTTAAGGCATTTCGCGCATACATGAAATGAACACATTTTTCTCCAAAACTATAACAGATGCAAGCTTGTCCTGTTTGGTGGAGATAATATTTAATAAAATAAGTAGAAATCTACTAAAAGTTTCGTTCGTTTATATTGCCATCCTGAGATAATCGTCTCCATGCTCCAAATCCATTTTAAAGCCATTTCAAAGGCATTTTGCGCATACATGAAATGAACACATTTTTCTCCAAAACTATAACACATGCAAGCTTGTCCTGTTTGGTGGAGATGATATTTAATAAAATAAGTAGAAATCCACTAAAAGTTTTGTTTGGTTATCTTGCAATCCCGAGATAATCGTCTCCATGCTCCAAATCCATTTTAAAGCCATTTTTAAGGCATTTCGCGCATACATGAAATGAACACATTTTTCTCCAAAACTATAACAGATGCAAGCTTGTCCTGTTTGGTGGAGATGATATTTAATAAAATAAGTAGAAATCCACTAAAAGTTTTGTTTGGTTATCTTGCAATCCCGAGATAATCGTCTCCATGCTCCAAATCCATTTTAAAGCCATTTTTAAGGCATTTCGCGCATACATGAAATGAACACATTTTTCTCCAAAACTATAACAGATGCAAGCTTGTCCTGTTTGGTGGAGATGATATTTAATAAAATAAGTAGAAATCCACTAAAAGTTTTGTTTGGTTATCTTGCAATCCCGAGATAATCGTCTCCATGCTCCAAATCCATTTTAAAGCCATTTTTAAGGCATTTCGCGCATACATGAAATGAACACATTTTTCTCCAAAACTATAACAGATGCAAGCTTGTCCTGTTTGGTGGAGATGATATTTAATAAAATAAGTAGAAATCCACTAAAAGTTTTGTTTGGTTATCTTGCAATCCCGAGATAATCGTCTCCATGCTCCAAATCCATTTTAAAGCCATTTTTAAGGCATTTCGCGCATACATGAAATGAACACATTTTTCTCCAAAACTATAACATATGCAAGCTTGTCCTGTTTGGTGGAGATGATATTTAATAAAATAAGTAGAAATCTACTAAAAGTTTTGTTTGGTTATCTTGCAATCCCGAGATAATCGTCTCCATGCTCCAAATCCATTTTAAAGCCATTTTTAAGGCATTTCGCGCATACATGAAATGAACACATTTTTCTCCAAAACTATAACAGATGCAAGCTTGTCCTGTTTGGTGGAGATGATATTTAATAAAATAAGTAGAAATCCACTAAAAGTTTTGTTTGGTTATCTTGCAATCCCGAGATAATCGTCTCCATGCTCCAAATCCATTTTAAAGCCATTTTTAAGGCATTTCGCGCATACATGAAATGAACACATTTTTCTCCAAAACTATAACAGATGCAAGCTTGTCCTGTTTGGTGGAGATAATATTTAATAAAATAAGTAGAAATCTACTAAAAGTTTCGTTTGTTTATATTGCCATCCTGAGATAATCGTCTCCATGCTCCAAATCCATTTTAAAGCCATTTCAAAGGCATTTTGCGCATACATGAAATGAACACATTTTTCTCCAAAACTATAACACATGCAAGCTTGTCCTGTTTGGTGGAGATGATATTTAATAAAATAAGTAGAAATCCACTAAAAGTTTTGTTTGGTTATCTTGCAATCCCGAGATAATCGTCTCCATGCTCCAAATCCATTTTAAAGCCATTTTTAAGGCATTTCGCGCATACATGAAATGAACACATTTTTCTCCAAAACTATAACAGATGCAAGCTTGTCCTGTTTGGTGGAGATGATATTTAATAAAATAAGTAGAAATCCACTAAAAGTTTTGTTTGGTTATCTTGCAATCCCGAGGTAATCGTCTCCATGCTCCAAATCCATTTTAAAGCCAAATTTAAGGCATTTCGCGCATACATGAAATGAACACATTTTTCTCCAAAACTATAACAGATGCAAGCTTGTCCTGTTTGGTGGAGATGATATTTAATAAAATAAGTAGAAATCTACTAAAAGTTTTGTTTGGTTATCTTGCAATCCCGAGATAATCGTCTCCATGCTCCAAATCCATTTTAAAGCCATTTTTAAGGCATTTCGCGCATACATGAAATGAACACATTTTTCTCCAAAACTATAACAGATGCAAGCTTGTCCTGTTTGGTGGAGATGATATTTAATAAAATAAGTAGAAATCCACTAAAAGTTTTGTTTGGTTATCTTGCAATCCCGAGATAATCGTCTCCATGCTCCAAATCCATTTTAAAGCCATTTTTAAGGCATTTCGCGCATACATGAAATGAACACATTTTTCTCCAAAACTATAACAGATGCAAGCTTGTCCTGTTTGGTGGAGATAATATTTAATAAAATAAGTAGAAATCTACTAAAAGTTTCGTTTGTTTATATTGCCATCCTGAGATAATCGTCTCCATGCTCCAAATCCATTTTAAAGCCATTTCAAAGGCATTTTGCGCATACATGAAATGAACACATTTTTCTCCAAAACTATAACACATGCAAGCTTGTCCTGTTTGGTGGAGATGATATTTAATAAAATAAGTAGAAATCCACTAAAAGTTTTGTTTGGTTATCTTGCAATCCCGAGATAATCGTCTCCATGCTCCAAATCCATTTTAAAGCCATTTTTAAGGCATTTCGCGCATACATGAAATGAACACATTTTTCTCCAAAACTATAACAGATGCAAGCTTGTCCTGTTTGGTGGAGATGATATTTAATAAAATAAGTAGAAATCCACTAAAAGTTTTGTTTGGTTATCTTGCAATCCCGAGGTAATCGTCTCCATGCTCCAAATCCATTTTAAAGCCATTTTTAAGGCATTTCGCGCATACATGAAATGAACACATTTTTCTCCAAAACTATAACAGATGCAAGCTTGTCCTGTTTGGTGGAGATGATATTTAATAAAATAAGTAGAAATCCACTAAAAGTTTTGTTTGGTTATCTTGCAATCCCGAGATAATCGTCTCCATGCTCCAAATCCATTTTAAAGCCATTTTTAAGGCATTTCGCGCATACATGAAATGAACACATTTTTCTCCAAAACTATAACAGATGCAAGCTTGTCCTGTTTGGTGGAGATGATATTTAATAAAATAAGTAGAAATCCACTAAAAGTTTTGTTTGGTTATCTTGCAATCCCGAAATAATCGTCTCCATGCTCCAAATCCATTTTAAAGCCATTTTTAAGGCATTTCGCGCATACATGAAATGAACACATTTTTCTCCAAAACTATAACAGATGCAAGCTTGTCCTGTTTGGTGGAGATAATATTTAATAAAATAAGTAGAAATCTACTAAAAGTTTCGTTTGTTTATATTGCCATCCTGAGATAATCGTCTCCATGCTCCAAATCCATTTTAAAGCCATTTCAAAGGCATTTTGCGCATACATGAAATGAACACATTTTTCTCCAAAACTATAACACATGCAAGCTTGTCCTGTTTGGTGGAGATGATATTTAATAAAATAAGTAGAAATCCACTAAAAGTTTTGTTTGGTTATCTTGCAATCCCGAGATAATCGTCTCCATGCTCCAAATCCATTTTAAAGCCATTTTTAAGGCATTTCGCGCATACATGAAATGAACACATTTTTCTCCAAAACTATAACAGATGCAAGCTTGTCCTGTTTGGTGGAGATAATATTTAATAAAATAAGTACAAATCTACTAAAAGTTTCGTTTGTTTATATTGCCATCCTGAGATAATCGTCTCCATGCTCCAAATCCATTTTAAAGCCATTTCAAAGGCATTTTGCGCATACATGAAATGAACACATTTTTCTCCAAAACTATAACACATGCAAGCTTGTCCTGTTTGGTGGAGATGATATTTAATAAAATAAGTAGAAATCCACTAAAAGTTTTGTTTGGTTATCTTGCAATCCCGAGATAATCGTCTCCATGCTCCAAATCCATTTTAAAGCCATTTTTAAGGCATTTCGCGCATACATGAAATGAACACATTTTTCTCCAAAACTATAACAGATGCAAGCTTGTCCTGTTTGGTGGAGATGATATTTAATAAAATAAGTAGAAATCCACTAAAAGTTTTGTTTGGTTATCTTGCAATCCCGAGATAATCGTCTCCATGCTCCAAATCCATTTTAAAGCCATTTTTAAGGCATTTCGCGCATACATGAAATGAACACATTTTTCTCCAAAACTATAACAGATGCAAGCTTGTCCTGTTTGGTGGAGATGATATTTAATAAAATAAGTAGAAATCCACTAAAAGTTTTGTTTGGTTATCTTGCAATCCCGAGATAATCGTCTCCATGCTCCTAATCTATTTTAAAGCCATTTTTAAGGCATTTCGCGCATACATGAAATGAACACATTTTTCTCCAAAACTATAACAGATGCAAGCTTGTCCTGTTTGGTGGAGATGATATTTAATAAAATAAGTAGAAATCCACTAAAAGTTTTGTTTGGTTATCTTGCAATCCCGAGATAATCGTCTCCATGCTCCAAATCCATTTTAAAGCCATTTTTAAGGCATTTCGCGCATACATGAAATGAACACATTTTTCTCCAAAACTATAACATATGCAAGCTTGTCCTGTTTGGTGGAGATGATATTTAATAAAATAAGTAGAAATCTACTAAAAGTTTTGTTTGGTTATCTTGCAATCCCGAGATAATCGTCTCCATGCTCCAAATCCATTTTAAAGCCATTTTTAAGGCATTTCGCGCATACATGAAATGAACACATTTTTCTCCAAAACTATAACAGATGCAAGCTTGTCCTGTTTGGTGGAGATGATATTTAATAAAATAAGTAGAAATCCACTAAAAGTTTTGTTTGGTTATCTTGCAATCCCGAGATAATCGTCTCCATGCTCCAAATCCATTTTAAAGCCATTTTTAAGGCATTTCGCGCATACATGAAATGAACACATTTTTCTCCAAAACTATAACAGATGCAAGCTTGTCCTGTTTGGTGGAGATAATATTTAATAAAATAAGTAGAAATCTACTAAAAGTTTCGTTTGTTTATATTGCCATCCTGAGATAATCGTCTCCATGCTCCAAATCCATTTTAAAGCCATTTCAAAGGCATTTTTCGCATACATGAAATGAACACATTTTTCTCCAAAACTATAACACATGCAAGCTTGTCCTGTTTGGTGGAGATGATATTTAATAAAATAAGTAGAAATCCACTAAAAGTTTTGTTTGGTTATCTTGCAATCCCGAGATAATCGTCTCCATGCTCCAAATCCATTTTAAAGCCATTTTTAAGGCATTTCGCGCATACATGAAATGAACACATTTTTCTCCAAAACTATAACAGATGCAAGCTTGTCCTGTTTGGTGGAGATGATATTTAATAAAATAAGTAGAAATCCACTAAAAGTTTTGTTTGGTTATCTTGCAATCCCGAGGTAATCGTCTCCATGCTCCAAATCCATTTTAAAGCCATTTTTAAGGCATTTCGCGCATACATGAAATGAACACATTTTTCTCCAAAACTATAACAGATGCAAGCTTGTCCTGTTTGGTGGAGATGATATTTAATAAAATAAGTAGAAATCCACTAAAAGTTTTGTTTGGTTATCTTGCACTCCCGAGATAATCGTCTCCATGCTCCAAATCCATTTTAAAGCCATTTTTAAGGCATTTCGCGCATACATGAAATGAACACATTTTTCTCCAAAACTATAACAGATGCAAGCTTGTCCTGTTTGGTGGAGATGATATTTAATAAAATAAGTAGAAATCCACTAAAAGTTTTGTTTGGTTATCTTGCAATCCCGAAATAATCGTCTCCATGCTCCAAATCCATTTTAAAGCCATTTTTAAGGCATTTCGCGCATACATGAAATGAACACATTTTTCTCCAAAACTATAACAGATGCAAGCTTGTCCTGTTTGGTGGAGATGATATTTAATAAAATAAGTAGAAATCCACTAAAAGTTTTGTTTGGTTATCTTGCAATCCCGAGATAATCGTCTCCATGCTCCAAATCCATTTTAAAGCCATTTTTAAGGCATTTCGCGCATACATGAAATGAACACATTTTTCTCCAAAACTATAACAGATGCAAGCTTGTCCTGTTTGGTGGAGATAATATTTAATAAAATAAGTAGAAATCTACTAAAAGTTTCGTTTGTTTATATTGCCATCCTGAGATAATCGTCTCCATGCTCCAAATCCATTTTAAAGCCATTTCAAAGGCATTTTGCGCATACATGAAATGAACACATTTTTCTCCAAAACTATAACACATGCAAGCTTGTCCTGTTTGGTGGAGATGATATTTAATAAAATAAGTAGAAATCCACTAAAAGTTTTGTTTGGTTATCTTGCAATCCCGAGATAATCGTCTCCATGCTCCAAATCCATTTTAAAGCCATTTTTAAGGCATTTCGCGCATACATGAAATGAACACATTTTTCTCCAAAACTATAACAGATGCAAGCTTGTCCTGTTTGGTGGAGATGATATTTAATAAAATAAGTAGAAATCCACTAAAAGTTTTGTTTGGTTATCTTGCAATCCCGAGATAATCGTCTCCATGCTCCAAATCCATTTTAAAGCCATTTTTAAGGCATTTCGCGCATACATGAAATGAACACATTTTTCTCCAAAACTATAACAGATGCAAGCTTGTCCTGTTTGGTGGAGATGATATTTAATAAAATAAGTAGAAATCCACTAAAAGTTTTGTTTGGTTATCTTGCAATCCCGAGATAATCGTCTCCATGCTCCAAATCCATTTTAAAGCCATTTCAAAGGCATTTTGCGCATACATGAAATGAACACATTTTTCTCCAAAACTATAACACATGCAAGCTTGTCCTGTTTGGTGGAGATGATATTTAATAAAATAAGTAGAAATCCACTAAAAGTTTTGTTTGGTTATCTTGCAATCCCGAGATAATCGTCTCCATGCTCCAAATCCATTTTAAAACCATTTTTAAGGCATTTCGCGCATACATGAAATGAACACATTTTTCTCCAAAACTATAACAGATGCAAGCTTGTCCTGTTTGGTGGAGATGATATTTAATAAAATAAGTAGAAATCCACTAAAAGTTTTGTTTGGTTATCTTGCAATCCCGAGATAATCGTCTCCATGCTCCAAATCCATTCTAAAGCCATTTTTAAGGCATTTCGCGCATACATGAAATGAACACATTTTTCTCCAAAACTATAACAGATGCAAGCTTGTCCTGTTTGGTGGAGATGATATTTAATAAAATAAGTAGAAATCCACTAAAAGTTTTGTTTGGTTATCTTGCAATCCCGAGATAATCGTCTCCATGCTCCAAATCCATTTTAAAGCCATTTTTAAGGCATTTCGCGCATACATGAAATGAACACATTTTTCTCCAAAACTATAACAGATGCAAGCTTGTCCTGTTTGGTGGAGATGATATTTAATAAAATAAGTAGAAATCCACTAAACGTTTTGTTTGGTTATATTGCAATCCCGAGATAATCGTCTCCATGCTCCAAATCCATTTTAAAGCCATTTTTAAGGCATTTCTCGCATACATGAAATGAACACATTTTTCTCCAAAACTATAACAGATGCAAGCTTGTCCTGTTTGGTGGAGATGATATTTAATAAAATAAGTAGAAATCCACTAAAAGTTTTGTTTGGTTATCTTGCAATCCCGAGATAATCGTCTCCATGCTCCAAATCCATTTTAAAGCCATTTTTAAGGCATTTCGCGCATACATGAAATGAACACATTTTTCTCCAAAACTATAACAGATGCAAGCTTGTCCTGTTTGGTGGAGATAATATTTAATAAAATAAGTACAAATCTACTAAAAGTTTCGTTTGTTTATATTGCCATCCTGAGATAATCGTCTCCATGCTCCAAATCCATTTTAAAGCCATTTCAAAGGCATTTTGCGCATACATGAAATGAACACATTTTTCTCCAAAACTATAACACATGCAAGCTTGTCCTGTTTGGTGGAGATGATATTTAATAAAATAAGTAGAAATCCACTAAAAGTTTTGTTTGGTTATCTTGCAATCCCGAGATAATCGTCTCCATGCTCCAAATCCATTTTAAAGCCATTTTTAAGGCATTTCGCGCATACATGAAATGAACACATTTTTCTCCAAAACTATAACAGATGCAAGCTTGTCCTGTTTGGTGGAGATGATATTTAATAAAATAAGTAGAAATCCACTAAAAGTTTTGTTTGGTTATCTTGCAATCCCGAGATAATCGTCTCCATGCTCCAAATCCATTTTAAAGCCATTTTTAAGGCATTTCGCGCATACATGAAATGAACACATTTTTCTCCAAAACTATAACAGATGCAAGCTTGTCCTGTTTGGTGGAGATGATATTTAATAAAATAAGTAGAAATCCACTAAAAGTTTTGTTTGGTTATCTTGCAATCCCGAGATAATCGTCTCCATGCTCCAAATCCATTTTAAAGCCATTTTTAAGGCATTTCGCGCATACATGAAATGAACACATTTTTCTCCAAAACTATAACAGATGCAAGCTTGTCCTGTTTGGTGGAGATGATATTTAATAAAATAAGTAGAAATCCACTAAAAGTTTTGTTTGGTTATCTTGCAATCCCGAGATAATCGTCTCCATGCTCCAAATCCATTTTAAAGCCATTTTTAAGGCATTTCGCGCATACATGAAATGAACACATTTTTCTCCAAAACTATAACATATGCAAGCTTGTCCTGTTTGGTGGAGATGATATTTAATAAAATAAGTAGAAATCTACTAAAAGTTTTGTTTGGTTATCTTGCAATCCCGAGATAATCGTCTCCATGCTCCAAATCCATTTTAAAGCCATTTTTAAGGCATTTCGCGCATACATGAAATGAACACATTTTTCTCCAAAACTATAACAGATGCAAGCTTGTCCTGTTTGGTGGAGATGATATTTAATAAAATAAGTAGAAATCCACTAAAAGTTTTGTTTGGTTATCTTGCAATCCCGAGATAATCGTCTCCATGCTCCAAATCCATTTTAAAGCCATTTTTAAGGCATTTCGCGCATACATGAAATGAACACATTTTTCTCCAAAACTATAACAGATGCAAGCTTGTCCTGTTTGGTGGAGATAATATTTAATAAAATAAGTAGAAATCTACTAAAAGTTTCGTTTGTTTATATTGCCATCCTGAGATAATCGTCTCCATGCTCCAAATCCATTTTAAAGCCATTTCAAAGGCATTTTGCGCATACATGAAATGAACACATTTTTCTCCAAAACTATAACACATGCAAGCTTGTCCTGTTTGGTGGAGATGATATTTAATAAAATAAGTAGAAATCCACTAAAAGTTTTGTTTGGTTATCTTGCAATCCCGAGATAATCGTCTCCATGCTCCAAATCCATTTTAAAGCCATTTTTAAGGCATTTCGCGCATACATGAAATGAACACATTTTTCTCCAAAACTATAACAGATGCAAGCTTGTCCTGTTTGGTGGAGATGATATTTAATAAAATAAGTAGAAATCCACTAAAAGTTTTGTTTGGTTATCTTGCAATCCCGAGGTAATCGTCTCCATGCTCCAAATCCATTTTAAAGCCATTTTTAAGGCATTTCGCGCATACATGAAATGAACACATTTTTCTCCAAAACTATAACAGATGCAAGCTTGTCCTGTTTGGTGGAGATGATATTTAATAAAATAAGTAGAAATCCACTAAAAGTTTTGTTTGGTTATCTTGCAATCCCGAGATAATCGTCTCCATGCTCCAAATCCATTTTAAAGCCATTTTTAAGGCATTTCGCGCATACATGAAATGAACACATTTTTCTCCAAAACTATAACAGATGCAAGCTTGTCCTGTTTGGTGGAGATGATATTTAATAAAATAAGTAGAAATCCACTAAAAGTTTTGTTTGGTTATCTTGCAATCCCGAAATAATCGTCTCCATGCTCCAAATCCATTTTAAAGCCATTTTTAAGGCATTTCGCGCATACATGAAATGAACACATTTTTCTCCAAAACTATAACAGATGCAAGCTTGTCCTGTTTGGTGGAGATGATATTTAATAAAATAAGTAGAAATCCACTAAAAGTTTTGTTTGGTTATCTTGCAATCCCGAGATAATCGTCTCCATGCTCCAAATCCATTTTAAAGCCATTTTTAAGGCATTTCGCGCATACATGAAATGAACACATTTTTCTCCAAAACTATAACAGATGCAAGCTTGTCCTGTTTGGTGGAGATAATATTTAATAAAATAAGTAGAAATCTACTAAAAGTTTCGTTTGTTTATATTGCCATCCTGAGATAATCGTCTCCATGCTCCAAATCCATTTTAAAGCCATTTCAAAGGCATTTTGCGCATACATGAAATGAACACATTTTTCTCCAAAACTATAACACATGCAAGCTTGTCCTGTTTGGTGGAGATGATATTTAATAAAATAAGTAGAAATCCACTAAAAGTTTTGTTTGGTTATCTTGCAATCCCGAGATAATCGTCTCCATGCTCCAAATCCATTTTCAAGCAATTTTTAAGGCATTTCGCGCATACATGAAATGAACACATTTTTCTCCAAAACTATAACAGATGCAAGCTTGTCCTGTTTGGTGGAGATGATATTTAATAAAATAAGTAGAAATCCACTAAAAGTTTTGTTTGGTTATCTTGCAATCCCGAGATAATCGTCTCCATGCTCCAAATCCATTTTAAAGCCATTTTTAAGGCATTTCGCGCATACATGAAATGAACACATTTTTCTCCAAAACTATAACAGATGCAAGCTTGTCCTGTTTGGTGGAGATAATATTTAATAAAATAAGTAGAAATCTACTAAAAGTTTCGTTTGTTTATATTGCCATCCTGAGATAATCGTCTCCATGCTCCAAATCCATTTTAAAGCCATTTCAAAGGCATTTTGCGCATACATGAAATGAACACATTTTTCTCCAAAACTATAACACATGCAAGCTTGTCCTGTTTGGTGGAGATGATATTTAATAAAATAAGTAGAAATCCACTAAAAGTTTTGTTTGGTTATCTTGCAATCCCGAGATAATCGTCTCCATGCTCCAAATCCATTTTAAAGCCATTTTTAAGGCATTTCGCGCATACATGAAATGAACACATTTTTCTCCAAAACTATAACAGATGCAAGCTTGTCCTGTTTGGTGGAGATGATATTTAATAAAATAAGTAGAAATCCACTAAAAGTTTTGTTTGGTTATCTTGCAATCCCGAGGTAATCGTCTCCATGCTCCAAATCCATTTTAAAGCCATTTTTAAGGCATTTCGCGCATACATGAAATGAACACATTTTTCTCCAAAACTATAACAGATGCAAGCTTGTCCTGTTTGGTGGAGATGATATTTAATAAAATAAGTAGAAATCCACTAAAAGTTTTGTTTGGTTATCTTGCAATCCCGAGATAATCGTCTCCATGCTCCAAATCCATTTTAAAGCCATTTTTAAGGCATTTCGCGCATACATGAAATGAACACATTTTTCTCCAAAACTATAACAGATGCAAGCTTGTCCTGTTTGGTGGAGATGATATTTAATAAAATAAGTAGAAATCCACTAAAAGTTTTGTTTGGTTATCTTGCAATCCCGAAATAATCGTCTCCATGCTCCAAATCCATTTTAAAGCCATTTTTAAGGCATTTCGCGCATACATGAAATGAACACATTTTTCTCCAAAACTATAACAGATGCAAGCTTGTCCTGTTTGGTGGAGATGATATTTAATAAAATAAGTAGAAATCCACTAAAAGTTTTGTTTGGTTATCTTGCAATCCCGAGATAATCGTCTCCATGCTCCAAATCCATTTTAAAGCCATTTTTAAGGCATTTCGCGCATACATGAAATGAACACATTTTTCTCCAAAACTATAACAGATGCAAGCTTGTCCTGTTTGGTGGAGATAATATTTAATAAAATAAGTAGAAATCTACTAAAAGTTTCGTTTGTTTATATTGCCATCCTGAGATAATCGTCTCCATGCTCCAAATCCATTTTAAAGCCATTTCAAAGGCATTTTGCGCATACATGAAATGAACACATTTTTCTCCAAAACTATAACACATGCAAGCTTGTCCTGTTTGGTGGAGATGATATTTAATAAAATAAGTAGAAATCCACTAAAAGTTTTGTTTGGTTATCTTGCAATCCCGAGATAATCGTCTCCATGCTCCAAATCCATTTTCAAGCAATTTTTAAGGCATTTCGCGCATACATGAAATGAACACATTTTTCTCCAAAACTATAACAGATGCAAGCTTGTCCTGTTTGGTGGAGATGATATTTAATAAAATAAGTAGAAATCCACTAAAAGTTTTGTTTGGTTATCTTGCAATCCCGAGATAATCGTCTCCATGCTCCAAATCCATTTTAAAGCCATTTTTAAGGCATTTCGCGCATACATGAAATGAACACATTTTTCTCCAAAACTATAACAGATGCAAGCTTGTCCTGTTTGGTGGAGATAATATTTAATAAAATAAGTAGAAATCTACTAAAAGTTTCGTTTGTTTATATTGCCATCCTGAGATAATCGTCTCCATGCTCCAAATCCATTTTAAAGCCATTTCAAAGGCATTTTGCGCATACATGAAATGAACACATTTTTCTCCAAAACTATAACAGATGCAAGCTTGTCCTGTTTGGTGGAGATGATATTTAATAAAATAAGTAGAAATCCACTAAAAGTTTTGTTTGGTTATCTTGCAATCCCGAGATAATCGTCTCCATGCTCCAAATCCATTCTAAAGCCATTTTTAAGGCATTTCGCGCATACATGAAATGAACACATTTTTCTCCAAAACTATAACAGATGCAAGCTTGTCCTGTTTGGTGGAGATGATATTTAATAAAATAAGTAGAAATCCACTAAAAGTTTTGTTTGGTTATCTTGCAATCCCGAGATAATCGTCTCCATGCTCCAAATCCATTTTAAAGCCATTTTTAAGGCATTTCGCGCATACATGAAATGAACACATTTTTCTCCAAAACTATAACAGATGCAAGCTTGTCCTGTTTGGTGGAGATGATATTTAATAAAATAAGTAGAAATCCACTAAAAGTTTTGTTTGGTTATATTGCAATCCCGAGATAATCGTCTCCATGCTCCAAATCCATTTTAAAGCCATTTTTAAGGCATTTCGCGCATACATGAAATGAACACATTTTTCTCCAAAACTATAACACATGCAAGCTTGTCCTGTTTGGTGGAGATGATAATTAATAAAATAAGTAGAAATCCACTAAAAGTTTTGTTTGGTTATCTTGCAATCCCGAGATAATCGTCTCCATGCTCCAAATCCATTTTAAAGCCATTTCAAAGGCATTTTGCGCATACATGAAATGAACACATTTTTCTCCAAAACTATAACACATGCAAGCTTGTCCTGTTTGGTGGAGATGATATTTAATAAAATAAGTAGAAATCCACTAAAAGTTTTGTTTGGTTATCTTGCAATCCCGAGATAATCGTCTCCATGCTCCAAATCCATTTTAAAGCCATTTTTAAGGCATTTCGCGCATACATGAAATGAACACATTTTTCTCAAAACTATAACAGATGCAAGCTTGTCCTGTTTGGTGGAGATGATATTTAATAAAATAAGTAGAAATCCACTAAAAGTTTTGTTTGGTTATCTTGCAATCCCGAGATAATCGTCTCCATGCTCCAAATCCATTTTAAAGCCATTTCAAAGGCATTTTGCGCATACATGAAATGAACACATTTTTCTCCAAAACTATAACACATGCAAGCTTGTCCTGTTTGGTGGAGATGATATTTAATAAAATAAGTAGAAATCCACTAAAAGTTTTGTTTGGTTATCTTGCAATCCCGAGATAATCGTCTCCATGCTCCAAATCCATTTTAAAGCCATTTTTAAGGCATTTCGCGCATACATGAAATGAACACATTTTTCTCAAAACTATAACAGATGCAAGCTTGTCCTGTTTGGTGGAGATGATATTTAATAAAATAAGTAGAAATCCACTAAAAGTTTTGTTTGGTTATCTTGCAATCCCGAGATAATCGTCTCCATGCTCCAAATCCATTTTAAAGCCATTTTTAAGGCATTTCGCGCATACATGAAATGAACACATTTTTCTCCAAAACTATAACAGATGCAAGCTTGTCCTGTTTGGTGGAGATGATATTTAATAAAATAAGTAGAAATCCACTAAAAGTTTTGTTTGGTTATCTTGCAATCCCGAGATAATCGTCTCCATGCTCCAAATCCATTTTAAAGCCATTTTTAAGGCATTTCGCGCATACATGAAATGAACACATTTTTCTCCAAAACTATAACAGATGCAAGCTTGTCCTGTTTGGTGGAGATGATATTTAATAAAATAAGTAGAAATCCACTAAAAGTTTTGTTTGGTTATCTTGCAATCCCGAGATAATCGTCTCCATGCTCCAAATCCATTTTAAAGCCATTTTTAAGGCATTTCGCGCATACATGAAATGAACACATTTTTCTCCAAAACTATAACAGATGCAAGCTTGTCCTGTTTGGTGGAGATGATATTTAATAAAATAAGTAGAAATCCACTAAAAGTTTTGTTTGGTTATATTGCAATCCCGAGATAATCGTCTCCATGCTCCAAATCCATTTTAAAGCCATTTTTAAGGCATTTCGCGCATACATGAAATGAACACATTTTTCTCCAAAACTATAACACATGCAAGCTTGTCCTGTTTGGTGGAGATGATATTTAATAAAATAAGTAGAAATCCACTAAAAGTTTTGTTTGGTTATCTTGCAATCCCGAGATAATCGTCTCCATGCTCCAAATCCATTTTAAAGCCATTTCAAAGGCATTTTGCGCATACATGAAATGAACACATTTTTCTCCAAAACTATAACACATGCAAGCTTGTCCTGTTTGGTGGAGATGATATTTAATAAAATAAGTAGAAATCCACTAAAAGTTTTGTTTGGTTATCTTGCAATCCCGAGATAATCGTCTCCATGCTCCAAATCCATTTTAAAGCCATTTTTAAGGCATTTCGCGCATACATGAAATGAACACATTTTTCTCCAAAACTATAACAGATGCAAGCTTGTCCTGTTTGGTGGAGATGATATTTAATAAAATAAGTAGAAATCCACTAAAAGTTTTGTTTGGTTATCTTGCAATCCCGAGATAATCGTCTCCATGCTCCAAATCCATTTTAAAGCCATTTTTAAGGCATTTCGCGCATACATGAAATGAACACATTTTTCTTTAAAACTATAACAGATGCAAGCTTGTCCTGTTTGGTGGAGATAATATTTAATAAAATAAGTAGAAATCTACTAAAAGTTTCGTTTGTTTATATTGCCATCCTGAGATAATCGTCTCCATGCTCCAAATCCATTTTAAAGCCATTTCAAAGGCATTTTGCGCATACATGAAATGAACACATTTTTCTCCAAAACTATAACACATGCAAGCTTGTCCTGTTTGGTGGAGATGATATTTAATAAAATAAGTAGAAATCCACTAAAAGTTTTGTTTGGTTATCTTGCAATCCCGAGATAATCGTCTCCATGCTCCAAATCCATTTTAAAGCCATTTTTAAGGCATTTCGCGCATACATGAAATGAACACATTTTTCTCAAAACTATAACAGATGCAAGCTTGTCCTGTTTGGTGGAGATGATATTTAATAAAATAAGTAGAAATCCACTAAAAGTTTTGTTTGGTTATCTTGCAATCCCGAGATAATCGTCTCCATGCTCCAAATCCATTTTAAAGCCATTTTTAAGGCATTTCGCGCATACATGAAATGAACACATTTTTCTCCAAAACTATAACAGATGCAAGCTTGTCCTGTTTGGTGGAGATGATATTTAATAAAATAAGTAGAAATCCACTAAAAGTTTTGTTTGGTTATCTTGCAATCCCGAGATAATCGTCTCCATGCTCCAAATCCATTTTAAAGCCATTTTTAAGGCATTTCGCGCATACATGAAATGAACACATTTTTCTCCAAAACTATAACAGATGCAAGCTTGTCCTGTTTGGTGGAGATGATATTTAATAAAATAAGTAGAAATCCACTAAAAGTTTTGTTTGGTTATCTTGCAATCCCGAGATAATCGTCTCCATGCTCCAAATCCATTTTAAAGCCATTTTTAAGGCATTTCGCGCATACATGAAATGAACACATTTTTCTCCAAAACTATAACAGATGCAAGCTTGTCCTGTTTGGTGGAGATGATATTTAATGAAATAAGTAGAAATCCACTAAAAGTTTTGTTTGGTTATCTTGCAATCCCGAGATAATCGTCTCCATGCTCCAAATCCATTTTAAAGCCATTTCAAAGGCATTTTGCGCATACATGAAATGAACACATTTTTCTCCAAAACTATAACACATGCAAGCTTGTCCTGTTTGGTGGAGATGATATTTAATAAAATAAGTAGAAATCCACTAAAAGTTTTGTTTGGTTATCTTGCAATCCCGAGATAATCGTCTCCATGCTCCAAATCCATTTTAAAGCTATTTTTAAGGCATTTCGCGCATACATGAAATGAACACATTTTTCTCCAAAACTATAACAGATGCAAGCTTGTCCTGTTTGGTGGAGATGATATTTAATAAAATAAGTAGAAATCCACTAAAAGTTTTGTTTGGTTATCTTGCAATCCCGAGATAATCGTCTCCATGCTCCAAATCCATTTTAAAGCCATTTTTAAGGCATTTCGCGCATACATGAAATGAACACATTTTTCTTTAAAACTATAACAGATGCAAGCTTGTCCTGTTTGGTGGAGATAATATTTAATAAAATAAGTAGAAATCTACTAAAAGTTTCGTTTGTTTATATTGCCATCCTGAGATAATCGTCTCCATGCTCCAAATCCATTTTAAAGCCATTTCAAAGGCATTTTGCGCATACATGAAATGAACACATTTTTCTCCAAAACTATAACACATGCAAGCTTGTCCTGTTTGGTGGAGATGATATTTAATAAAATAAGTAGAAATCCACTAAAAGTTTTGTTTGGTTATCTTGCAATCCCGAGATAATCGTCTCCATGCTCCAAATCCATTTTAAAGCCATTTTTAAGGCATTTCGCGCATACATGAAATGAACACATTTTTCTCAAAACTATAACAGATGCAAGCTTGTCCTGTTTGGTGGAGATGATATTTAATAAAATAAGTAGAAATCCACTAAAAGTTTTGTTTGGTTATCTTGCAATCCCGAGATAATCGTCTCCATGCTCCAAATCCATTTTAAAGCCATTTTTAAGGCATTTCGCGCATACATGAAATGAACACATTTTTCTCCAAAACTATAACAGATGCAAGCTTGTCCTGTTTGGTGGAGATGATATTTAATAAAATAAGTAGAAATCCACTAAAAGTTTTGTTTGGTTATCTTGCAATCCCGAGATAATCGTCTCCATGCTCCAAATCCATTTTAAAGCCATTTTTAAGGCATTTCGCGCATACATGAAATGAACACATTTTTCTCCAAAACTATAACAGATGCAAGCTTGTCCTGTTTGGTGGAGATGATATTTAATAAAATAAGTAGAAATCCACTAAAAGTTTTGTTTGGTTATCTTGCAATCCCGAGATAATCGTCTCCATGCTCCAAATCCATTTTAAAGCCATTTTTAAGGCATTTCGCGCATACATGAAATGAACACATTTTTCTCCAAAACTATAACAGATGCAAGCTTGTCCTGTTTGGTGGAGATGATATTTAATAAAATAAGTAGAAATCCACTAAAAGTTTTGTTTGGTTATCTTGCAATCCCGAAATAATCGTCTCCATGCTCCAAATCCATTTTAAAGCCATTTTTAAGGCATTTCGCGCATACATGAAATGAACACATTTTTCTCCAAAACTATAACAGATGCAAGCTTGTCTTGTTTGGTGGAGATGATATTTAATAAAATAAGTAGAAATCCACTAAAAGTTTTGTTTGGTTATCTTGCAATCCCGAGATAATCGTCTCCATGCTCCAAATCCATTTTAAAGCCATTTTTAAGGCATTTCGCGCATACATGAAATGAACACATTTTTCTCCAAAACTATAACAGATGCAAGCTTGTCCTGTTTGGTGGAGATAATATTTAATAAAATAAGTAGAAATCTACTAAAAGTTTCGTTTGTTTATATTGCCATCCTGAGATAATCGTCTCCATGCTCCAAATCCATTTTAAAGCCATTTCAAAGGCATTTTGCGCATACATGAAATGAACACATTTTTCTCCAAAACTATAACACATGCAAGCTTGTCCTGTTTGGTGGAGATGATATTTAATAAAATAAGTAGAAATCCACTAAACGTTTTGTTTGGTTATCTTGCAATCCCGAGATAATCGTCTCCATGCTCCAAATCCATTTTAAAGCCATTTTTAAGGCATTTCGCGCATACATGAAATGAACACATTTTTCTCCAAAACTATAACAGATGCAAGCTTGTCCTGTTTGGTGGAGATGATATTTAATAAAATAAGTAGAAATCCACTAAAAGTTTTGTTTGGTTATCTTGCAATCCCGAGATAATCGTCTCCATGCTCCAAATCCATTTTAAAGCCATTTTTAAGGCATTTCGCGCATACATGAAATGAACACATTTTTCTCCAAAACTATAACAGATGCAAGCTTGTCCTGTTTGGTGGAGATAATATTTAATAAAATAAGTAGAAATCTACTAAAAGTTTCGTTTGTTTATATTGCCATCCTGAGATAATCGTCTCCATGCTCCAAATCCATTTTAAAGCCATTTCAAAGGCATTTTGCGCATACATGAAATGAACACATTTTTCTCCAAAACTATAACACATGCAAGCTTGTCCTGTTTGGTGGAGATGATATTTAATAAAATAAGTAGAAATCCACTAAAAGTTTTGTTTGGTTATCTTGCAATCCCGAGATAATCGTCTCCATGCTCCAAATCCATTTTAAAGCCATTTTTAAGGCATTTCGCGCATACATGAAATGAACACATTTTTCTCCAAAACTATAACAGATGCAAGCTTGTCCTGTTTGGTGGAGATGATATTTAATAAAATAAGTAGAAATCCACTAAAAGTTTTGTTTGGTTATCTTGCAATCCCGAGATAATCGTCTCCATGCTCCAAATCCATTTTAAAGCCATTTTTAAGGCATTTCGCGCATACATGAAATGAACACATTTTTCTCCAAAACTATAACACATGCAAGCTTGTCCTGTTTGGTGGAGATGATATTTAATAAAATAAGTAGAAATCCACTAAAAGTTTTGTTTGGTTATCTTGCAATCCCGAGATAATCGTCTTCATGCTCCAAATCCATTTTAAAGCCATTTTTAAGGCATTTCGCGCATACATGAAATGAACACATTTTTCTCCAAAACTATAACAGATGCAAGCTTGTCCTGTTTGGTGGAGATGATATTTAATAAAATAAGTAGAAATCCACTAAAAGTTTTGTTTGGTTATCTTGCAATCCCGAGATAATCGTCTCCATGCTCCAAATCCATTCTAAAGCCATTTTTAAGGCATTTCGCGCATACATGAAATGAACACATTTTTCTCCAAAACTATAACAGATGCAAGCTTGTCCTGTTTGGTGGAGATGATATTTAATAAAATAAGTAGAAATCCACTAAAAGTTTTGTTTGGTTATCTTGCAATCCCGAGATAATCGTCTCCATGCTCCAAATCCATTTTAAAGCCATTTTTAAGGCATTTCGCGCATACATGAAATGAACACATTTTTCTCCAAAACTATAACAGATGCAAGCTTGTCCTGTTTGGTGGAGATGATATTTAATAAAATAAGTAGAAATCCACTAAAAGTTTTGTTTGGTTATATTGCAATCCCGAGATAATCGTCTCCATGCTCCAAATCCATTTTAAAGCCATTTTTAAGGCATTTCGCGCATACATGAAATGAACACATTTTTCTCCAAAACTATAACAGATGCAAGCTTGTCCTGTTTGGTGGAGATGATATTTAATAAAATAAGTAGAAATCCACTAAAAGTTTTGTTTGGTTATCTTGCAATCCCGAGATAATCGTCTCCATGCACCAAATCCATTTTAAAGCCATTTTTAAGGCATTTCGCGCATACATGAAATGAACACATTTTTCTCCAAAACTATAACAGATGCAAGCTTGTCCTGTTTGGTGGAGATGATATTTAATAAAATAAGTAGAAATCCACTAAAAGTTTTGTTTGGTTATCTTGCAATCCCGAGATAATCGTCTTCATGCTCCAAATCCATTTTAAAGCCATTTTTAAGGCATTTCGCGCATACATGAAATGAACACATTTTTCTCCAAAACTATAACAGATGCAAGCTTGTCCTGTTTGGTGGAGATGATATTTAATAAAATAAGTAGAAATCCACTAAAAGTTTTGTTTGGTTATCTTGCAATCCCGAGATAATCGTCTCCATGCTCCAAATCCATTTTAAAGCCATTTTTAAGGCATTTCACGCATACATGAAATGAACACATTTTTCTCCAAAACTATAACAGATGCAAGCTTGTCCTGTTTGGTGGAGATGATATTTAATAAAATAAGTAGAAATCCACTAAAAGTTTTGTTTGGTTATCTTGCAATCCCGAGATAATCGTCTCCATGCTCCAAATCCATTTTAAAGCCATTTTTAAGGCATTTCGCGCATACATGAAATGAACACATTTTTCTCCAAAACTATAACAGATGCAAGCTTGTCCTGTTTGGTGGAGATGATATTTAATAAAATAAGTAGAAATCCACTAAAAGTTTTGTTTGGTTATATTGCAATCCCGAGATAATCGTCTCCATGCTCCAAATCCATTTTAAAGCCATTTTTAAGGCATTTCGCGCATACATGAAATGAACACATTTTTCTCCAAAACTATAACAGATGCAAGCTTGTCCTGTTTGGTGGAGATGATATTTAATAAAATAAGTAGAAATCCACTAAAAGTTTTGTTTGGTTATCTTGCAATCCCGAAATAATCGTCTCCATGCTCCAAATCCATTTTAAAGCCATTTTTAAGGCATTTCGCGCATACATGAAATGAACACATTTTTCTCCAAAACTATAACAGATGCAAGCTTGTCTTGTTTGGTGGAGATGATATTTAATAAAATAAGTAGAAATCCACTAAAAGTTTTGTTTGGTTATCTTGCAATCCCGAGATAATCGTCTCCATGCTCCAAATCCATTTTAAAGCCATTTTTAAGGCATTTCGCGCATACATGAAATGAACACATTTTTTTCCAAAACTATAACAGATGCAAGCTTGTCCTGTTTGGTGGAGATAATATTTAATAAAATAAGTAGAAATCTACTAAAAGTTTCGTTTGTTTATATTGCCATCCTGAGATAATCGTCTCCATGCTCCAAATCCATTTTAAAGCCATTTCAAAGGCATTTTGCGCATACATGAAATGAACACATTTTTCTCCAAAACTATAACACATGCAAGCTTGTCCTGTTTGGGGAGATGATATTTAATAAAATAACTAGAAATCCACTAAAAGTTTTGTTTGGTTATCTTGCAATCCCGAGATAATCGTCTCCATGCTCCAAATCCATTTTAAAGCCATTTTTAAGGCATTTCGCGCATACATGAAATGAACACATTTTTCTCCAAAACTATAACAGATGCAAGCTTGTCCTGTTTGGTGGAGATGATATTTAATAAAATAAGTAGAAATCCACTAAAAGTTTTGTTTGGTTATCTTGCAATCCCGAGATAATCGTCTCCATGCTCCAAATCCATTTTAAAGCCATTTTTAAGGCATTTCGCGCATACATGAAATGAACACATTTTTCTCCAAAACTATAACAGATGCAAGCTTGTCCTGTTTGGTGGAGATAATATTTAATAAAATAAGTAGAAATCTACTAAAAGTTTCGTTTGTTTATATTGCCATCCTGAGATAATCGTCTCCATGCTCCAAATCCATTTTAAAGCCATTTCAAAGGCATTTTGCGCATACATGAAATGAACACATTTTTCTCCAAAACTATAACACATGCAAGCTTGTCCTGTTTGGTGGAGATGATATTTAATAAAATAAGTAGAAATCCACTAAAAGTTTTGTTTGGTTATCTTGCAATCCCGAGATAATCGTCTCCATGCTCCAAATCCATTTTAAAGCCATTTTTAAGGCATTTCGCGCATACATGAAATGAACACATTTTTCTCCAAAACTATAACAGATGCAAGCTTGTCCTGTTTGGTGGAGATGATATTTAATAAAATAAGTAGAAATCCACTAAAAGTTTTGTTTGGTTATCTTGCAATCCCGAGATAATCGTCTCCATGCTCCAAATCCATTTTAAAGCCATTTTTAAGGCATTTCGCGCATACATGAAATGAACACATTTTTCTCCAAAACTATAACAGATGCAAGCTTGTCCTGTTTGGTGGAGATGATATTTAATAAAATAAGTAGAAATCCACTAAAAGTTTTGTTTGGTTATCTTGTAATCCCGAGATAATCGTCTCCATGCTCCAAATCCATTCTAAAGCCATTTTTAAGGCATTTCGCGCATACATGAAATGAACACATTTTTCTCCAAAACTATAACAGATGCAAGCTTGTCCTGTTTGGTGGAGATGATATTTAATAAAATAAGTAGAAATCCACTAAAAGTTTTGTTTGGTTATATTGCAATCCCGAGATAATCGTCTCCATGCTCCAAATCCATTTTAAAGCCATTTTTAAGGCATTTCGCGCATACATGAAATGAACACATTTTTCTCCAAAACTATAACAGATGCAAGCTTGTCCTGTTTGGTGGAGATGATATTTAATAAAATAAGTAGAAATCCACTAAAAGTTTTGTTTGGTTATCTTGCAATCCCGAGATAATCGTCTCCATGCTCCAAATCCATTTTAAAGCCATTTTTAAGGCATTTCGCGCATACATGAAATGAACACATTTTTCTCCAAAACTATAACAGATGCAAGCTTGTCCTGTTTGGTGGAGATGATATTTAATAAAATAAGTAGAAATCCACTAAAAGTTTTGTTTGGTTATCTTGCAATCCCGAGATAATCGTCTCCATGCTCCAAATCCATTTTAAAGCCATTTTTAAGGCATTTCGCGCATACATGAAATGAACACATTTTTCTCCAAAACTATAACAGATGCAAGCTTGTCCTGTTTGGTGGAGATGATATTTAATAAAATAAGTAGAAATCCACTAAAAGTTTTGTTTGGTTATATTGCAATCCCGAGATAATCGTCTCCATGCTCCAAATCCATTTTAAAGCCATTTTTAAGGCATTTCGCGCATACATGAAATGAACACATTTTTCTCCAAAACTATAACAGATGCAAGCTTGTCCTGTTTGGTGGAGATGATATTTAATAAAATAAGTAGAAATCCACTAAAAGTTTTGTTTGGTTATCTTGCAATCCCGAAATAATCGTCTCCATGCTCCAAATCCATTTTAAAGCCATTTTTAAGGCATTTCGCGCATACATGAAATGAACACATTTTTCTCCAAAACTATAACAGATGCAAGCTTGTCTTGTTTGGTGGAGATGATATTTAATAAAATAAGTAGAAATCCACTAAAAGTTTTGTTTGGTTATCTTGCAATCCCGAGATAATCGTCTCCATGCTCCAAATCCATTTTAAAGCCATTTTTAAGGCATTTCGCGCATACATGAAATGAACACATTTTTCTCCAAAACTATAACAGATGCAAGCTTGTCCTGTTTGGTGGAGATAATATTTATTAAAATAAGTAGAAATCTACTAAAAGTTTCGTTTGTTTATATTGCCATCCTGAGATAATCGTCTCCATGCTCCAAATCCATTTTAAAGCCATTTCAAAGGCATTTTGCGCATACATGAAATGAACACATTTTTCTCCAAAACTATAACACATGCAAGCTTGTCCTGTTTGGTGGAGATGATATTTAATAAAATAAGTAGAAATCCACTAAAAGTTTTGTTTGGTTATCTTGCAATCCCGAGATAATCGTCTCCATGCTCCAAATCCATTTTAAAGCCATTTTTAAGGCATTTCGCGCATACATGAAATGAACACATTTTTCTCCAAAACTATAACAGATGCAAGCTTGTCCTGTTTGGTGGAGATGATATTTAATAAAATAAGTAGAAATCCACTAAAAGTTTTGTTTGGTTATCTTGCAATCCCGAGATAATCGTCTCCATGCTCCAAATCCATTTTAAAGCCATTTTTAAGGCATTTCGCGCATACATGAAATGAACACATTTTTCTCCAAAACTATAACAGATGCAAGCTTGTCCTGTTTGGTGGAGATAATATTTAATAAAATAAGTAGAAATCTACTAAAAGTTTCGTTTGTTTATATTGCCATCCTGAGATAATCGTCTTCATGCTCCAAATCCATTTTAAAGCCATTTCAAAGGCATTTTGCGCATACATGAAATGAACACATTTTTCTCCAAAACTATAACACATGCAAGCTTGTCCTGTTTGGTGGAGATGATATGTAATAAAATAAGTAGAAATCCACTAAAAGTTTTGTTTGGTTATCTTGCAATCCCGAGATAATCGTCTCCATGCTCCAAATCCATTTTAAAGCCATTTTTAAGGCATTTCGCGCATACATGAAATGAACACATTTTTCTCCAAAACTATAACAGATGCAAGCTTGTCCTGTTTGGTGGAGATGATATTTAATAAAATAAGTAGAAATCCACTAAAAGTTTTGTTTGGTTATCTTGCAATCCCGAGATAATCGTCTCCATGCTCCAAATCCATTTTAAAGCCATTTTTAAGGCATTTCGCGCATACATGAAATGAACACATTTTTCTCCAAAACTATAACAGATGCAAGCTTGTCCTGTTTGGTGGAGATGATATTTAATAAAATAAGTAGAAATCCACTAAAAGTTTTGTTTGGTTATCTTGCAATCCCGATATAATCGTCTCCATGCTCCAAATCCATTTTAAAGCCATTTCAAAGGCATTTTGCGCATACATGAAATGAACACATTTTTCTCCAAAACTATAACACATGCAAGCTTGTCCTGTTTGGTGGAGATGATATTTAATAAAATAAGTAGAAATCCACTAAAAGTTTTGTTTGGTTATCTTGCAATCCCGAGATAATCGTCTTCATGCTCCAAATCCATTTTAAAGCCATTTTTAAGGCATTTCGCGCATACATGAAATGAACACATTTTTCTCCAAAACTATAACAGATGCAAGCTTGTCCTGTTTGGTGGAGATGATATTTAATAAAATAAGTAGAAATCCACTAAAAGTTTTGTTTGGTTATCTTGCAATCCCGAGATAATCGTCTCCATGCTCCAAATCCATTCTAAAGCCATTTTTAAGGCATTTCGCGCATACATGAAATGAACACATTTTTCTCCAAAACTATAACAGATGCAAGCTTGTCCTGTTTGGTGGAGATGATATTTAATAAAATAAGTAGAAATCCACTAAAAGTTTTGTTTGGTTATCTTGCAATCCCGAGATAATCGTCTCCATGCTCCAAATCCATTTTAAAGCCATTTTTAAGGCATTTCGCGCATACATGAAATGAACACATTTTTCTCCAAAACTATAACAGATGCAAGCTTGTCCTGTTTGGTGGAGATGATATTTAATAAAATAAGTAGAAATCCACTAAAAGTTTTGTTTGGTTATCTTGCAATCCCGAGATAATCGTCTCCATGCTCCAAATCCATTTTAAAGCCATTTTTAAGGCATTTCGCGCATACATGAAATGAACACATTTTTCTCCAAAACTATAACAGATGCAAGCTTGTCCTGTTTGGTGGAGATGATATTTAATAAAATAAGTAGAAATCCACTAAAAGTTTTGTTTGGTTATCTTGCAATCCCGAGATAATCGTCTCCATGCTCCAAATCCATTTTAAAGCCATTTTTAAGGCATTTCGCGCATACATGAAATGAACACATTTTTCTCCAAAACTATAACAGATGCAAGCTTGTCCTGTTTGGTGGAGATGATATTTAATAAAATAAGTAGAAATCCACTAAAAGTTTTGTTTGGTTATCTTGCAATCCCGAGATAATCGTCTCCATGCTCCAAATCCATTTTAAAGCCATTTTTAAGGCATTTCGCGCATACATGAAATGAACACATTTTTCTCCAAAACTATAACAGATGCAAGCTTGTCCTGTTTGGTGGAGATGATATTTAATAAAATAAGTAGAAATCCACTAAAAGTTTTGTTTGGTTATCTTGCAATCCCGAGATAATCGTCTCCATGCTCCAAATCCATTTTAAAGCCATTTTTAAGGCATTTCGCGCATACATGAAATGAACACATTTTTCTCCAAAACTATAACAGATGCAAGCTTGTCCTGTTTGGTGGAGATGATATTTAATAAAATAAGTAGAAATCCACTAAAAGTTTTGTTTGGTTATCTTGCAATCCCGAGATAATCGTCTCCATGCTCCAAATCCATTTTAAAGCCATTTCAAAGGCATTTTGCGCATACATGAAATGAACACATTTTTCTCCAAAACTATAACACATGCAAGCTTGTCCTGTTTGGTGGAGATGATATTTAATAAAATAAGTAGAAATCCACTAAAAGTTTTGTTTGGTTATCTTGCAATCCCGAGATAATCGTCTTCATGCTCCAAATCCATTTTAAAGCCATTTTTAAGGCATTTCGCGCATACATGAAATGAACACATTTTTCTCCAAAACTATAACAGATGCAAGCTTGTCCTGTTTGGTGGAGATGATATTTAATAAAATAAGTAGAAATCCACTAAAAGTTTTGTTTGGTTATCTTGCAATCCCGAGATAATCGTCTCCATGCTCCAAATCCATTCTAAAGCCATTTTTAAGGCATTTCGCGCATACATGAAATGAACACATTTTTCTCCAAAACTATAACAGATGCAAGCTTGTCCTGTTTGGTGGAGATGATATTTAATAAAATAAGTAGAAATCCACTAAAAGTTTTGTTTGGTTATCTTGCAATCCCGAGATAATCGTCTCCATGCTCCAAATCCATTTTAAAGCCATTTTTAAGGCATTTCGCGCATACATGAAATGAACACATTTTTCTCCAAAACTATAACAGATGCAAGCTTGTCCTGTTTGGTGGAGATGATATTTAATAAAATAAGTAGAAATCCACTAAAAGTTTTGTTTGGTTATATTGCAATCCCGAGATAATCGTCTCCATGCTCCAAATCCATTTTAAAGCCATTTTTAAGGCATTTCGCGCATACATGAAATGAACACATTTTTCTCCAAAACTATAACAGATGCAAGCTTGTCCTGTTTGGTGGAGATGATATTTAATAAAATAAGTAGAAATCCACTAAAAGTTTTGTTTGGTTATCTTGCAATCCCGAGATAATCGTCTCCATGCTCCAAATCCATTTTAAAGCCATTTCAAAGGCATTTTGCGCATACATGAAATGAACACATTTTTCTCCAAAACTATAACACATGCAAGCTTGTCCTGTTTGGTGGAGATGATATTTAATAAAATAAGTAGAAATCCACTAAAAGTTTTGTTTGGTTATCTTGCAATCCCGAGATAATCGTCTTCATGCTCCAAATCCATTTTAAAGCCATTTTTAAGGCATTTCGCGCATACATGAAATGAACACATTTTTCTCCAAAACTATAACAGATGCAAGCTTGTCCTGTTTGGTGGAGATGATATTTAATAAAATAAGTAGAAATCCACTAAAAGTTTTGTTTGGTTATCTTGCAATCCCGAGATAATCGTCTCCATGCTCCAAATCCATTCTAAAGCCATTTTTAAGGCATTTCGCGCATACATGAAATGAACACATTTTTCTCCAAAACTATAACAGATGCAAGCTTGTCCTGTTTGGTGGAGATGATATTTAATAAAATAAGTAGAAATCCACTAAAAGTTTTGTTTGGTTATCTTGCAATCCCGAGATAATCGTCTCCATGCTCCAAATCCATTTTAAAGCCATTTTTAAGGCATTTCGCGCATACATGAAATGAACACATTTTTCTCCAAAACTATAACAGATGCAAGCTTGTCCTGTTTGGTGGAGATGATATTTAATAAAATAAGTAGAAATCCACTAAAAGTTTTGTTTGGTTATATTGCAATCCCGAGATAATCGTCTCCATGCTCCAAATCCATTTTAAAGCCATTTTTAAGGCATTTCGCGCATACATGAAATGAACACATTTTTCTCCAAAACTATAACAGATGCAAGCTTGTCCTGTTTGGTGGAGATGATATTTAATAAAATAAGTAGAAATCCACTAAAAGTTTTGTTTGGTTATCTTGCAATCCCGAGATAATCGTCTTCATGCTCCAAATCCATTTTAAAGCCATTTTTAAGGCATTTCGCGCATACATGAAATGAACACATTTTTCTCCAAAACTATAACAGATGCAAGCTTGTCCTGTTTGGTGGAGATGATATTTAATAAAATAAGTAGAAATCCACTAAAAGTTTTGTTTGGTTATCTTGTAATCCCGAGATAGTCGTCTCCATGCTCCAAATCCATTCTAAAGCCATTTTTAAGGCATTTCGCGCATACATGAAATGAACACATTTTTCTCCAAAACTATAACAGATGCAAGCTTGTCCTGTTTGGTGGAGATGATATTTAATAAAATAAGTAGAAATCCACTAAAAGTTTTGTTTGGTTATCTTGCAATCCCGAGATAATCGTCTCCATGCTCCAAATCCATTTTAAAGCCATTTTTAAGGCATTTCGCGCATACATGAAATGAACACATTTTTCTCCAAAACTATAACAGATGCAAGCTTGTCCTGTTTGGTGGAGATGATATTTAATAAAATAAGTAGAAATCCACTAAAAGTTTTGTTTGGTTATATTGCAATCCCGAGATAATCGTCTCCATGCTCCAAATCCATTTTAAAGCCATTTTTAAGGCATTTCGCGCATACATGAAATGAACACATTTTTCTCCAAAACTATAACAGATGCAAGCTTGTCCTGTTTGGTGGAGATGATATTTAATAAAATAAGTAGAAATCCACTAAAAGTTTTGTTTGGTTATCTTGCAATCCCGAGATAATCGTCTCCATGCTCCAAATCCATTTTAAAGCCATTTTTAAGGCATTTCGCGCATACATGAAATGAACACATTTTTCTCCAAAACTATAACAGATGCAAGCTTGTCCTGTTTGGTGGAGATGATATTTAATAAAATAAGTAGAAATCCACTAAAAGTTTTGTTTGGTTATCTTGCAATCCCGAGATAATCGTCTCCATGCTCCAAATCCATTTTAAAGCCATTTTTAAGGCATTTCGCGCATACATGAAATGAACACATTTTTCTCCAAAACTATAACAGATGCAAGCTTGTCCTGTTTGGTGGAGATGATATTTAATAAAATAAGTAGAAATCCACTAAAAGTTTTGTTTGGTTATATTGCAATCCCGAGATAATCGTCTCCATGCTCCAAATCCATTTTAAAGCCATTTTTAAGGCATTTCGCGCATACATGAAATGAACACATTTTTCTCCAAAACTATAACAGATGCAAGCTTGTCCTGTTTGGTGGAGATGATATTTAATAAAATAAGTAGAAATCCACTAAAAGTTTTGTTTGGTTATCTTGCAATCCCGAAATAATCGTCTCCATGCTCCAAATCCATTTTAAAGCCATTTTTAAGGCATTTCGCGCATACATGAAATGAACACATTTTTCTCCAAAACTATAACAGATGCAAGCTTGTCTTGTTTGGTGGAGATGATATTTAATAAAATAAGTAGAAATCCACTAAAAGTTTTGTTTGGTTATCTTGCAATCCCGAGATAATCGTCTCCATGCTCCAAATCCATTTTAAAGCCATTTTTAAGGCATTTCGCGCATACATGAAATGAACACATTTTTCTCCAAAACTATAACAGATGCAAGCTTGTCCTGTTTGGTGGAGATAATATTTATTAAAATAAGTAGAAATCTACTAAAAGTTTCGTTTGTTTATATTGCCATCCTGAGATAATCGTCTCCATGCTCCAAATCCATTTTAAAGCCATTTCAAAGGCATTTTGCGCATACATGAAATGAACACATTTTTCTCCAAAACTATAACACATGCAAGCTTGTCCTGTTTGGTGGAGATGATATTTAATAAAATAAGTAGAAATCCACTAAAAGTTTTGTTTGGTTATCTTGCAATCCCGAGATAATCGTCTCCATGCTCCAAATCCATTTTAAAGCCATTTTTAAGGCATTTCGCGCATACATGAAATGAACACATTTTTCTCCAAAACTATAACAGATGCAAGCTTGTCCTGTTTGGTGGAGATGATATTTAATAAAATAAGTAGAAATCCACTAAAAGTTTTGTTTGGTTATCTTGCAATCCCGAGATAATCGTCTCCATGCTCCAAATCCATTTTAAAGCCATTTTTAAGGCATTTCGCGCATACATGAAATGAACACATTTTTCTCCAAAACTATAACAGATGCAAGCTTGTCCTGTTTGGTGGAGATAATATTTAATAAAATAAGTAGAAATCTACTAAAAGTTTCGTTTGTTTATATTGCCATCCTGAGATAATCGTCTCCATGCTCCAAATCCATTTTAAAGCCATTTCAAAGGCATTTTGCGCATACATGAAATGAACACATTTTTCTCCAAAACTATAACACATGCAAGCTTGTCCTGTTTGGTGGAGATGATATTTAATAAAATAAGTAGAAATCCACTAAAAGTTTTGTTTGGTTATCTTGCAATCCCGAGATAATCGTCTCCATGCTCCAAATCCATTTTAAAGCCATTTTTAAGGCATTTCGCGCATACATGAAATGAACACATTTTTCTCCAAAACTATAACAGATGCAAGCTTGTCCTGTTTGGTGGAGATGATATTTAATAAAATAAGTAGAAATCCACTAAAAGTTTTGTTTGGTTATCTTGCAATCCCGAGATAATCGTCTCCATGCTCCAAATCCATTTTAAAGCCATTTTTAAGGCATTTCGCGCATACATGAAATGAACACATTTTTCTCCAAAACTATAACAGATGCAAGCTTGTCCTGTTTGGTGGAGATGATATTTAATAAAATAAGTAGAAATCCACTAAAAGTTTTGTTTGGTTATCTTGCAATCCCGATATAATCGTCTCCATGCTCCAAATCCATTTTAAAGCCATTTCAAAGGCATTTTGCGCATACATGAAATGAACACATTTTTCTCCAAAACTATAACACATGCAAGCTTGTCCTGTTTGGTGGAGATGATATTTAATAAAATAAGTAGAAATCCACTAAAAGTTTTGTTTGGTTATCTTGCAATCCCGAGATAATCGTCTTCATGCTCCAAATCCATTTTAAAGCCATTTTTAAGGCATTTCGCGCATACATGAAATGAACACATTTTTCTCCAAAACTATAACAGATGCAAGCTTGTCCTGTTTGGTGGAGATGATATTTAATAAAATAAGTAGAAATCCACTAAAAGTTTTGTTTGGTTATCTTGCAATCCCGAGATAATCGTCTCCATGCTCCAAATCCATTCTAAAGCCATTTTTAAGGCATTTCGCGCATACATGAAATGAACACATTTTTCTCCAAAACTATAACAGATGCAAGCTTGTCCTGTTTGGTGGAGATGATATTTAATAAAATAAGTAGAAATCCACTAAAAGTTTTGTTTGGTTATCTTGCAATCCCGAGATAATCGTCTCCATGCTCCAAATCCATTTTAAAGCCATTTTTAAGGCATTTCGCGCATACATGAAATGAACACATTTTTCTCCAAAACTATAACAGATGCAAGCTTGTCCTGTTTGGTGGAGATGATATTTAATAAAATAAGTAGAAATCCACTAAAAGTTTTGTTTGATTATCTTGCAATCCCGAGATAATCGTCTCCATGCTCCAAATCCATTTTAAAGCCATTTTTAAGGCATTTCGCGCATACATGAAATGAACACATTTTTCTCCAAAACTATAACAGATGCAAGCTTGTCCTGTTTGGTGGAGATGATATTTAATAAAATAAGTAGAAATCCACTAAAAGTTTTGTTTGGTTATCTTGCAATCCCGAGATAATCGTCTCCATGCTCCAAATCCATTTTAAAGCCATTTTTAAGGCATTTCGCGCATACATGAAATGAACACATTTTTCTCCAAAACTATAACAGATGCAAGCTTGTCCTGTTTGGTGGAGATGATATTTAATAAAATAAGTAGAAATCCACTAAAAGTTTTGTTTGGTTATCTTGCAATCCCGAGATAATCGTCTCCATGCTCCAAATCCATTTTAAAGCCATTTTTAAGGCATTTCGCGCATACATGAAATGAACACATTTTTCTCCAAAACTATAACAGATGCAAGCTTGTCCTGTTTGGTGGAGATGATATTTAATAAAATAAGTAGAAATCCACTAAAAGTTTTGTTTGGTTATCTTGCAATCCCGAGATAATCGTCTCCATGCTCCAAATCCATTTTAAAGCCATTTTTAAGGCATTTCGCGCATACATGAAATGAACACATTTTTCTCCAAAACTATAACAGATGCAAGCTTGTCCTGTTTGGTGGAGATGATATTTAATAAAATAAGTAGAAATCCACTAAAAGTTTTGTTTGGTTATCTTGCAATCCCGAGATAATCGTCTCCATGCTCCAAATCCATTTTAAAGCCATTTCAAAGGCATTTTGCGCATACATGAAATGAACACATTTTTCTCCAAAACTATAACACATGCAAGCTTGTCCTGTTTGGTGGAGATGATATTTAATAAAATAAGTAGAAATCCACTAA
Source organism: Anomaloglossus baeobatrachus (assembly GCF_048569485.1). NCBI lineage: Eukaryota > Metazoa > Chordata > Amphibia > Anura > Aromobatidae > Anomaloglossus > Anomaloglossus baeobatrachus. Next base: position 1,497,079 of record NW_027442090.1, on the reverse strand, counting down.
AAGTTTTGTTTGGTTATCTTGCAATCCCGAGATAATCGTCTTCATGCTCCAAATCCATTTTAAAGCCATTTTTAAGGCATTTCGCGCATACATGAAATGAACACATTTTTCTCCAAAACTATAACAGATGCAAGCTTGTCCTGTTTGGTGGAGATGATATTTAATAAAATAAGTAGAAATCCACTAAAAGTTTTGTTTGGTTATCTTGCAATCCCGAGATAATCGTCTCCATGCTCCAAATCCATTCTAAAGCCATTTTTAAGGCATTTCGCGCATACATGAAATGAACACATTTTTCTCCAAAACTATAACAGATGCAAGCTTGTCCTGTTTGGTGGAGATGATATTTAATAAAATAAGTAGAAATCCACTAAAAGTTTTGTTTGGTTATCTTGCAATCCCGAGATAATCGTCTCCATGCTCCAAATCCATTTTAAAGCCATTTTTAAGGCATTTCGCGCATACATGAAATGAACACATTTTTCTCCAAAACTATAACAGATGCAAGCTTGTCCTGTTTGGTGGAGATGATATTTAATAAAATAAGTAGAAATCCACTAAAAGTTTTGTTTGGTTATCTTGCAATTCCGAGATAATCGTCTCCATGCTCCAAATCCATTTTAAAGCCATTTTTAAGGCATTTCGCGCATACATTAAATGAACACATTTTTCTCCAAAACTATAACAGATGCAAGCTTGTCCTGTTTGGTGGAGATGATATTTAATAAAATAAGTAGAAATCCACTAAAAGTTTTGTTTGGTTATCTTGCAATCCCGAGATAATCGTCTCCATGCTCCAAATCCATTTTAAAGCCATTTTTAAGGCATTTCGCGCATACATGAAATGAACACATTTTTCTCCAAAACTATAACAGATGCAAGCTTGTCCTGTTTGGTGGAGATGATATTTAATAAAATAAGTAGAAATCCACTAAAAGTTTTGTTTGGTTATATTGCAATCCCGAGATAATCGTCTCCATGCTCCAAATCCATTTTAAAGCCATTTTTAAGGCATTTCGCGCATACATGAAATGAACACATTTTTCTCCAAAACTATAACAGATGCAAGCTTGTCCTGTTTGGTGGAGATGATATTTAATAAAATAAGTAGAAATCCACTAAAAGTTTTGTTTTGTTATCTTGCAATCCCGAGATAATCGTCTCCATGCTCCAAATCCATTTTAAAGCCATTTTTAAGGCATTTCGCGCATACATGAAATGAACACATTTTTCTCCAAAACTATAACAGATGCAAGCTTGTCCTGTTTGGTGGAGATAATATTTAATAAAATAAGTAGAAATCTACTAAAAGTTTCGTTTGTTTATATTGCCATCCTGAGATAATCGTCTCCATGCTCCAAATCCATTTTAAAGCCATTTCAAAGGCATTTTGCGCATACATGAAATGAACACATTTTTCTCCAAAACTATAACACATGCAAGCTTGTCCTGTTTGGTGGAGATGATATTTAATAAAATAAGTAGAAATCCACTAAAAGTTTTGTTTGGTTATCTTGCAATCCCGAGATAATCGTCTTCATGCTCCAAATCCATTTTAAAGCCATTTTTAAGGCATTTCGCGCATACATGAAATGAACACATTTTTCTCCAAAACTATAACAGATGCAAGCTTGTCCTGTTTGGTGGAGATGATATTTAATAAAATAAGTAGAAATCCACTAAAAGTTTTGTTTGGTTATCTTGCAATCCCGAGATAATCGTCTCCATGCTCCAAATCCATTCTAAAGCCATTTTTAAGGCATTTCGCGCATACATGAAATGAACACATTTTTCTCCAAAACTATAACAGATGCAAGCTTGTCCTGTTTGGTGGAGATGATATTTAATAAAATAAGTAGAAATCCACTAAAAGTTTTGTTTGGTTATCTTGCAATCCCGAGATAATCGTCTCCATGCTCCAAATCCATTTTAAAGCCATTTTTAAGGCATTTCGCGCATACATGAAATGAACACATTTTTCTCCAAAACTATAACAGATGCAAGCTTGTCCTGTTTGGTGGAGATGATATTTAATAAAATAAGTAGAAATCCACTAAAAGTTTTGTTTGGTTATATTGCAATCCCGAGATAATCGTCTCCATGCTCCAAATCCATTTTAAAGCCATTTTTAAGGCATTTCGCGCATACATGAAATGAACACATTTTTCTCCAAAACTATAACAGATGCAAGCTTGTCCTGTTTGGTGGAGATGATATTTAATAAAATAAGTAGAAATCCACTAAAAGTTTTGTTTGGTTATCTTGCAATCCCGAGATAATCGTCTCCATGCTCCAAATCCATTTTAAAGCCATTTTTAAGGCATTTCGCGCATACATGAAATGAACACATTTTTCTCCAAAACTATAACAGATGCAAGCTTGTCCTGTTTGGTGGAGATGATATTTAATAAAATAAGTAGAAATCCACTAAAAGTTTTGTTTGGTTATCTTGCAATCCCGAGATAATCGTCTCCATGCTCCAAATCCATTTTAAAGCCATTTTTAAGGCATTTCGCGCATACATGAAATGAACACATTTTTCTCCAAAACTATAACAGATGCAAGCTTGTCCTGTTTGGTGGAGATGATATTTAATAAAATAAGTAGAAATCCACTAAAAGTTTTGTTTGGTTATCTTGCAATCCCGAGATAATCGTCTCCATGCTCCAAATCCATTTTAAAGCCATTTTTAAGGCATTTCGCGCATACATGAAATGAACACATTTTTCTCCAAAACTATAACAGATGCAAGCTTGTCCTGTTTGGTGGAGATGATATTTAATAAAATAAGTAGAAATCCACTAAAAGTTTTGTTTGGTTATCTTGCAATCCCGAGATAATCGTCTCCATGCTCCAAATCCATTTTAAAGCCATTTTTAAGGCATTTCGCGCATACATGAAATGAACACATTTTTCTCCAAAACTATAACAGATGCAAGCTTGTCCTGTTTGGTGGAGATGATATTTAATAAAATAAGTAGAAATCCACTAAAAGTTTTGTTTGGTTATCTTGCAATCCCGAAATAATCGTCTCCATGCTCCAAATCCATTTTAAAGCCATTTTTAAGGCATTTCGCGCATACATGAAATGAACACATTTTTCTCCAAAACTATAACAGATGCAAGCTTGTCTTGTTTGGTGGAGATGATATTTAATAAAATAAGTAGAAATCCACTAAAAGTTTTGTTTGGTTATCTTGCAATCCCGAGATAATCGTCTCCATGCTCCAAATCCATTTTAAAGCCATTTTTAAGGCATTTCGCGCATACATGAAATGAACACATTTTTCTCCAAAACTATAACAGATGCAAGCTTGTCCTGTTTGGTGGAGATAATATTTAATAAAATAAGTAGAAATCTACTAAAAGTTTCGTTTGTTTATATTGCCATCCTGAGATAATCGTCTCCATGCTCCAAATCCATTTTAAAGCCATTTCAAAGGCATTTTGCGCATACATGAAATGAACACATTTTTCTCCAAAACTATAACACATGCAAGCTTGTCCTGTTTGGTGGAGATGATATTTAATAAAATAAGTAGAAATCCACTAAAAGTTTTGTTTGGTTATCTTGCAATCCCGAGATAATCGTCTCCATGCTCCAAATCCATTTTAAAGCCATTTTTAAGGCATTTCGCGCATACATGAAATGAACACATTTTTCTCCAAAACTATAACAGATGCAAGCTTGTCCTGTTTGGTGGAGATGATATTTAATAAAATAAGTAGAAATCCACTAAAAGTTTTGTTTGGTTATCTTGCAATCCCGAGATAATCGTCTCCATGCTCCAAATCCATTTTAAAGCCATTTTTAAGGCATTTCGCGCATACATGAAATGAACACATTTTTCTCCAAAACTATAACAGATGCAAGCTTGTCCTGTTTGGTGGAGATAATATTTAATAAAATAAGTAGAAATCTACTAAAAGTTTCGTTTGTTTATATTGCCATCCTGAGATAATCGTCTCCATGCTCCAAATCCATTTTAAAGCCATTTCAAAGGCATTTTGCGCATACATGAAATGAACACATTTTTCTCCAAAACTATAACACATGCAAGCTTGTCCTGTTTGGTGGAGATGATATTTAATAAAATAAGTAGAAATCCACTAAAAGTTTTGTTTGGTTATCTTGCAATCCCGAGATAATCGTCTCCATGCTCCAAATCCATTTTAAAGCCATTTTTAAGGCATTTCGCGCATACATGAAATGAACACATTTTTCTCCAAAACTATAACAGATGCAAGCTTGTCCTGTTTGGTGGAGATGATATTTAATAAAATAAGTAGAAATCCACTAAAAGTTTTGTTTGGTTATCTTGCAATCCCGAGATAATCGTCTCCATGCTCCAAATCCATTTTAAAGCCATTTTTAAGGCATTTCGCGCATACATGAAATGAACACATTTTTCTCCAAAACTATAACAGATGCAAGCTTGTCCTGTTTGGTGGAGATGATATTTAATAAAATAAGTAGAAATCCACTAAAAGTTTTGTTTGGTTATCTTGCAATCCCGAGATAATCGTCTCCATGCTCCAAATCCATTTTAAAGCCATTTCAAAGGCATTTTGCGCATACATGAAATGAACACATTTTTCTCCAAAACTATAACACATGCAAGCTTGTCCTGTTTGGTGGAGATGATATTTAATAAAATAAGTAGAAATCCACTAAAAGTTTTGTTTGGTTATCTTGCAATCCCGAGATAATCGTCTTCATGCTCCAAATCCATTTTAAAGCCATTTTTAAGGCATTTCGCGCATACATGAAATGAACACATTTTTCTCCAAAACTATAACAGATGCAAGCTTGTCCTATTTGGTGGAGATGATATTTAATAAAATAAGTAGAAATCCACTAAAAGTTTTGTTTGGTTATCTTGCAATCCCGAGATAATCGTCTCCATGCTCCAAATCCATTCTAAAGCCATTTTTAAGGCATTTCGCGCATACATGAAATGAACACATTTTTCTCCAAAACTATAACAGATGCAAGCTTGTCCTGTTTGGTGGAGATGATATTTAATAAAATAAGTAGAAATCCACTAAAAGTTTTGTTTGGTTATCTTGCAATCCCGAGATAATCGTCTCCATGCTCCAAATCCATTTTAAAGCCATTTTTAAGGTATTTCGCGCATACATGAAATGAACACATTTTTCTCCAAAACTATAACAGATGCAAGCGTGTCCTGTTTGGTGGAGATGATATTTAATAAAATAAGTAGAAATCCACTAAAAGTTTTGTTTGGTTATATTGCAATCCCGAGATAATCGTCTCCATGCTCCAAATCCATTTTAAAGCCATTTTTAAGGCATTTCGCGCATACATGAAATGAACACATTTTTCTCCAAAACTATAAAAGATGCAAGCTTGTCCTATTTGGTGGAGATGATATTTAATAAAATAAGTAGAAATCCACTAAAAGTTTTGTTTGGTTATCTTGCAATCCCGAGATAATCGTCTCCATGCTCCAAATCCATTTTAAAGCCATTTTTAAGGCATTTCGCGCATACATGAAATGAACACATTTTTCTCCAAAACTATAACAGATGCAAGCTTGTCCTGTTTGGTGGAGATGATATTTAATAAAATAAGTAGAAATCCACTAAAAGTTTTGTTTGGTTATCTTGCAATCCCGAGATAATCGTCTCCATGCTCCAAATCCATTTTAAAGCCATTTTTAAGGCATTTCGCGCATACATGAAATGAACACATTTTTCTCCAAAACTATAACAGATGCAAGCTTGTCCTGTTTGGTGGAGATGATATTTAATAAAATAAGTAGAAATCCACTAAAAGTTTTGTTTGGTTATCTTGCAATCCCGAGATAATCGTCTCCATGCTCCAAATCCATTTTAAAGCCATTTTTAAGGCATTTCGCGCATACATGAAATGAACACATTTTTCTCCAAAACTATAACAGATGCAAGCTTGTCCTGTTTAGTGGAGATGATATTTAATAAAATAAGTAGAAATCCACTAAAAGTTTTGTTTGGTTATCTTGCAATCCCGAGGTAATCGTCTCCATGCTCCAAATCCATTTTAAAGTCATTTTTAAGGCATTTCGCGCATACATGAAATGAACACATTTTTCTCCAAAACTATAACAGATGCAAGCTTGTCCTGTTTGGTGTAGATACTATTTAATAAAATAAGTAGAAATCTACTAAAAGTTTCGTTTGTTTATATTGCCATCCTGAGATAATCGTCTCCATGCTCCAAATCCATTTTAAAGCCATTTCAAAGGCATTTTGCGCATACATGAAATGAACACATTTTTCTCCAAAACTATAACACATGCAAGCTTGTCCTGTTTGGTGGAGATGATATTTAATAAAATAAGTAGAAATCCACTAAAAGTTTTGTTTGGTTATCTTGCAATCCCGAGATAATCGTCTCCATGCTCCAAATCCATTTTAAAGCCATTTTTAAGGCATTTCGCGCATACATGAAATGAACACATTTTTCTCCAAAACTATAACAGATGCAAGCTTGTCCTGTTTGGTGGAGATGATATTTAATAAAATAAGTAGAAATCCACTAAAAGTTTTGTTTGGTTATCTTGCAATCCCGAGATAATCGTCTCCATGCTCCAAATCCATTTTAAAGCCATTTTTAAGGCATTTCGCGCATACATGAAATGAACACATTTTTCTCCAAAACTATAACAGATGCAAGCTTGTCCTGTTTGGTGGAGATGATATTTAATAAAATAAGTAGAAATCCACTAAAAGTTTTGTTTGGTTATCTTGCAATCCCGAGATAATCGTCTCCATGCTCCAAATCCATTTTAAAGCCATTTTTAAGGCATTTCGCGCATACATGAAATGAACACATTTTTCTCCAAAACTATAACAGATGCAAGCTTGTCCTGTTTGGTGGAGATAATATTTAATAAAATAAGTAGAAATCCACTAAAAGTTTTGTTTGGTTATCTTGCAATCCCGAGATAATCGTCTCCATGCTCCAAATCCATTTTAAAGCCATTTTTAAGGCATTTCGCGCATACATGAAATGAACACATTTTTCTCCAAAACTATAACAGATGCAAGCTTGTCCTGTTTGGTGGAGATGATATTTAATAAAATAAGTAGAAATCCACTAAAAGTTTTGTTTGGTTATATTGCAATCCCGAGATAATCGTCTCCATGCTCCAAATCCATTTTAAAGCCATTTTTAAGGCATTTCGCGCATACATGAAATGAACACATTTTTCTCCAAAACTATAACAGATGCAAGCTTGTCCTGTTTGGTGGAGATGATATTTAATAAAATAAGTAGAAATCCACTAAAAGTTTTGTTTGGTTATCTTGCAATCCCGAGATAATCGTCTCCATGCTCCAAATCCATTTTAAAGCCATTTTTAAGGCATTTCGCGCATACATGAAATGAACACATTTTTCTCCAAAACTATAACAGATGCAAGCTTGTCCTGTTTGGTGGAGATGATATTTAATAAAATAAGTAGAAATCCACTAAAAGTTTTGTTTGGTTATCTTGCAATCCCGAGATAATCGTCTCCATGCTCCAAATCCATTTTAAAGCCATTTTTAAGGCATTTCGCGCATACATGAAATGAACACATTTTTCTCCAAAACTATAACAGATGCAAGTTTGTCCTGTTTGGTGGAGATGATATTTAATAAAATAAGTAGAAATCCACTAAAAGTTTTGTTTGGTTATCTTGCAATCCCGAGATAATCGTCTCCATGCTCCAAATCCATTTTAAAGCCATTTTTAAGGCATTTCGCGCATACATGAAATGAACACATTTTTCTCCAAAACTATAACAGATGCAAGCTTGTCCTGTTTGGTGGAGATGATATTTAATAAAATAAGTAGAAATCCACTAAAAGTTTTGTTTGGTTATCTTGCAATCCCGAGATAATCGTCTCCATGCTCCAAATCCATTTTAAAGCCATTTTTAAGGCATTTCGCGCATACATGAAATGAACACATTTTTCTCCAAAACTATAACAGATGCAAGCTTGTCCTGTTTGGTGGAGATGATATTTAATAAAATAAGTAGAAATCCACTAAAAGTTTTGTTTGGTTATATTGCAATCCCGAGATAATCGTCTCCATGCTCCAAATCCATTTTAAAGCCATTTTTAAGGCATTTCGCGCATACATGAAATGAACACATTTTTCTCCAAAACTATAACAGATGCAAGCTTGTCCTGTTTGGTGGAGATGATATTTAATAAAATAAGTAGAAAACCACTAAAAGTTTTGTTTGGTTATCTTGCAATCCCGAAATAATCGTCTCCATGCTCCAAATCCATTTTAAAGCCATTTTTAAGGCATTTCGCGCATACATGAAATGAACACATTTTTCTCCAAAACTATAACAGATGCAAGCTTGTCTTGTTTGGTGGAGATGATATTTAATAAAATAAGTAGAAATCCACTAAAAGTTTTGTTTGGTTATCTTGCAATCCCGAGATAATCGTCTCCATGCTCCAAATCCATTTTAAAGCCATTTTTAAGGCATTTCGCGCATACATGAAATGAACACATTTTTCTCCAAAACTATAACAGATGCAAGCTTGTCCTGTTTGGTGGAGATAATATTTAATAAAATAAGTAGAAATCTACTAAAAGTTTCGTTTGTTATTATTGCCATCCTGAGATAATCGTCTCCATGCTCCAAATCCATTTTAAAGCCATTTCAAAGGCATTTTGCGCATACATGAAATGAACACATTTTTCTCCAAAACTATAACACATGCAAGCTTGTCCTGTTTGGTGGAGATGATATTTAATAAAATAAGTAGAAATCCACTAAAAGTTTTGTTTGGTTATCTTGCAATCCCGAGATAATCGTCTCCATGCTCCAAATCCATTTTAAAGCCATTTTTAAGGCATTTCGCGCATACATGAAATGAACACATTTTTCTCCAAAACTATAACAGATGCAAGCTTGTCCTGTTTGGTGGAGATGATATTTAATAAAATAAGTAGAAATCCACTAAAAGTTTTGTTTGGTTATCTTGCAATCCCGAGATAATCGTCTCCATGCTCCAAATCCATTTTAAAGCCATTTTTAAGGCATTTCGCGCATACATGAAATGAACACATTTTTCTCCAAAACTATAACAGATGCAAGCTTGTCCTGTTTGGTGGAGATAATATTTAATAAAATAAGTAGAAATCTACTAAAAGTTTCGTTTGTTTATATTGCCATCCTGAGATAATCGTCTCCATGCTCCAAATCCATTTTAAAGCCATTTCAAAGGCATTTTGCGCATACATGAAATGAACACATTTTTCTCCAAAACTATAACACATGCAAGCTTGTCCTGTTTGGTGGAGATGATATTTAATAAAATAAGTAGAAATCCACTAAAAGTTTTGTTTGGTTATCTTGCAATCCCGAGATAATCGTCTTCATGCTCCAAATCCATTTTAAAGCCATTTTTAAGGCATTTCGCGCATACATGAAATGAACACATTTTTCTCCAAAACTATAACAGATGCAAGCTTGTCCTGTTTGGTGGAGATGATATTTAATAAAATAAGTAGAAATCCACTAAAAGTTTTGTTTGGTTATCTTGCAATCCCGAGATAATCGTCTCCATGCTCCAAATCCATTCTAAAGCCATTTTTAAGGCATTTCGCGCATACATGAAATGAACACATTTTTCTCCAAAACTATAACAGATGCAAGCTTGTCCTGTTTGGTGGAGATGATATTTAATAAAATAAGTAGAAATCCACTAAAAGTTTTGTTTGGTTATCTTGCAATCCCGAGATAATCTTCTCCATGCTCCAAATCCATTTTAAAGCCATTTTTAAGGCATTTCGCGCATACATGAAATGAACACATTTTTCTCCAAAACTATAACAGATGCAAGCTTGTCCTGTTTGGTGGAGATGATATTTAATAAAATAAGTAGAAATCCACTAAAAGTTTTGTTTGGTTATCTTGCAATCCCGAGATAATCGTCTCCATGCTCCAAATCCATTTTAAAGCCATTTTTAAGGCATTTCGCGCATACATGAAATGAACACATTTTTCTCCAAAACTATAACAGATGCAAGCTTGTCCTGTTTGGTGGAGATGATATTTAATAAAATAAGTAGAAATCCACTAAAAGTTTTGTTTGGTTATCTTGCAATCCCGAGATAATCGTCTCCATGCTCCAAATCCATTTTAAAGCCATTTTTAAGGCATTTCGCGCATACATGAAATGAACACATTTTTCTCCAAAACTATAACAGATGCAAGCTTGTCCTGTTTGGTGGAGATGATATTTAATAAAATAAGTAGAAATCCACTAAAAGTTTTGTTTGGTTATCTTGCAATCCCGAGATAATTGTCTCCATGCTCCAAATCCATTTTAAAGCCATTTTTAAGGCATTTCGCGCATACATGAAATGAACACATTTTTCTCCAAAACTATAACAGATGCAAGCTTGTCCTGTTTGGTGGAGATGATATTTAATAAAATAAGTAGAAATCCACTAAAAGTTTTGTTTGGTTATCTTGCAATCCTGAGATAATCGTCTCCATGCTCCAAATCCATTTTAAAGCCATTTTTAAGGCATTTCGCGCATACATGAAATGAACACATTTTTCTCCAAAACTATAACAGATGCAAGCTTGTCCTGTTTGGTGGAGATAATATTTAATAAAATAAGTAGAAATCCACTAAAAGTTTTGTTTGGTTATCTTGCAATCCCGAGATAATCGTCTCCATGCTCCAAATCCATTTTAAAGCCATTTTTAAGGCATTTCGCGCATACATGAAATGAACACATTTTTCTCCAAAACTATAACAGATGCAAGCTTGTCCTGTTTGGTGGAGATGATATTTAATAAAATAAGTAGAAATCCACTAAAAGTTTTGTTTGGTTATATTGCAATCCCGAGATAATCGTCTCCATGCTCCAAATCCATTTTAAAGCCATTTTTAAGGCATTTCGCGCATACATGAAATGAACACATTTTTCTCCAAAACTATAACAGATGCAAGCTTGTCCTGTTTGGTGGAGATGATATTTATAAAATAAGTAGAAATCCACTAAAAGTTTTGTTTGGTTATCTTGCAATCCCGAGATAATCGTCTCCATGCTCCAAATCCATTTTAAAGCCATTTTTAAGGCATTTCGCGCATACATGAAATGAACACATTTTTCTCCAAAACTATAACAGATGCAAGCTTGTCCTGTTTGGTGGAGATAATATTTAATAAAATAAGTAGAAATCTACTAAAAGTTTCGTTTGTTTATATTGCCATCCTGAGATAATCGTCTCCATGCTCCAAATCCATTTTAAAGCCATTTCAAAGGCATTTTGCGCATACATGAAATGAACACATTTTTCTCCAAAACTATAACACATGCAAGCTTGTCCTGTTTGGTGGAGATGATATTTAATAAAATAAGTAGAAATCCACTAAAAGTTTTGTTTGGTTATCTTGCAATCCCGAGATAATCGTCTCCATGCTCCAAATCCATTTTAAAGCCATTTTTAAGGCATTTCGCGCATACATGAAATGAACACATTTTTCTCCAAAACTATAACAGATGCAAGCTTGTCCTGTTTGGTGGAGATGATATTTAATAAAATAAGTAGAAATCCACTAAAAGTTTTGTTTGGTTATCTTGCAATCCCGAGATAATCGTCTCCATGCTCCAAATCCATTTTAAAGCCATTTTTAAGGCATTTCGCGCATACATGAAATGAACACATTTTTCTCCAAAACTATAACAGATGCAAGCTTGTCCTGTTTGGTGGAGATGATATTTAATAAAATAAGTAGAAATCCACTAAAAGTTTTGTTTGGTTATCTTGCAATTTCGAGATAATCGTCTCCATGCTCCAAATCCATTTTAAAGCCATTTTTAAGGCATTTCGCGCATACATGAAATGAACACATTTTTCTCCAAAACTATAACAGATGCAAGCTTGTCCTGTTTGGTGGAGATGATATTTAATAAAATAAGTAGAAATCAACTAAAAGTTTTGTTTGGTTATCTTGCAATCCCGAGATAATCGTCTCCATGCTCCAAATCCATTTTAAAGCCATTTTTAAGGCATTTCGCGCATACATGAAATGAACACATTTTTCTCCAAAACTATAACAGATGCAAGCTTGTCCTGTTTGGTGGAGATGATATTTAATAAAATAAGTAGAAATCCACTAAAAGTTTTGTTTGGTTATCTTGCAATCCCGAGATAATCGTCTCCATGCTCCAAATCCATTTTAAAGCCATTTTTAAGGCATTTCGCGCATACATGAAATGAACACATTTTTCTCCAAAACTATAACAGATGCAAGCTTGTCCTGTTTGGTGGAGATAATATTTAATAAAATAAGTAGAAATCTACTAAAAGTTTCGTTTGTTTATATTGCCATCCTGAGATAATCGTCTCCATGCTCCAAATCCATTTTAAAGCCATTTCAAAGGCATTTTGCGCATACATGAAATGAACACATTTTTCTCCAAAACTATAACACATGCAAGCTTGTCCTGTTTGGTGGAGATGATATTTAATAAAATAAGTAGAAATCCACTAAAAGTTTTGTTTGGTTATCTTGCAATCCCGAGATAATCGTCTCCATGCTCCAAATCCATTTTAAAGCCATTTTTAAGGCATTTCGCGCATACATGTAATGAACACATTTTTCTCCAAAACTATAACAGATGCAAGCTTGTCCTGTTTGGTGGAGATAATATTTAATAAAATAAGTAGAAATCTACTAAAAGTTTCGTTTGTTTATATTGCCATCCTGAGATAATCGTCTCCATGCTCCAAATCCATTTTAAAGCCATTTCAAAGGCATTTTGCGCATACATGAAATGAACACATTTTTCTCCAAAACTATAACACATGCAAGCTTGTCCTGTTTGGTGGAGATGATATTTAATAAAATAAGTAGAAATCCACTAAAAGTTTTGTTTGGTTATCTTGCAATCCCGAGATAATCGTCTCCATGCTCCAAATCCATTTTAAAGCCATTTTTAAGGCATTTCGCGCATACATGAAATGAACACATTTTTCTCCAAAACTATAACAGATGCAAGCTTGTCCTGTTTGGTGGAGATGATATTTAATAAAATAAGTAGAAATCCACTAAAAGTTTTGTTTGGTTATCTTGCAATCCCGAGATAATCGTCTCCATGCTCCAAATCCATTTTAAAGCCATTTTTAAGGCATTTCGCGCATACATGAAATGAACACATTTTTCTCCAAAACTATAACAGATGCAAGCTTGTCCTGTTTGGTGGAGATAATATTTAATAAAATAAGTAGAAATCTACTAAAAGTTTCGTTTGTTTATATTGCCATCCTGAGATAATCGTCTCCATGCTCCAAATCCATTTTAAAGCCATTTCAAAGGCATTTTGCGCATACATGAAATGAACACATTTTTCTCCAAAACTATAACAGATGCAAGCTTGTCCTGTTTGGTGGAGATAATATTTAATAAAATAAGTAGAAATCTACTAAAAGTTTCGTTTGTTTATATTGCCATCCTGAGATAATCGTCTCCATGCTCCAAATCCATTTTAAAGCCATTTCAAAGGCATTTTGCGCATACATGAAATGAACACATTTTTCTCCAAAACTATAACAGATGCAAGCTTGTCCTGTTTGGTGGAGATGATATTTAATAAAATAAGTAGAAATCCACTAAAAGTTTTGTTTGGTTATCTTGCAATCCCGAGATAATCGTCTCCATGCTCCAAATCCATTTTAAAGCCATTTTTAAGGCATTTCGCGCATACATGAAATGAACACATTTTTCTCCAAAACTATAACAGATGCAAGCTTGTCCTGTTTGGTGGAGATGATATTTAATAAAATAAGTAGAAATCCACTAAAAGTTTTGTTTGGTTATATTGCAATCCCGAGATAATCGTCTCCATGCTCCAAATCCATTTTAAAGCCATTTTTAAGGCATTTCGCGCATACATGAAATGAACACATTTTTCTCCAAAACTATAACAGATGCAAGCTTGTCCTGTTTGGTGGAGATGATATTTAATAAAATAAGTAGAAATCCACTAAAAGTTTTGTTTGGTTATCTTGCAATCCCGAGATAATCGTCTCCATGCTCCAAATCCATTTTAAAGCCATTTTTAAGGCATTTCGCGCATACATGAAATGAACACATTTTTCTCCAAAACTATAACAGATGCAAGCTTGTCCTGTTTGGTGGAGATGATATTTAATAAAATAAGTAGAAATCCACTAAAAGTTTTGTTTGGTTATCTTGCAATCCCGAGATAATCGTCTCCATGCTCCAAATCCATTTTAAAGCCATTTTTAAGGCATTTCGCGCATACATGAAATGAACACATTTTTCTCCAAAACTATAACAGATGCAAGCTTGTCCTGTTTGGTGGAGATGATATTTAATAAAATAAGTAGAAATCCACTAAAAGTTTTGTTTGGTTATCTTGCAATCCCGAGATAATCGTCTCCATGCTCCAAATCCATTTTAAAGCCATTTTTAAGGCATTTCGCGCATACATGAAATGAACACATTTTTCTCCAAAACTATAACAGATGCAAGCTTGTCCTGTTTGGTGGAGATAATATTTAATAAAATAAGTAGAAATCTACTAAAAGTTTCGTTTGTTTATATTGCCATCCTGAGATAATCGTCTCCATGCTCCAAATCCATTTTAAAGCCATTTCAAAGGCATTTTGCGCATACATGAAATGAACACATTTTTCTCCAAAACTATAACACATGCAAGCTTGTCCTGTTTGGTGGAGATGATATTTAATAAAATAAGTAGAAATCCACTAAAAGTTTTGTTTGGTTATCTTGCAATCCCGAGATAATCGTCTCCATGCTCCAAATCCATTTTAAAGCCATTTTTAAGGCATTTCGCGCATACATGAAATGAACACATTTTTCTCCAAAACTATAACAGATGCAAGCTTGTCCTGTTTGGTGGAGATGATATTTAATAAAATAAGTAGAAATCCACTAAAAGTTTTGTTTGGTTATCTTGCAATCCCGAGATAATCGTCTCCATGCTCCAAATCCATTTTAAAGCCATTTTTAAGGCATTTCGCGCATACATGAAATGAACACATTTTTCTCCAAAACTATAACAGATGCAAGCTTGTCCTGTTTGGTGGAGATAATATTTAATAAAATAAGTAGAAATCTACTAAAAGTTTCGTTTGTTTATATTGCCATCCTGAGATAATCGTCTCCATGCTCCAAATCCATTTTAAAGCCATTTCAAAGGCATTTTGCGCATACATGAAATGAACACATTTTTCTCCAAAACTATAACACATGCAAGCTTGTCCTGTTTGGTGGAGATGATATTTAATAAAATAAGTAGAAATCCACTAAAAGTTTTGTTTGGTTATCTTGCAATCCCGAGATAATCGTCTCCATGCTCCAAATCCATTTTAAAGCCATTTTTAAAGCATTTCGCGCATACATGAAATGAACACATTTTTCTCCAAAACTATAACAGATGCAAGCTTGTCCTGTTTGGTGGAGATGATATTTAATAAAATAAGTAGAAATCCACTAAAAGTTTTGTTTGGTTATTTTGCAATCCCGAGATAATCGTCTCCATGCTCCAAATCCATTTTAAAGCCATTTTTAAGGCATTTCGCGCATACATGAAATGAACACATTTTTCTCCAAAACTATAACAGATGCAAGCTTGTCCTGTTTGGTGGAGATGATATTTAATAAAATAAGTAGAAATCCACTAAAAGTTTTGTTTGGTTATCTTGCAATCCCGAGATAATCGTCTCCATGCTCCAAATCCATTTTAAAGCCATTTTTAAGGCATTTCGCGCATACATGAAATGAACTCATTTTTCTCCAAAACTATAACAGATGCAAGCTTGTCCTGTTTGGTGGAGATAATATTTAATAAAATAAGTAGAAATCTACTAAAAGTTTCGTTTGTTTATATTGCCATCCTGAGATAATCGTCTCCATGCTCCAAATCCATTTTAAAGCCATTTCAAAGGCATTTTGCGCATACATGAAATGAACACATTTTTCTCCAAAACTATAACACATGCAAGCTTGTCCTGTTTGGTGGAGATGATATTTAATAAAATAAGTAGAAATCCACTAAAAGTTTTGTTTGGTTATCTTGCAATCCCGAGATAATCGTCTCCATGCTCCAAATCCATTTTAAAGCCATTTTTAAGGCATTTCGCGCATACATGAAATGAACACATTTTTCTCCAAAACTATAACAGATGCAAGCTTGTCCTGTTTGGTGGAGATGATATTTAATAAAATAAGTAGAAATCCACTAAAAGTTTTGTTTGGTTATCTTGCAATCCCGAGATAATCGTCTCCATGCTCCAAATCCATTTTAAAGCCATTTTTAAGGCATTTCGCGCATACATGAAATGAACACATTTTTCTCCAAAACTATAACAGATGCAAGCTTGTCCTGTTTGGTGGAGATAATATTTAATAAAATAAGTAGAAATCTACTAAAAGTTTCGTTTGTTTATATTGCCATCCTGAGATAATCGTCTCCATGCTCCAAATCCATTTTAAAGCCATTTCAAAGGCATTTTGCGCATACATGAAATGAACACATTTTTCTCCAAAACTATAACACATGCAAGCTTGTCCTGTTTGGTGGAGATGATATTTAATAAAATAAGTAGAAATCCACTAAAAGTTTTGTTTGGTTATCTTGCAATCCCGAGATAATCGTCTCCATGCTCCAAATCCATTTTAAAGCCATTTTTAAGGCATTTCGCGCATACATGAAATGAACACATTTTTCTCCAAAACTATAACAGATGCAAGCTTGTCCTGTTTGGTGGAGATGATATTTAATAAAATAAGTAGAAATCCACTAAAAGTTTTGTTTGGTTATCTTGCAATCCCGAGATAATCGTCTCCATGCTCCAAATCCATTTTAAAGCCATTTTTAAGGCATTTCGCGCATACATGAAATGAACACATTTTTCTCCAAAACTATAACAGATGCAAGCTTGTCCTGTTTGGTGGAGATAATATTTAATAAAATAAGTAGAAATCTACTAAAAGTTTCGTTTGTTTATATTGCCATCCTGAGATAATCGTCTCCATGCTCCAAATCCATTTTAAAGCCATTTCAAAGGCATTTTGCGCATACATGAAATGAACACATTTTTCTCCAAAACTATAACACATGCAAGCTTGTCCTGTTTGGTGGAGATGATATTTAATAAAATAAGTAGAAATCCACTAAAAGTTTTGTTTGGTTATCTTGCAATCCCGAGATAATCGTCTCCATGCTCCAAATCCATTTTAAAGCCATTTTTAAGGCATTTCGCGCATACATGAAATGAACACATTTTTCTCCAAAACTATAACAGATGCAAGCTTGTCCTGTTTGGTGGAGATGATATTTAATAAAATAAGTAGAAATCCACTAAAAGTTTTGTTTGGTTATCTTGCAATCCCGAGATAATCGTCTCCATGCTCCAAATCCATTTTAAAGCCATTTTTAAGGCATTTCGCGCATACATGAAATGAACACATTTTTCTCCAAAACTATAACAGATGCAAGCTTGTCCTGTTTGGTGGAGATAATATTTAATAAAATAAGTAGAAATCTACTAAAAGTTTCGTTTGTTTATACTGCCATCCTGAGATAATCGTCTCCATGCTCCAAATCCATTTTAAAGCCATTTCAAAGGCATTTTGCGCATACATGAAATGAACACATTTTTCTCCAAAACTATAACAGATGCAAGCTTGTCCTGTTTGGTGGAGATAATATTTAATAAAATAAGTAGAAATCTACTAAAAGTTTCGTTTGTTTATATTGCCATCCTGAGATAATCGTCTCCATGCTCCAAATCCATTTTAAAGCCATTTCAAAGGCATTTTGCGCATACATGAAATGAACACATTTTTCTCCAAAACTATAACAGATGCAAGCTTGTCCTGTTTGGTGGAGATGATATTTAATAAAATAAGTAGAAATCCACTAAAAGTTTTGTTTGGTTATCTTGCAATCCCGAGATAATCGTCTCCATGCTCCAAATCCATTTTAAAGCCATTTTTAAGGCATTTCGCGCATACATGAAATGAACACATTTTTCTCCAAAACTATAACAGATGCAAGCTTGTCCTGTTTGGTGGAGATGATATTTAATAAAATAAGTAGAAATCCACTAAAAGTTTTGTTTGGTTATATTGCAATCCCGAGATAATCGTCTCCATGCTCCAAATCCATTTTAAAGCCATTTTTAAGGCATTTCGCGCATACATGAAATGAACACATTTTTCTCCAAAACTATAACAGATGCAAGCTTGTCCTGTTTGGTGGAGATGATATTTAATAAAATAAGTAGAAATCCACTAAAAGTTTTGTTTGGTTATCTTGCAATCCCGAGATAATCGTCTCCATGCTCCAAATCCATTTTAAAGCCATTTTTAAGGCATTTCGCGCATACATGAAATGAACACATTTTTCTCCAAAACTATAACAGATGCAAGCTTGTCCTGTTTGGTGGAGATGATATTTAATAAAATAAGTAGAAATCCACTAAAAGTTTTGTTTGGTTATCTTGCAATCCCGAGATAATCGTCTCCATGCTCCAAATCCATTTTAAAGCCATTTTTAAGGCATTTCGCGCATACATGAAATGAACACATTTTTCTCCAAAACTATAACAGATGCAAGCTTGTCCTGTTTGGTGGAGATGATATTTAATAAAATAAGTAGAAATCCACTAAAAGTTTTGTTTGGTTATCTTGCAATCCCGAGATAATCGTCTCCATGCTCCAAATCCATTTTAAAGCCATTTTTAAGGCATTTCGCGCATACATGAAATGAACACATTTTTCTCCAAAACTATAACAGATGCAAGCTTGTCCTGTTTGGTGGAGATAATATTTAATAAAATAAGTAGAAATCTACTAAAAGTTTCGTTTGTTTATATTGCCATCCTGAGATAATCGTCTCCATGCTCCAAATCCATTTTAAAGCCATTTCAAAGGCATTTTGCGCATACATGAAATGAACACATTTTTCTCCAAAACTATAACACATGCAAGCTTGTCCTGTTTGGTGGAGATGATATTTAATAAAATAAGTAGAAATCCACTAAAAGTTTTGTTTGGTTATCTTGCAATCCCGAGATAATCGTCTCCATGCTCCAAATCCATTTTAAAGCCATTTTTAAGGCATTTCGCGCATACATGAAATGAACACATTTTTCTCCAAAACTATAACAGATGCAAGCTTGTCCTGTTTGGTGGAGATGATATTTAATAAAATAAGTAGAAATCCACTAAAAGTTTTGTTTGGTTATCTTGCAATCCCGAGATAATCGTCTCCATGCTCCAAATCCATTTTAAAGCCATTTTTAAGGCATTTCGCGCATACATGAAATGAACACATTTTTCTCCAAAACTATAACAGATGCAAGCTTGTCCTGTTTGGTGGAGATAATATTTAATAAAATAAGTAGAAATCTACTAAAAGTTTCGTTTGTTTATATTGCCATCCTGAGATAATCGTCTCCATGCTCCAAATCCATTTTAAAGCCATTTCAAAGGCATTTTGCGCATACATGAAATGAACACATTTTTCTCCAAAACTATAACACATGCAAGCTTGTCCTGTTTGGTGGAGATGATATTTAATAAAATAAGTAGAAATCCACTAAAAGTTTTGTTTGGTTATCTTGCAATCCCGAGATAATCGTCTCCATGCTCCAAATCCATTTTAAAGCCATTTTTAAAGCATTTCGCGCATACATGAAATGAACACATTTTTCTCCAAAACTATAACAGATGCAAGCTTGTCCTGTTTGGTGGAGATGATATTTAATAAAATAAGTAGAAATCCACTAAAAGTTTTGTTTGGTTATTTTGCAATCCCGAGATAATCGTCTCCATGCTCCAAATCCATTTTAAAGCCATTTTTAAGGCATTTCGCGCATACATGAAATGAACACATTTTTCTCCAAAACTATAACAGATGCAAGCTTGTCCTGTTTGGTGGAGATGATATTTAATAAAATAAGTAGAAATCCACTAAAAGTTTTGTTTGGTTATCTTGCAATCCCGAGATAATCGTCTCCATGCTCCAAATCCATTTTAAAGCCATTTTTAAGGCATTTCGCGCATACATGAAATGAACTCATTTTTCTCCAAAACTATAACAGATGCAAGCTTGTCCTGTTTGGTGGAGATAATATTTAATAAAATAAGTAGAAATCTACTAAAAGTTTCGTTTGTTTATATTGCCATCCTGAGATAATCGTCTCCATGCTCCAAATCCATTTTAAAGCCATTTCAAAGGCATTTTGCGCATACATGAAATGAACACATTTTTCTCCAAAACTATAACACATGCAAGCTTGTCCTGTTTGGTGGAGATGATATTTAATAAAATAAGTAGAAATCCACTAAAAGTTTTGTTTGGTTATCTTGCAATCCCGAGATAATCGTCTCCATGCTCCAAATCCATTTTAAAGCCATTTTTAAGGCATTTCGCGCATACATGAAATGAACACATTTTTCTCCAAAACTATAACAGATGCAAGCTTGTCCTGTTTGGTGGAGATGATATTTAATAAAATAAGTAGAAATCCACTAAAAGTTTTGTTTGGTTATCTTGCAATCCCGAGATAATCGTCTCCATGCTCCAAATCCATTTTAAAGCCATTTTTAAGGCATTTCGCGCATACATGAAATGAACACATTTTTCTCCAAAACTATAACAGATGCAAGCTTGTCCTGTTTGGTGGAGATAATATTTAATAAAATAAGTAGAAATCTACTAAAAGTTTCGTTTGTTTATATTGCCATCCTGAGATAATCGTCTCCATGCTCCAAATCCATTTTAAAGCCATTTCAAAGGCATTTTGCGCATACATGAAATGAACACATTTTTCTCCAAAACTATAACACATGCAAGCTTGTCCTGTTTGGTGGAGATGATATTTAATAAAATAAGTAGAAATCCACTAAAAGTTTTGTTTGGTTATCTTGCAATCCCGAGATAATCGTCTCCATGCTCCAAATCCATTTTAAAGCCATTTTTAAGGCATTTCGCGCATACATGAAATGAACACATTTTTCTCCAAAACTATAACAGATGCAAGCTTGTCCTGTTTGGTGGAGATGATATTTAATAAAATAAGTAGAAATCCACTAAAAGTTTTGTTTGGTTATCTTGCAATCCCGAGATAATCGTCTCCATGCTCCAAATCCATTTTAAAGCCATTTTTAAGGCATTTCGCGCATACATGAAATGAACACATTTTTCTCCAAAACTATAACAGATGCAAGCTTGTCCTGTTTGGTGGAGATAATATTTAATAAAATAAGTAGAAATCTACTAAAAGTTTCGTTTGTTTATATTGCCATCCTGAGATAATCGTCTCCATGCTCCAAATCCATTTTAAAGCCATTTCAAAGGCATTTTGCGCATACATGAAATGAACACATTTTTCTCCAAAACTATAACACATGCAAGCTTGTCCTGTTTGGTGGAGATGATATTTAATAAAATAAGTAGAAATCCACTAAAAGTTTTGTTTGGTTATCTTGCAATCCCGAGATAATCGTCTCCATGCTCCAAATCCATTTTAAAGCCATTTTTAAGGCATTTCGCGCATACATGAAATGAACACATTTTTCTCCAAAACTATAACAGATGCAAGCTTGTCCTGTTTGGTGGAGATGATATTTAATAAAATAAGTAGAAATCCACTAAAAGTTTTGTTTGGTTATCTTGCAATCCCGAGATAATCGTCTCCATGCTCCAAATCCATTTTAAAGCCATTTTTAAGGCATTTCGCGCATACATGAAATGAACACATTTTTCTCCAAAACTATAACAGATGCAAGCTTGTCCTGTTTGGTGGAGATAATATTTAATAAAATAAGTAGAAATCTACTAAAAGTTTCGTTTGTTTATATTGCCATCCTGAGATAATCGTCTCCATGCTCCAAATCCATTTTAAAGCCATTTCAAAGGCATTTTGCGCATACATGAAATGAACACATTTTTCTCCAAAACTATAACACATGCAAGCTTGTCCTGTTTGGTGGAGATGATATTTAATAAAATAAGTAGAAATCCACTAAAAGTTTTGTTTGGTTATCTTGCAATCCCGAGATAATCGTCTCCATGCTCCAAATCCATTTTAAAGCCATTTTTAAAGCATTTCGCGCATACATGAAATGAACACATTTTTCTCCAAAACTATAACAGATGCAAGCTTGTCCTGTTTGGTGGAGATGATATTTAATAAAATAAGTAGAAATCCACTAAAAGTTTTGTTTGGTTATTTTGCAATCCCGAGATAATCGTCTCCATGCTCCAAATCCATTTTAAAGCCATTTTTAAGGCATTTCGCGCATACATGAAATGAACACATTTTTCTCCAAAACTATAACAGATGCAAGCTTGTCCTGTTTGGTGGAGATGATATTTAATAAAATAAGTAGAAATCCACTAAAAGTTTTGTTTGGTTATCTTGCAATCCCGAGATAATCGTCTCCATGCTCCAAATCCATTTTAAAGCCATTTTTAAGGCATTTCGCGCATACATGAAATGAACTCATTTTTCTCCAAAACTATAACAGATGCAAGCTTGTCCTGTTTGGTGGAGATAAGATTTAATAAAATAAGTAGAAATCTACTAAAAGTTTCGTTTGTTTATATTGCCATCCTGAGATAATCGTCTCCATGCTCCAAATCCATTTTAAAGCCATTTCAAAGGCATTTTGCGCATACATGAAATGAACACATTTTTCTCCAAAACTATAAAACATGCAAGCTTGTCCTGTTTGGTGGAGATGATATTTAATAAAATAAGTAGAAATCCACTAAAAGTTTTGTTTGGTTATCTTGCAATCCCGAGATAATCGTCTCCATGCTCCAAATCCATTTTAAAGCCATTTCAAAGGCATTTTGCGCATACATGAAATGAACACATTTTTCTCCAAAACTATAACACATGCAAGCTTGTCCTGTTTGGTGGAGATGATATTTAATAAAATAAGTAGAAATCCACTAAAAGTTTTGTTTGGTTATCTTGCAATCCCGAGATAATCGTCTCCATGCTCCAAATCCATTTTAAAGCCATTTTTAAGGCATTTCGCGCATACATGAAATGAACACATTTTTCTCCAAAACTATAACAGATGCAAGCTTGTCCTGTTTGGTGGAGATGATATTTAATAAAATAAGTAGAAATCCACTAAAAGTTTTGTTTGGTTATCTTGCAATCCCGAGATAATCGTCTCCATGCTCCAAATCCATTTTAAAGCCATTTTTAAGGCATTTCGCGCATACATGAAATGAACACATTTTTCTCCAAAACTATAACAGATGCAAGCTTGTCCTGTTTGGTGGAGATGATATTTAATAAAATAAGTAGAAATCCACTAAAAGTTTTGTTTGGTTATCTTGCAATCCCGAGATAATCGTCTCCATGCTCCAAATCCATTTTAAAGCCATTTTTAAGGCATTTCGCGCATACATGAAATGAACACATTTTTCTCCAAAACTATAACAGATGCAAGCTTGTCCTGTTTGGTGGAGATGATATTTAATAAAATAAGTAGAAATCCACTAAAAGTTTTGTTTGGTTATCTTGCAATCCCGAGATAATCGTCTCCATGCTCCAAATCCATTTTAAAGCCATTTTTAAGGCATTTCGCGCATACATGAAATGAACACATTTTTCTCCAAAACTATAACAGATGCAAGCTTGTCCTGTTTGGTGGAGATGATATTTAATAAAATAAGTAGAAATCCACTAAAAGTTTTGTTTGGTTATCTTGCAATCCCGAGATTATCGTCTCCATGCTCCAAATCCATTTTAAAGCCATTTTTAAGGCATTTCGCGCATACATGAAATGAACACATTTTTCTCCAAAACTATAACAGATGCAAGCTTGTCCTGTTTGGTGGAGATGATATTTAATAAAATAAGTAGAAATCCACTAAAAGTTTTGTTTGGTTATCTTGCAATCCCGAGATAATCGTCTCCATGCTCCAAATCCATTTTAAAGCCATTTTTAAGGCATTTCGCGCATACATGAAATGAACACATTTTTCTCCAAAACTATAACAGATGCAAGCTTGTCCTGTTTGGTGAAGATGATATTTAATAAAATAAGTAGAAATCCACTAAAAATTTTGTTTGGTTATCTTGCAATCCCGAGATAATCGTCTCCATGCTCCAAATCCATTTTAAAGCCATTTTTAAAGCATTTCGCGCATACATGAAATGAACACATTTTTCTCCAAAACTATAACAGATGCAAGCTTGACCTGTTTGGTGAAGATGATATTTAATAAAATAAGTAGAAATCCACTAAAAGTTTTGTTTGGTTATCTTGCAATCCCGAGATAATCGTCTCCATGCTCCAAATCCATTTTAAAGCCATTTTTAAGGCATTTCGCGCATACATGAAATGAACACATTTTTCTCCAAAACTATAACAGATGCAAGCTTGTCCTGTTTGGTGGAGATAATATTTAATAAAATAAGTAGAAATCTACTAAAAGTTTCGTTTGTTTATATTGCCATCCTGAGATAATCGTCTCCATGCTCCAAATCCATTTTAAAGCCATTTCAAAGGCATTTTGCGCATACATGAAATGAACACATTTTTCTCCAAAACTATAACACATGCAAGCTTGTCCTGTTTGGTGGAGATGATATTTAATAAAATAAGTAGAAATCCACTAAAAGTTTTGTTTGGTTATCTTGCAATCCCGAGATAATCGTCTCCATGCTCCAAATCCATTTTAAAGCCATTTTTAAGGCATTTCGCGCATACATGAAATGAACACATTTTTCTCCAAAACTATAACAGATGCAAGCTTGACCTGTTTGGTGAAGATGATATTTAATAAAATAAGTAGAAATCCACTAAAAGTTTTGTTTGGTTATCTTGCAATCCCGAGATAATCGTCTCCATGCTCCAAATCCATTTTAAAGCCATTTTTAAGGCATTTCGCGCATACATGAAATGAACACATTTTTCTCCAAAACTATAACAGATGCAAGCTTGTCCTGTTTGGTGGAGATAATATTTAATAAAATAAGTAGAAATCTACTAAAAGTTTCGTTTGTTTATATTGCCATCCTGAGATAATCGTCTCCATGCTCCAAATCCATTTTAAAGCCATTTCAAAGGCATTTTGCGCATACATGAAATGAACACATTTTTCTCCAAAACTATAACACATGCAAGCTTGTCCTGTTTGGTGGAGATGATATTTAATAAAATAAGTAGAAATCCACTAAAAGTTTTGTTTGGTTATCTTGCAATCCCGAGATAATCGTCTCCATGCTCCAAATCCATTTTAAAGCCATTTTTAAGGCATTTCGCGCATACATGAAATGAACACATTTTTCTCCAAAACTATAACAGATGCAAGCTTGTCCTGTTTGGTGGAGATGATATTTAATAAAATAAGTAGAAATCCACTAAAAGTTTTGTTTGGTTATCTTGCAATCCCGAGATAATCGTCTCCATGCTCCAAATCCATTTTAAAGCCATTTTTAAGGCATTTCGCGCATACATGAAATGAACACATTTTTCTCCAAAACTATAACAGATGCAAGCTTGTCCTGTTTGGTGGAGATAATATTTAATAAAATAAGTAGAAATCTACTAAAAGTTTCGTTTGTTTATATTGCCATCCTGAGATAATCGTCTCCATGCTCCAAATCCATTTTAAAGCCATTTCAAAGGCATTTTGCGCATACAGGAAATGAACACATTTTTCTCCAAAACTATAACACATGCAAGCTTGTCCTGTTTGGTGGAGATGATATTTAATAAAATAAGTAGAAATCCACTAAAAGTTTTGTTTGGTTATCTTGCAATCCCGAGATAATCGTCTCCATGCTCCAAATCCATTTTAAAGCCATTTTTAAAGCATTTCGCGCATACATGAAATGAACACATTTTTCTCCAAAACTATAACAGATGCAAGCTTGTCCTGTTTGGTGGAGATGATATTTAATAAAATAAGTAGAAATCCACTAAAAGTTTTGTTTGGTTATTTTGCAATCCCGAGATAATCGTCTCCATGCTCCAAATCCATTTTAAAGCCATTTTTAAGGCATTTCGCGCATACATGAAATGAACACATTTTTCTCCAAAACTATAACAGATGCAAGCTTGTCCTGTTTGGTGGAGATGATATTTAATAAAATAAGTAGAAATCCACTAAAAGTTTTGTTTGGTTATCTTGCAATCCCGAGATAATCGTCTCCATGCTCCAAATCCATTTTAAAGCCATTTTTAAGGCATTTCGCGCATACATGAAATGAACACATTTTTCTCCAAAACTATAACAGATGCAAGCTTGTCCTGTTTGGTGGAGATAATATTTAATAAAATAAGTAGAAATCTACTAAAAGTTTCGTTTGTTTATATTGCCATCCTGAGATAATCGTCTCCATGCTCCAAATCCATTTTAAAGCCATTTCAAAGGCATTTTGCGCATACATGAAATGAACACATTTTTCTCCAAAACTATAAAACATGCAAGCTTGTCCTGTTTGGTGGAGATGATATTTAATAAAATAAGTAGAAATCCACTAAAAGTTTTGTTTGGTCATCTTGCAATCCCGAGATAATCGTCTCCATGCTCCAAATCCATTTTAAAGCCATTTCAAAGGCATTTTGCGCATACATGAAATGAACACATTTTTCTCCAAAACTATAACACATGCAAGCTTGTCCTGTTTGGTGGAGATGATATTTAATAAAATAAGTAGAAATCCACTAAAAGTTTTGTTTGGTTATCTTGCAATCCCGAGATAATCGTCTCCATGCTCCAAATCCATTTTAAAGCCATTTTTAAGGCATTTCGCGCATACATGAAATGAACACATTTTTCTCCAAAACTATAACAGATGCAAGCTTGTCCTGTTTGGTGGAGATGATATTTAATAAAATAAGTAGAAATCCACTAAAAGTTTTGTTTGGTTATCTTGCAATCCCGAGATAATCGTCTCCATGCTCCAAATCCATTTTAAAGCCATTTTTAAGGCATTTCGCGCATACATGAAATGAACACATTTTTCTCCAAAACTATAACAGATGCAAGCTTGTCCTGTTTGGTGGAGATGATATTTAATAAAATAAGTAGAAATCCACTAAAAGTTTTGTTTGGTTATCTTGCAATCCCGAGATAATCGTCTCCATGCTCCAAATCCATTTTAAAGCCATTTTTAAGGCATTTCGCGCATACATGAAATTAACACATTTTTCTCCAAAACTATAACAGATGCAAGCTTGTCCTGTTTGGTGGAGATGATATTTAATAAAATAAGTAGAAATCCACTAAAAGTTTTGTTTGGTTATCTTGCAATCCCGAGATAATCGTCTCCATGCTCCAAATCCATTTTAAAGCCATTTTTAAGGCATTTCGCGCATACATGAAATGAACACATTTTTCTCCAAAACTATAACAGATGCAAGCTTGTCCTGTTTGGTGGAGATGATATTTAATAAAATAAGTAGAAATCCACTAAAAGTTTTGTTTGGTTATCTTGCAATCCCGAGATAATCGTCTCCATGCTCCAAATCCATTTTAAAGCCATTTTTAAGGCATTTCGCGCATACATGAAATGAACACATTTTTCTCCAAAACTATAACAGATGCAAGCTTGTCCTGTTTGGTGAAGATGATATTTAATAAAATAGGTAGAAATCCACTAAAAGTTTTGTTTGGTTATCTTGCAATCCCGAGATAATCGTCTCCATGCTCCAAATCCATTTTAAAGCCATTTTTAAAGCATTTCGCGCATACATGAAATGAACACATTTTTCTCCAAAACTATAACAGATGCAAGCTTGTCCTGTTTGGTGAAGATGATATTTAATAAAATAAGTAGAAATCCACTAAAAGTTTTGTTTGGTTATCTTGCAATCCCGAGATAATCGTCTCCATGCTCCAAATCCATTTTAAAGCCATTTTTAAAGCATTTTGCGCATACATGAAATGAACACATTTTTCTCCAAAACTATAACACATGCAAGCTTGTCCTGTTTGGTGGAGATGATATTTAATAAAATAAGTAGAAATCCACTAAAAGTTTTGTTTGGTTATCTTGCAATCCCGAGATAATCGTCTCCATGCTCCAAATCCATTTTAAAGCCATTTTTAAGGCATTTCGCGCATACATGAAATGAACACATTTTTCTCCAAAACTATAACACATGCAAGCTTGTCCTGTTTGGTGGAGATGATATTTAATAAAATAAGTAGAAATCCACTAAAAGTTTTGTTTGGTTATCTTGCAATCCCGAGATAATCGTCTCCATGCTCCAAATCCATTTTAAAGCCATTTTTAAGGCATTTCGCGCATACATGAAATGAACACATTTTTCTCCAAAACTATAACAGATGCAAGCTTGTCCTGTTTGGTGGAGATGATATTTAATAAAATAAGTAGAAATCCACTAAAAGTTTTGTTTGGTTATCTTGCAATCCCGAGATAATCGTCTCCATGCTCCAAATCCATTTTAAAGCCATTTTTAAGGCATTTCGCGCATACATGAAATGAACACATTTTTCTCCAAAACTATAACAGATGCAAGCTTGTCCTGTTTGGTGGAGATAATATTTAATAAAATAAGTAGAAATCTACTAAAAGTTTCGTTTGTTTATATTGCCATCCTGAGATAATCGTCTCCATGCTCCAAATCCATTTTAAAGCCATTTCAAAGGCATTTTGCGCATACAGGAAATGAACACATTTTTCTCCAAAACTATAACACATGCAAGCTTGTCCTGTTTGGTGGAGATGATATTTAATAAAATAAGTAGAAATCCACTAAAAGTTTTGTTTGGTTATCTTGCAATCCCGAGATAATCGTCTCCATGCTCCAAATCCATTTTAAAGCCATTTTTAAAGCATTTCGCGCATACATGAAATGAACACATTTTTCTCCAAAACTATAACAGATGCAAGCTTGTCCTGTTTGGTGGAGATGATATTTAATAAAATAAGTAGAAATCCACTAAAAGTTTTGTTTGGTTATTTTGCAATCCCGAGATAATCGTCTCCATGCTCCAAATCCATTTTAAAGCCATTTTTAAGGCATTTCGCGCATACATGAAATGAACACATTTTTCTCCAAAACTATAACAGATGCAAGCTTGTCCTGTTTGGTGGAGATGATATTTAATAAAATAAGTAGAAATCCACTAAAAGTTTTGTTTGGTTATCTTGCAATCCCGAGATAATCGTCTCCATGCTCCAAATCCATTTTAAAGCCATTTTTAAGGCATTTCGCGCATACATGAAATGAACACATTTTTCTCCAAAACTATAACAGATGCAAGCTTGTCCTGTTTGGTGGAGATAATATTTAATAAAATAAGTAGAAATCTACTAAAAGTTTCGTTTGTTTATATTGCCATCCTGAGATAATCGTCTCCATGCTCCAAATCCATTTTAAAGCCATTTCAAAGGCATTTTGCGCATACATGAAATGAACACATTTTTCTCCAAAACTATAAAACATGCAAGCTTGTCCTGTTTGGTGGAGATGATATTTAATAAAATAAGTAGAAATCCACTAAAAGTTTTGTTTGGTTATCTTGCAATCCCGAGATAATCGTCTCCATGCTCCAAATCCATTTTAAAGCCATTTTTAAGGCATTTCGCGCATACATGAAATGAACACATTTTTCTCCAAAACTATAACAGATGCAAGCTTGTCCTGTTTGGTGGAGATGATATTTAATAAAATAAGTAGAAATCCACTAAAAGTTTTGTTTGGTTATCTTGCAATCCCGAGATAATCGTCTCCATGCTCCAAATCCATTTTAAAGCCATTTTTAAGGCATTTCGCGCATACATGAAATGAACACATTTTTCTCCAAAACTATAACAGATGCAAGCTTGTCCTGTTTGGTGGAGATGATATTTAATAAAATAAGTAGAAATCCACTCAAAGTTTTGTTTGGTTATCTTGCAATCCCGAGATAATCGTCTCCATGCTCCAAATCCATTTTAAAGCCATTTTTAAGGCATTTCGCGCATACATGAAATGAACACATTTTTCTCCAAAACTATAACAGATGCAAGCTTGTCCTGTTTGGTGAAGATGATATTTAATAAAATAAGTAGAAATCCACTAAAAGTTTTGTTTGGTTATCTTGCAATCCCGAGATAATCGTCTCCATGCTCCAAATCCATTTTAAAGCCATTTTAAGGCATTTCGCGCATACATGAAATGAACAAATTTTTCTCCAAAACTATAACAGATGCAAGCTTGTCCTGTTTGGTGGAGATGATATTTAATAAAGTAAGTAGAAATGCACTAAAAGTTTTGTTTGGTTATCTTGCAATCCCGAGATAATCGTCTCCATGCTCCAAATCCATTTTAAAGCCATTTTTAAGGCATTTCGCGCATACATGAAATGAACACATTTTTCTCCAAAACTATAACAGATGCAAGCTTGTCCTGTTTGGTGGAGATGATATTTAATAAAATAAGTAGAAATCCACTAAAAGTTTTGTTTGGTTATATTGCAATCCCGAGATAATCGTCTCCATGCTCCAAATCCATTTTAAAGCCATTTTTAAGGCATTTCGCGCATACATGAAATGAACACATTTTTCCCCAAAACTATAACAGATGCAAGCTTGTCCTGTTTGGTGGAGATGATATTTAATAAAATAAGTAGAAATCCACTAAAAGTTTTGTTTGGTTATCTTGCAATCCTGAGATAATCGTCTCCATGCTCCAAATCCATTTTAAAGCCATTTTTAAGGCATTTCGCGCATACATAAAATGAACACATTTTTCTCCAAAACTATAACAGATGCAAGCTTGTCCTGTTTGGTGGAGATGATATTTAATAAAATAAGTAGAAATCCACTAAAAATTTTGTTTGGTTATCTTGCAATCCCGAGATAATCGTCTCCATGCTCCAAATCCATTTTAAAGCCATTTTTAAGGCATTTCGCGCATACATGAAATGAACACATTTTTCTCCAAAACTATAACAGATGCAAGCTTGTCCTGTTTGGTGAAGATGATATTTAATAAAATAAGTAGAAATCCACTAAAAGTTTTGTTTGGTTATCTTGCAATCCCGAGATAATCGTCTCCATGCTCCAAATCCATTTTAAAGCCATTTTAAGGCATTTCGCGCATACATGAAATGAACACATTTTTCTCCAAAACTATAACAGATGCAAGCTTGTCCTGTTTGGTGGAGATGATATTTAATAAAGTAAGTAGAAATGCACTAAAAGTTTTGTTTGGTTATCTTGCAATCCCGAGATAATCGTCTCCATGCTCCAAATCCATTTTAAAGCCATTTTTAAGGCATTTCGCGCATACATGAAATGAACACATTTTTCTCCAAAACTATAACAGATGCAAGCTTGTCCTGTTTGGTGGAGATGATATTTAATAAAATAAGTAGAAATCCACTAAAAGTTTTGTTTGGTTATATTGCAATCCCGAGATAATCGTCTCCATGCTCCAAATCCATTTTAAAGCCATTTTTAAGGCATTTCGCGCATACATGAAATGAACACATTTTTCTCCAAAACTATAACAGATGCAAGCTTGTCCTGTTTGGTGGAGATGATATTTAATAAAATAAGTAGAAATCCACTAAAAGTTTTGTTTGGTTATCTTGCAATCCCGAGATAATCGTCTCCATGCTCCAAATCCATTTTAAAGCCATTTTTAAGGCATTTCGCGCATACATGAAATGAACACATTTTTCTCCAAAACTATAACAGATGCAAGCTTGTCCTGTTTGGTGGAGATA
Organism: Anomaloglossus baeobatrachus; assembly: GCF_048569485.1. Classification (NCBI taxonomy): domain Eukaryota; kingdom Metazoa; phylum Chordata; class Amphibia; order Anura; family Aromobatidae; genus Anomaloglossus; species Anomaloglossus baeobatrachus. The sequence goes on along the minus strand of NW_027442090.1, from coordinate 1,465,323 downwards.
ATATTTAATAAAATAAGTAGAAATCTACTAAAAGTTTCGTTTGTTTATATTGCCATCCTGAGATAATCGTCTCCATGCTCCAAATCCATTTTAAAGCCATTTCAAAGGCATTTTGCGCATACATGAAATGAACACATTTTTCTCCAAAACTATAACACATGCAAGCTTGTCCTGTTTGGTGGAGATGATATTTAATAAAATAAGTAGAAATCCACTAAAAGTTTTGTTTGGTTATCTTGCAATCCCGAGATAATCGTCTCCATGCTCCAAATCCATTTTAAAGCCATTTTTAAGGCATTTCGCGCATACATGAAATGAACACATTTTTCTCCAAAACTATAACAGATGCAAGCTTGTCCTGTTTGGTGGAGATGATATTTAATAAAATAAGTAGAAATCCACTAAAAGTTTTGTTTGGTTATCTTGCAATCCCGAGATAATCGTCTCCATGCTCCAAATCCATTTTAAAGCCATTTTTAAGGCATTTCGCGCATACATGAAATGAACACATTTTTCTCCAAAACTATAACAGATGCAAGCTTGTCCTGTTTGGTGGAGATAATATTTAATAAAATAAGTAGAAATCTACTAAAAGTTTCGTTTGTTTATATTGCCATCCTGAGATAATCGTCTCCATGCTCCAAATCCATTTTAAAGCCATTTCAAAGGCATTTTGCGCATACATGAAATGAACACATTTTTCTCCAAAACTATAACACATGCAAGCTTGTCCTGTTTGGTGGAGATGATATTTAATAAAATAAGTAGAAATCCACTAAAAGTTTTGTTTGGTTATCTTGCAATCCCGAGATAATCGTCTCCATGCTCCAAATCCATTTTAAAGCCATTTTTAAGGTATTTCGCGCATACATGAAATGAACACATTTTTCTCCAAAACTATAACAGATGCAAGCTTGTCCTGTTTGGTGGAGATGATATTTAATAAAATAAGTAGAAATCCACTAAAAGTTTTGTTTGGTTATCTTGCAATCCCGAGATAATCTTCTCCATGCTCCAAATCCATTTTAAAGCCATTTTTAAGGCATTTCGCGCATACATGAAATGAACACATTTTTCTCCAAAACTATAACAGATGCAAGCTTGTCCTGTTTGGTGGAGATGATATTTAATAAAATAAGTAGAAATCCACTAAAAGTTTTGTTTGGTTATCTTGCAATCCCGAGATAATCGTCTCCATGCTCCAAATCCATTTTAAAGCCATTTTTAAGGCATTTCGCGCATACATGAAATGAACACATTTTTCTCCAAAACTATAACAGATGCAAGCTTGTCCTGTTTGGTGGAGATGATATTTAATAAAATAAGTAGAAATCCACTAAAAGTTTTGTTTGGTTATCTTGCAATCCCGAGATAATCGTCTCCATGCTCCAAATCCATTTTAAAGCCATTTTTAAGGCATTTCGCGCATACATGAAATGAACACATTTTTCTCCAAAACTATAACAGATGCAAGCTTGTCCTGTTTGGTGGAGATGATATTTAATAAAATAAGTAGAAATCCACTAAAAGTTTTGTTTGGTTATATTGCAATCCCGAGATAATCGTCTCCATGCTCCAAATCCATTTTAAAGCCATTTTTAAGGCATTTCGCGCATACATGAAATGAACACATTTTTCTCCAAAACTATAACAGATGCAAGCTTGTCCTGTTTGGTGGAGATGATATTTATAAAATAAGTAGAAATCCACTAAAAGTTTTGTTTGGTTATCTTGCAATCCCGAGATAATCGTCTCCATGCTCCAAATCCATTTTAAAGCCATTTTTAAGGCATTTCGCGCATACATGAAATGAACACATTTTTCTCCAAAACTATAACAGATGCAAGCTTGTCCTGTTTGGTGGAGATAATATTTAATAAAATAAGTAGAAATCTACTAAAAGTTTCGTTTGTTTATATTGCCATCCTGAGATAATCGTCTCCATGCTCCAAATCCATTTTAAAGCCATTTCAAAGGCATTTTGCGCATACATGAAATGAACACATTTTTCTCCAAAACTATAACACATGCAAGCTTGTCCTGTTTGGTGGAGATGATATTTAATAAAATAAGTAGAAATCCACTAAAAGTTTTGTTTGGTTATCTTGCAATCCCGAGATAATCGTCTCCATGCTCCAAATCCATTTTAAAGCCATTTTTAAGGCATTTCGCGCATACATGAAATGAACACATTTTTCTCCAAAACTATAACAGATGCAAGCTTGTCCTGTTTGGTGGAGATGATATTTAATAAAATAAGTAGAAATCCACTAAAAGTTTTGTTTGGTTATCTTGCAATCCCGAGATAATCGTCTCCATGCTCCAAATCCATTTTAAAGCCATTTTTAAGGCATTTCGCGCATACATGAAATGAACACATTTTTCTCCAAAACTATAACAGATGCAAGCTTGTCCTGTTTGGTGGAGATGATATTTAATAAAATAAGTAGAAATCCACTAAAAGTTTTGTTTGGTTATCTTGCAATCCCGAGATAATCGTCTCCATGCTCCAAATCCATTTTAAAGCCATTTTTAAGGCATTTCGCGCATACATGAAATGAACACATTTTTCTCCAAAACTATAACATATGCAAGCTTGTCCTGTTTGGTGGAGATGATATTTAATAAAATAAGTAGAAATCAACTAAAAGTTTTGTTTGGTTATCTTGCAATCCCGAGATAATCGTCTCCATGCTCCAAATCCATTTTAAAGCCATTTTTAAGGCATTTCGCGCATACATGAAATGAACACATTTTTCTCCAAAACTATAACAGATGCAAGCTTGTCCTGTTTGGTGGAGATGATATTTAATAAAATAAGTAGAAATCCACTAAAAGTTTTGTTTGGTTATCTTGCAATCCCGAGATAATCGTCTCCATGCTCCAAATCCATTTTAAAGCCATTTTTAAGGCATTTCGCGCATACATGAAATGAACACATTTTTCTCCAAAACTATAACAGATGCAAGCTTGTCCTGTTTGGTGGAGATGATATTTAATAAAATAAGTAGAAATCCACTAAAAGTTTTGTTTGGTTATTTTGCAATCCCGAGATAATCGTCTCCATGCTCCAAATCCATTTTAAAGCCATTTTTAAGGCATTTCGCGCATACATGAAATGAACACATTTTTCTCCAAAACTATAACAGATGCAAGCTTGTCCTGTTTGGTGGAGATGATATTTAATAAAATAAGTAGAAATCCACTAAAAGTTTTGTTTGGTTATCTTGCAATCCCGAGATAATCGTTTCCATGCTCCAAATCCATTTTAAAGCCATTTTTAAGGCATTTCGCGCATACATGAAATGAACACATTTTTCTCCAAAACTATAACAGATGCAAGCTTGTCCTGTTTGGTGGAGATGATATTTAATAAAATAAGTAGAAATCCACTAAAAGTTTTGTTTGGTTATCTTGCAATCCCGAGATAATCGTCTCCATGCTCCAAATCCATTTTAAAGCCATTTTTAAGGCATTTCGCGCATACATGAAATGAACACATTTTTCTCCAAAACTATAACAGATGCAAGCTTGTCCTGTTTGGTGGAGATGATATTTAATAAAATAAGTAGAAATCCACTAAAAGTTTTGTTTGGTTATCTTGCAATCCCGAGATAATCGTCTCCATGCTCCAAATCCATTTTAAAGCCATTTTTAAGGCATTTCGCGCATACATGAAATGAACACATTTTTCTCCAAAACTATAACAGATGCAAGCTTGTCCTGTTTGGTGGAGATAATATTTAATAAAATAAGTAGAAATCTACTAAAAGTTTCGTTTGTTTATATTGCCATCCTGAGATAATCGTCTCCATGCTCCAAATCCATTTTAAAGCCATTTCAAAGGCATTTTGCGCATACATGAAATGAACACATTTTTCTCCAAAACTATAACACATGCAAGCTTGTCCTGTTTGGTGGAGATGATATTTAATAAAATAAGTAGAAATCCACTAAAAGTTTTGTTTGGTTATCTTGCAATCCCGAGATAATCGTCTCCATGCTCCAAATCCATTTTAAAGCCATTTTTAAGGCATTTCGCGCATACATGAAATGAACACATTTTTCTCCAAAACTATAACAGATGCAAGCTTGTCCTGTTTGGTGGAGATGATATTTAATAAAATAAGTAGAAATCCACTAAAAGTTTTGTTTGGTTATCTTGCAATCCCGAGATAATCGTCTCCATGCTCCAAATCCATTTTAAAGCCATTTTAAGGCATTTCGCACATACATGAAATGAACACATTTTTCTCCAAAACTATAACAGATGCAAGCTTGTCCTGTTTGGTGGAGATAATATTTAATAAAATAAGTAGAAATCTACTAAAAGTTTCGTTTGTTTATATTGCCATCCTGAGATAATCGTCTCCATGCTCCAAATCCATTTTAAAGCCATTTCAAAGGCATTTTGCGCATACATGAAATGAACACATTTTTCTCCAAAACTATAACACATGCAAGCTTGTCCTGTTTGGTGGAGATGATATTTAATAAAATAAGTAGAAATCCACTAAAAGTTTTGTTTGGTTATCTTGCAATCCCGAGATAATCGTCTCCATGCTCCAAATCCATTTTAAAGCCATTTTTAAAGCATTTCGCGCATACATGAAATGAACACATTTTTCTCCAAAACTATAACAGATGCAAGCTTGTCCTGTTTGGTGGAGATGATATTTAATAAAATAAGTAGAAATCCACTAAAAGTTTTGTTTGGTTATCTTGCAATCCCGAGATAATCGTCTCCATGCTCCAAATCCATTTTAAAGCCATTTTTAAGGCATTTCGCGCATACATGAAATGAACACATTTTTCTCCAAAACTATAACAGATGCAAGCTTGTCCTGTTTGGTGGAGATAATATTTAATAAAATAAGTAGAAATCTACTAAAAGTTTCGTTTGTTTATATTGCCATCCTGAGATAATCGTCTCCATGCTCCAAATCCATTTTAAAGCCATTTCAAAGGCATTTTGCGCATACATGAAATGAACACATTTTTCTCCAAAACTATAAAACATGCAAGCTTGTCCTGTTTGGTGGAGATGATATTTAATAAAATAAGTAGAAATCCACTAAAAGTTTTGTTTGGTTATCTTGCAATCCCGAGATAATCGTCTCCATGCTCCAAATCCATTTTAAAGCCATTTCAAAGGCATTTTGCGCATACATGAAATGAACACATTTTTCTCCAAAACTATAACACATGCAAGCTTGTCCTGTTTGGTGGAGATGATATTTAATAAAATAAGTAGAAATCCACTAAAAGTTTTGTTTGGTTATCTTGCAATCCCTAGATAATCGTCTCCATGCTCCAAATCCATTTTAAAGCCATTTTTAAGGCATTTCGCGCATACATGAAATGAACACATTTTTCTCCAAAACTATAACAGATGCAAGCTTGTCCTGTTTGGTGGAGATGATATTTAATAAAATAAGTAGAAATCCACTAAAAGTTTTGTTTGGTTATCTTGCAATCCCGAGATAATCGTCTCCATGCTCCAAATCCATTTTAAAGCCATTTTTAAGGCATTTCGCGCATACATGAAATGAACACATTTTTCTCCAAAACTATAACAGATGCAAGCTTGTCCTGTTTGGTGGAGATGATATTTAATAAAATAAGTAGAAATCCACTAAAAGTTTTGTTTGGTTATCTTGCAATCCCGAGATAATCGTCTCCATGCTCCAAATCCATTTTAAAGCCATTTTTAAGGCATTTCGCGCATACATGAAATGAACACATTTTTCTCCAAAACTATAACAGATGCAAGCTTGTCCTGTTTGGTGGAGATGATATTTAATAAAATAAGTAGAAATCCACTAAAAGTTTTGTTTGGTTATCTTGCAATCCCGAGATAATCGTCTCCATGCTCCAAATCCATTTTAAAGCCATTTTTAAGGCATTTCGCGCATACATGAAATGAACACATTTTTCTCCAAAACTATAACAGATGCAAGCTTGTCCTGTTTGGTGAAGATGATATTTAATAAAATAAGTAGAAATCCACTAAAAGTTTTGTTTGGTTATCTTGCAATCCCGAGATAATCGTCTCCATGCTCCAAATCCATTTTAAAGCCATTTTTAAAGCATTTCGCGCATACATGAAATGAACACATTTTTCTCCAAAACTATAACAGATGCAAGCTTGTCCTGTTTGGTGAAGATGATATTTAATAAAATAAGTAGAAATCCACTAAAAGTTTTGTTTGGTTATCTTGCAATCCCGAGATAATCGTCTCCATGCTCCAAATCCATTTTAAAGCCATTTTTAAGGCATTTCGCGCATACATGAAATGAACACATTTTTCTCCAAAACTATAACAGATGCAAGCTTGTCCTGTTTGGTGGAGATAATATTTAATAAAATAAGTAGAAATCTACTAAAAGTTTCGTTTGTTTATATTGCCATCCTGAGATAATCGTCTCCATGCTCCAAATCCATTTTAAAGCCATTTCAAAGGCATTTTGCGCATACATGAAATGAACACATTTTTCTCCAAAACTATAACACATGCAAGCTTGTCCTGTTTGGTGGAGATGATATTTAATAAAATAAGTAGAAATCCACTAAAAGTTTTGTTTGGTTATCTTGCAATCCCGAGATAATCGTCTCCATGCTCCAAATCCATTTTAAAGCCATTTTTAAAGCATTTCGCGCATACATGAAATGAACACATTTTTCTCCAAAACTATAACAGATGCAAGCTTGTCCTGTTTGGTGGAGATGATATTTAATAAAATAAGTAGAAATCCACTAAAAGTTTTGTTTGGTTATTTTGCAATCCCGAGATAATCGTCTCCATGCTCCAAATCCATTTTAAAGCCATTTTTAAGGCATTTCGCGCATACATGAAATGAACACATTTTTCTCCAAAACTATAACAGATGCAAGCTTGTCCTGTTTGGTGGAGATGATATTTAATAAAATAAGTAGAAATCCACTAAAAGTTTTGTTTGGTTATCTTGCAATCCCGAGATAATCGTCTCCATGCTCCAAATCCATTTTAAAGCCATTTTTAAGGCATTTCGCGCATACATGAAATGAACACATTTTTCTCCAAAACTATAACAGATGCAAGCTTGTCCTGTTTGGTGGAGATAATATTTAATAAAATAAGTAGAAATCTACTAAAAGTTTCGTTTGTTTATATTGCCATCCTGAGATAATTGTCTCCATGCTCCAAATCCATTTTAAAGCCATTTCAAAGGCATTTTGCGCATACATGAAATGAACACATTTTTTCTCCAAAACTATAAAACATGCAAGCTTGTCCTGTTTGGTGGAGATGATATTTAATAAAATAAGTAGAAATCCACTAAAAGTTTTGTTTGGTTATCTTGCAATCCCGAGATAATCGTCTCCATGCTCCAAATCCATTTTAAAGCCATTTTTAAGGCATTTCGCGCATACATGAAATGAACACATTTTTCTCCAAAACTATAACAGATGCAAGCTTGTCCTGTTTGGTGGAGATGATATTTAATAAAATAAGTAGAAATCCACTAAAAGTTTTGTTTGGTTATCTTGCAATCCCGAGATAATCGTCTCCATGCTCCAAATCCATTTTAAAGCCATTTTTAAGGCATTTCGCGCATACATGAAATGAACACATTTTTCTCCAAAACTATAACAGATGCAAGCTTGTCCTGTTTGGTGGAGATGATATTTAATAAAATAAGTAGAAATCCACTAAAAGTTTTGTTTGGTTATCTTGCAATCCCGAGATAATCGTCTCCATGCTCCAAATCCATTTTAAAGCCATTTTTAAGGCATTTCGCGCATACATGAAATGAACACATAATGGGGAATAGTGATCACAAAATAATAAGTTTTCATGTATTCTTTAGTAAGATGTCTAGTAGAGGGGCTACAAGGACACTAAACTTCAGGAAAGCAAATTTTAAACGGTTGAGAGATGATCTTAGTGCAATAAACTGGGATGATGTACTAAGTAATAAAAGTACACAAAGCAAATGGGAGACTTTTATGAGCATCCTGAATAGGGCTTGTGCAGAAAATATACCCTATGGGAACAAACATGCTAGAAATAGGAGGAAACCCCTATGGCTAAATAGAGCTGTAAGGGAAGCAATAAAAGAAAAACAGAAAGCCTTAAAAGAATTAAAGAGGGTAGGTAGTGATGAGGCATTATATAATTATAGAAAATTAAATAAAATATGTAAAAAGCAAATTAAGTTAGCTAAGTTTGAGACAGAGAGACTCATTGCGAGAGAAAGTAAAAATAATCCTAAAATATTCTTTAACTACATAAACAGTAAAAAACTGAAAAGCGATAGTGTTGGCCCCCTTAAAAATAGTCTTGGTGAAATGGTGGAAGGGGATGAGGGTAAAGCCAACCTGCTGAATGACTTTTTTTCTACGGTTTTTATACAAGAAAATGCCATGGCAGATGACATGACCAGTGATACTATAAATTCACACTTGAATATTACCTGCTTAACCCAGCAGGAAGTACGCCGCCGCCTCGAAATCACTAAGGTTGACAAATCTCCGGGCCCGGATGGCATACACCCCAGAGTACTACAGGAATTGAGTTCTGTGATAGATAGACCATTATTTTTAATCTTCTCAGATTCCTTAATAACAGGGTCGGTACCGCAGGACTGGCGCATAGCAAATGTGGTGCCAATATTCAAAAAGGGGACAAAAACTGAGCCGGGAAATTATAGGCCGGTAAGTTTAACCTCTACGGTTGGTAAAATCCTTGAGGGTTTCTTGAGAGATGCTATATTGGAGTATCTCAAGAAAAATAACCTTATGACAGAGTATCAACATGGGTTTATGAGGGATCGATCCTGTCAAACTAATTTGATCAGCTTCTATGAAGAGGTAAGTTCAAGTCTGGACCAGGGAAATGCAGTGGATGTTGTGTATATGGACTTTTCAAAAGCTTTTGATACGGTGCCACACAAAAGGTTGGTACATAAAATGAGAATAATGGGGATAGGGGAAAATATGTGTAACTGGGTTAAAAACTGGCTAAGTGATAGGAAACAAAGGGTGGTTATTAATGGTACGTACTCGGACTGGGTCTCAGTTCATAGTGGGGTACCACAGGGGTCAGTATTGGGCCCACTTCTTTTCAACATATTTATAAATGACCTTGTTGGGGGCATGCGGAGTAGAATTTCAATATTTGCAGATGATACTAAACTCTGCAGGGTAATCAATACAGAGGAGGATAATTTTATATTACAGGGAGATTTATGTAAATTGGAGGATTGGGCTGAGAAGTGGCAATTGAAGTTTAATGTAGATAAATGTAAGGTCATGCACTTGGGTAGAGGAAATAACATTTATGATTATGTACTTAATCGTAGAACACTGGGTAAAACAGACACAGAAAAAGACTTGGGTGTATTGGTGGATGGTAAACTTCACTTTAGTGGACAGTGTCAGGCAGCTTCTGCCAGGGCTAATAAAATAATGGGATGTATTAAAAGAGGTATAAGTGTTCATGAAAAAAATATAGTTCTACCTCTGTACAAGTCACTAGTGCGACCACACTTAGAATACTGTGTACAATTCTGGTCACCGATATATAAGAAGGACATAGCTGAACTGGAGAGGGTGCAGAGAAGAGCCACCAAGATTATTGAAGGAATGGGTGGGCTGCAATACCAAGACAGGTTATTAAACTTGGGGTTATTTAGTTTGGAAAAACGAAGGCTTAGGGGGGATCTAATCACAATGTATAAATATATGAGGGGACAGTACAGAGACCTTTCCAAAGATCTTTTTACACCAAGGCCTGCGACTGGAACACGGGGGCATCCACTACGTCTTGAGGAAAGAAGGTTTAATCATAATCACAGACGAGGATTCTTTACTGTACGAGCAGTGAGACTATGGAACTCTCTGCCACATGATGTTGTAATGAGTGATTCACTACTAACATTTAAGCAGAGCCTGGACGCCTTTCTTGAAAAATGTAATATTACCAGTTATGTATATTAGATTTTATGACAGGGTATTGATCCAGGGAACTAGTCTGATTGCCGGATGTAGAGTCAGGAAGGAAATTTTTTCCCCATTGGAACTTGTTTGCCACATTGGGGGTTTTTTTGCCTTCCTCTGGATCAACATGTTAGGCTACAGGTTGAACTAGATGGACTTAGAGTCTCCCTTCAACCTTAAAAACTATGATACTATGATAACACATTTTTCTCCAAAACTATAACAGATGCAAGCTTGTCCTGTTTGGTGGAGATGATATTTAATAAAATAAGTAGAAATCCACTAAAAGTTTTGTTTGGTTATCTTGCAATCCCGAGATAATCGTCTCCATGCTCCAAATCCATTTTAAAGCCATTTTTAAGGCATTTCGCGCATACATGAAATGAACACATTTTTCTCCAAAACTATAATAGATGCAAGCTTGTCCTGTTTGGTGAAGATGATATTTAATAAAATAAGTAGAAATCCACTAAAAGTTTTGTTTGGTTATCTTGCAATCCCGAGATAATCGTCTCCATGCTCCAAATCCATTTTAAAGCCATTTTAAGGCATTTCGCGCATACATGAAATGAACACATTTTTCTCCAAAACTATAACAGATGCAAGCTTGTCCTGTTTGGTGGAGATGATATTTAATAAAGTAAGTAGAAATGCACTAAAAGTTTTGTTTGGTTATCTTGCAATCCCGAGATAATCGTCTCCATGCTCCAAATCCATTTTAAAGCCATTTTTAAGGCATTTCGCGCATACATGAAATGAACACATTTTTCTCCAAAACTATAACAGATGCAAGCTTGTCCTGTTTGGTGGAGATGATATTTAATAAAATAAGTAGAAATCCACTAAAAGTTTTGTTTGGTTATATTGCAATCCCGAGATAATCGTCTCCATGCTCCAAATCCATTTTAAAGCCATTTTTAAGGCATTTCGCGCATACATGAAATGAACACATTTTTCTCCAAAACTATAACAGATGCAAGCTTGTCCTGTTTGGTGGAGATGATATTTAATAAAATAAGTAGAAATCCACTAAAAGTTTTGTTTGGTTATCTTGCAATCCCGAGATAATCGTCTCCATGCTTCAAATCCATTTTAAAGCCATTTTTAAGGCATTTCGCGCATACATGAAATGAACACATTTTTCTCCAAAACTATAACAGATGCAAGCTTGTCCTGTTTGGTGGAGATGATATTTAATAAAATAAGTAGAAATCCACTAAAAGTTTTGTTTGGTTATCTTGCAATCCCGAGATAATCGTCTCCATGCTCCAAATCCATTTTAAAGCCATTTTTAAGGCATTTCGCGCATACATGAAATGAACACATTTTTCTCCAAAACTATAACAGATGCAAGCTTGTCCTGTTTGGTGAAGATGATATTTAATAAAATAAGTAGAAATCCACTAAAAGTTTTGTTTGGTTATCTTGCAATCCCGAGATAATCGTCTCCATGCTCCAAATCCATTTTAAAGCCATTTTTAAGGCATTTCGCGCATACATGAAATGAACACATTTTTCTCCAAAACTATAACAGATGCAAGCTTGTCCTGTTTGGTGGAGATGATATTTAATAAAATAAGTAGAAATCCACTAAAAGTTTTGTTTGGTTATCTTGCAATCCCGAGATAATCGTCTCCATGCTCCAAATCCATTTTAAAGCCATTTTTAAGGCATTTCGCGCATACATGAAATGAACACATTTTTCTCCAAAACTATAACAGATGCAAGCTTGTCCTGTTTGGTGAAGATGATATTTAATAAAATAAGTAGAAATCCACTAAAAGTTTTGTTTGGTTATCTTGCAATCCCGAGATAATCGTCTCCATGCTCCAAATCCATTTTAAAGCCATTTTTAAAGCATTTCGCGCATACATGAAATGAACACATTTTTCTCCAAAACTATAACAGATGCAAGCTTGTCCTGTTTGGTGAAGATGATATTTAATAAAATAAGTAGAAATCCACTAAAAGTTTTGTTTGGTTATCTTGCAATCCCGAGATAATCGTCTCCATGCTCCAAATCCATTTTAAAGCCATTTTTAAGGCATTTCGCGCATACATGAAATGAAAACATTTTTCTCCAAAACTATAACAGATGCAAGCTTGTCCTGTTTGGTGGAGATAATATTTAATAAAATAAGTAGAAATCTACTAAAAGTTTCGTTTGTTTATATTGCCATCCTGAGATAATCGTCTCCATGCTCCAAATCCATTTTAAAGCCATTTCAAAGGCATTTTGCGCATACATGAAATGAACACATTTTTCTCCAAAACTATAACACATGCAAGCTTGTCCTGTTTGGTGGAGATGATATTTAATAAAATAAGTAGAAATCCACTAAAAGTTTTGTTTGGTTATCTTGCAATCCCGAGATAATCGTCTCCATGCTCCAAATCCATTTTAAAGCCATTTTTAAGGCATTTCGCGCATACATGAAATGAACACATTTTTCTCCAAAACTATAACAGATGCAAGCTTGTCCTGTTTGGTGGAGATAATATTTAATAAAATAAGTAGAAATCTACTAAAAGTTTCGTTTGTTTATATTGCCATCCTGAGATAATCGTCTCCATGCTCCAAATCCATTTTAAAGCCATTTCAAAGGCATTTTGCGCATACATGAAATGAACACATTTTTCTCCAAAACTATAACACATGCAAGCTTGTCCTGTTTGGTGGAGATGATATTTAATAAAATAAGTAGAAATCCACTAAAAGTTTTGTTTGGTTATCTTGCAATCCCGAGATAATCGTCTCCATGCTCCAAATCCATTTTAAAGCCATTTTTAAAGCATTTCGCGCATACATGAAATGAACACATTTTTCTCCAAAACTATAACAGATGCAAGCTTGTCCTGTTTGGTGGAGATGATATTTAATAAAATAAGTAGAAATCCACTAAAAGTTTTGTTTGGTTATTTTGCAATCCCGAGATAATCGTCTCCATGCTCCAAATCCATTTTAAAGCCATTTTTAAGGCATTTCGCGCATACATGAAATGAACACATTTTTCTCCAAAACTATAACAGATGCAAGCTTGTCCTGTTTGGTGGAGATGATATTTAATAAAATAAGTAGAAATCCACTAAAAGTTTTGTTTGGTTACCTTGCAATCCCGAGATAATCGTCTCCATGCTCCAAATCCATTTTAAAGCCATTTTTAAGGCATTTCGCGCATACATGAAATGAACACATTTTTCTCCAAAACTATAACAGATGCAAGCTTGTCCTGTTTGGTGGAGATAATATTTAATAAAATAAGTAGAAATCTACTAAAAGTTTCGTTTGTTTATATTGCCATCCTGAGATAATCGTCTCCATGCTCCAAATCCATTTTAAAGCCATTTCAAAGGCATTTTGCGCATACATGAAATGAACACATTTTTTCTCCAAAACTATAAAACATGCAAGCTTGTCCTGTTTGGTGGAGATGATATTTAATAAAATAAGTAGAAATCCACTAAAAGTTTTGTTTGGTTATCTTGCAATCCCGAGATAATCGTCTCCATGCTCCAAATCCATTTTAAAGCCATTTCAAAGGCATTTTGCGCATACATGAAATGAACACATTTTTCTCCAAAACTATAACACATGCAAGCTTGTCCTGTTTGGTGGAGATGATATTTAATAAAATAAGTAGAAATCCACTAAAAGTTTTGTTTGGTTATCTTGCAATCCCGAGATAATCGTCTCCATGCTCCAAATCCATTTTAAAGCCATTTTTAAGGCATTTCGCGCATACATGAAATGAACACATTCTTCTCCAAAACTATAACAGATGCAAGCTTGTCCTGTTTGGTGGAGATGATATTTAATAAAATAAGTAGAAATCCACTAAAAGTTTTGTTTGGTTATCTTGCAATCCCGAGATAATCGTCTCCATGCTCCAAATCCATTTTAAAGCCATTTTTAAGGCATTTCGCGCATACATGAAATGAACACATTTTTCTCCAAAACTATAACAGATGCAAGCTTGTCCTGTTTGGTGGAGATGATATTTAATAAAATAAGTAGAAATCCACTAAAAGTTTTGTTTGGTTATCTTGCAATCCCGAGATAATCGTCTCCATGCTCCAAATCCATTTTAAAGCCATTTTTTAAGGCATTTCGCGCATACATGAAATGAACACATTTTTCTCCAAAACTATAACAGATGCAAGCTTGTCAAGTTTGATGGAGATGATATTTAATAAAATAAGTAGAAATCCACTAAAAGTTTTGTTTGGTTATCTTGCAATCCCGAGATAATCGTCTCCATGCTCCAAATCCATTTTAAAGCCATTTTTAAGGCATTTCGCGCATACATGAAATGAACACATTTTTCTCCAAAACTATAACAGATGCAAGCTTGTCCTGTTTGGTGGAGATGATATTTAATAAAATAAGTAGAAATCCACTAAAAGTTTTGTTTGGTTATCTTGCAATCCCGAGATAATCGTCTCCATGCTCCAAATCCATTTTAAAGCCATTTTTAAGGCATTTCGCGCATACATGAAATGAACACATTTTTCTCCAAAACTATAACAGATGCAAGCTTGTCCTGTTTGGTGGAGATGATATTTAATAAAATAAGTAGAAATCCACTAAAAGTTTTGTTTGGTTATCTTGCAATCCCGAGATAATCGTCTCCATGCTCCAAATCCATTTTAAAGCCATTTTTAAAGCATTTCGCGCATACATGAAATGAACACATTTTTCTCCAAAACTATAACAGATGCAAGCTTGTCCTGTTTGGTGAAGATGATATTTAATAAAATAAGTAGAAATCCACTAAAAGTTTTGTTTGGTTATCTTGCAATCCCGAGATAATCGTCTCCATGCTCCAAATCCATTTTAAAGCCATTTTTAAAGCATTTCGCGCATACATGAAATGAACACATTTTTCTCCAAAACTATAACAGATGCAAGCTTGTCCTGTTTGGTGGAGATGATATTTAATAAAATAAGTAGAAATCCACTAAAAGTTTTGTTTGGTTATCTTGCAATCCCGAGATAATCGTCTCCATGCTCCAAATCCATTTTAAAGCCATTTTTAAGGCATTTCGCGCATACATGAAATGAACACATTTTTCTCCAAAACTATAACAGATGCAAGCTTGTCCTGTTTGGTGGAGATGATATTTAATAAAATAAGTAGAAATCCACTAAAAGTTTTGTTTGGTTATCTTGCAATCCCGAGATAATCGTCTCCATGCTCCAAATCCATTTTAAAGCCATTTTTAAGGCATTTCGCGCATACATGAAATGAACACATTTTTCTCCAAAACTATAACAGATGCAAGCTTGTACTGTTTGGTGGAGATAATATTTAATAAAATAAGTAGAAATCTACTAAAAGTTTCGTTTGTTTATATTGCCATCCTGAGATAATCGTCTCCATGCTCCAAATCCATTTTAAAGCCATTTCAAAGGCATTTTGCGCATACATGAAATGAACACATTTTTCTCCAAAACTATAAAACATGCAAGCTTGTCCTGTTTGGTGGAGATGATATTTAATAAAATAAGTAGAAATCCACTAAAAGTTTTGTTTGGTTATCTTGCAATCCCGAGATAATCGTCTCCATGCTCCAAATCCATTTTAAAGCCATTTTTAAGGCATTTCGCGCATACATGAAATGAACACATTTTTCTCCAAAACTATAACAGATGCAAGCTTGTCCTGTTTGGTGGAGATGATATTTAATAAAATAAGTAGAAATCCACTAAAAGTTTTGTTTGGTTATCTTGCAATCCCGAGATAATCGTCTCCATGCTCCAAATCCATTTTAAAGCCATTTTTAAGGCATTTCGCGCATACATGAAATGAACACATTTTTCTCCAAAACTATAACAGATGCAAGCTTGTCCTGTTTGGTGGAGATGATATTTAATAAAATAAGTAGAAATCCACTAAAAGTTTTGTTTGGTTATCTTGCAATCCCGAGATAATCGTCTCCATGCTCCAAATCCATTTTAAAGCCATTTTTAAGGCATTTCGCGCATACATGAAATGAACACATTTTTCTCCAAAACTATAACAGATGCAAGCTTGTCCTGTTTGGTGGAGATAATATTTAATAAAATAAGTAGAAATCTACTAAAAGTTTCGTTTGTTTATATTGCCATCCTGAGATAATCGTCTCCATGCTCCAAATCCATTTTAAAGCCATTTCAAAGGCATTTTGCGCATACATGAAATGAACACATTTTTCTCCAAAACTATAAAACATGCAAGCTTGTCCTGTTTGGTGGAGATGATATTTAATAAAATAAGTAGAAATCCACTAAAAGTTTTGTTTGGTTATCTTGCAATCCCGAGATAATCGTCTCCATGCTCCAAATCCATTTTAAAGCCATTTCAAAGGCATTTTGCGCATACATGAAATGAACACATTTTTCTCCAAAACTATAACACATGCAAGCTTGTCCTGTTTGGTGGAGATGATATTTAATAAAATAAGTAGAAATCCACTAAAAGTTTTGTTTGGTTATCTTGCAATCCCGAGATAATCGTCTCCATGCTCCAAATCCATTTTAAAGCCATTTTTAAGGCATTTCGCGCATACATGAAATGAACACATTTTTCTCCAAAACTATAACAGATGCAAGCTTGTCCTGTTTGGTGGAGATGATATTTAATAAAATAAGTAGAAATCCACTAAAAGTTTTGTTTGGTTATCTTGCAATCCCGAGATAATCGTCTCCATGCTCCAAATCCATTTTAAAGCCATTTTTAAGGCATTTCGCGCATACATGAAATGAACACATTTTTCTCCAAAACTATAACAGATGCAAAATTGTCCTGTTTGGTGGAGATGATATTTAATAAAATAAGTAGAAATCCACTAAAAGTTTTGTTTGGTTATCTTGCAATCCCGAGATAATCGTCTCCATGCTCCAAATCCATTTTAAAGCCATTTTTAAGGCATTTCGCGCATACATGAAATGAACACATTTTTCTCCAAAACTATAACAGATGCAAGCTTGTCCTGTTTGGTGGAGATGATATTTAATAAAATAAGTAGAAATCCACTAAAAGTTTTGTTTGGTTATCTTGCAATCCCGAGATAATCGTCTCCATGCTCCAAATCCATTTTAAAGCCATTTTTAAGGCATTTTGCGCATACATGAAATGAACACATTTTTCTCCAAAACTATAACAGATGCAAGCTTGTCCTGTTTGGTGGAGATGATATTTAATAAAATAAGTAGAAATCCACTAAATGTTTTGTTTGGTTATCTTGCAATCCCGAGATAATCGTCTCCATGCTCCAAATCCATTTTAAAGCCATTTTTAAGGCATTTCGCGCATACATGAAATGAACACATTTTTCTCCAAAACTATAACAGATGCAAGCTTGTCCTGTTTGGTGGAGATGATATTTAATAAAATAAGTAGAAATCCACTAAAAGTTTGGTTTGGTTATCTTGCAATCCCGAGATAATCGTCTCCATGCTCCAAATCCATTTTAAAGCCATTTTTAAGGCATTTCGCGCATACATGAAATGAACACATTTTTCTCTAAAACTATAACAGATGCAAGCTTGTCCTGTTTGGTGAAGATGATATTTAATAAAATAAGTAGAAATCCACTAAAAGTTTTGTTTGGTTATCTTGCAATCCCGAGATAATCGTCTCCATGCTCCAAATCCATTTTAAAGCCATTTTAAGGCATTTCGCGCATACATGAAATGAACACATTTTTCTCCAAAACTATAACAGATGCAAGCTTGTCCTGTTTGGTGGAGATGATATTTAATAAAGTAAGTAGAAATGCACTAAAAGTTTTGTTTGGTTATCTTGCAATCCCGAGATAATCGTCTCCATGCTCCAAATCCATTTTAAAGCCATTTTTAAGGCATTTCGCGCATACATGAAATGAACACATTTTTCTCCAAAACTATAACAGATGCAAGCTTGTCCTGTTTGGTGGAGATGATATTTAATAAAATAAGTAGAAATCCACTAAAAGTTTTGTTTGGTTATCTTGCAATCCCGAGATAATCGTCTCCATGCTCCAAATCCATTTTAAAGCCATTTTTAAGGCATTTCGCGCATACATGAAATGAACACATTTTTCTCCAAAACTATAACAGATGCAAGCTTGTCCTGTTTGGTGGAGATGATATTTAATAAAATAAGTAGAAATCCACTAAAAGTTTTGTTTGGTTATCTTGCAATCCCGAGATAATCGTCTCCATGCTCCAAATCCATTTTAAAGCCATTTTTAAGGCATTTCGCGCATACATGAAATGAACACATTTTTCTCCAAAACTATAACAGATGCAAGCTTGTCCTGTTTGGTGAAGATGATATTTAATAAAATAAGTAAAAATCCACTAAAAGTTTTGTTTGGTTATCTTGCAATCCCGAGATAATCGTCTCCATGCTCCAAATCCATTTTAAAGCCATTTTAAGGCATTTCGCGCATACATGAAATGAACACATTTTTCTCCAAAACTATAACAGATGCAAGCTTGTCCTGTTTGGTGGAGATGATATTTAATAAAGTAAGTAGAAATGCACTAAAAGTTTTGTTTGGTTATCTTGCAATCCCGAGATAATCGTCTCCATGCTCCAAATCCATTTTAAAGCCATTTTTAAGGCATTTCGCGCATACATGAAATGAACACATTTTTCTCCAAAACTATAACAGATGCAAGCTTGTCCTGTTTGGTGGAGATGATATTTAATAAAATAAGTAGAAATCCACTAAAAGTTTTGTTTGGTTATATTGCAATCCCGAGATAATCGTCTCCATGCTCCAAATCCATTTTAAAGCCATTTTTAAGGCATTTCGCGCATACATGAAATGAACACATTTTTCTCCAAAACTATAACAGATGCAAGCTTGTCCTGTTTGGTGGAGATGATATTTAATAAAATAAGTAGAAATCCACTAAAAGTTTTGTTTGGTTATCTTGCAATCCCGAGATAATCGTCTCCATGCTCCAAATCCATTTTAAAGCCATTTTTAAGGCATTTCGCGCATACATGAAATGAACACATTTTTCTCCAAAACTATAACAGATGCAAGCTTGTCCTGTTTGGTGGAGATAATATTTAATAAAATAAGTAGAAATCTACTAAAAGTTTCGTTTGTTTATATTGCCATCCTGAGATAATCGTCTCCATGCTCCAAATCCATTTTAAAGCCATTTCAAAGGCATTTTGCGCATACATGAAATGAACACATTTTTCTCCAAAACTATAACACATGCAAGCTTGTCCTGTTTGGTGGAGATGATATTTAATAAAATAAGTAGAAATCCACTAAAAGTTTTGTTTGGTTATCTTGCAATCCCGAGATAATCGTCTCCATGCTCCAAATCCATTTTAAAGCCATTTTTAAGGCATTTCGCGCATACATGAAATGAACACATTTTTCTCCAAAACTATAACAGATGCAAGCTTGTCCTGTTTGGTGGAGATGATATTTAATAAAATAAGTAGAAATCCACTAAAAGTTTTGTTTGGTTATCTTGCAATCCCGAGATAATCGTCTCCATGCTCCAAATCCATTTTAAAGCCATTTTTAAGGCATTTCGCGCATACATGAAATGAACACATTTTTCTCCAAAACTATAACAGATGCAAGCTTGTCCTGTTTGGTGGAGATAATATTTAATAAAATAAGTAGAAATCTACTAAAAGTTTCGTTTGTTTATATTGCCATCCTGAGATAATCGTCTCCATGCTCCAAATCCATTTTAAAGCCATTTCAAAGGCATTTTGCGCATACATGAAATGAACACATTTTTCTCCAAAACTATAACACATGCAAGCTTTTCCTGTTTGGTGGAGATGATATTTAATAAAATAAGTAGAAATCCACTAAAAGTTTTGTTTGGTTATCTTGCAATCCCGAGATAATCGTCTCCATGCTCCAAATCCATTTTAAAGCCATTTTTAAGGCATTTCGCGCATACATGAAATGAACACATTTTTCTCCAAAACTATAACAGATGCAAGCTTGTCCTGTTTGGTGGAGATGATATTTAATAAAATAAGTAGAAATCCACTAAAAGTTTTGTTTGGTTATCTTGCAATCCCGAGATAATCTTCTCCATGCTCCAAATCCATTTTAAAGCCATTTTTAAGGCATTTCGCGCATACATGAAATGAACACATTTTTCTCCAAAACTATAACAGATGCAAGCTTGTCCTGTTTGGTGGAGATGATATTTAATAAAATAAGTAGAAATCCACTAAAAGTTTTGTTTGGTTATCTTGCAATCCCGAGATAATCGTCTCCATGCTCCAAATCCATTTTAAAGCCATTTTTAAGGCATTTCGCGCATACATGAAATGAACACATTTTTCTCCAAAACTATAACAGATGCAAGCTTGTCCTGTTTGGTGGAGATGATATTTAATAAAATAAGTAGAAATCCACTAAAAGTTTTGTTTGGTTATCTTGCAATCCCGAGATAATCGTCTCCATGCTCCAAATCCATTTTAAAGCCATTTTTAAGGCATTTCGCGCATACATGAAATGAACACATTTTTCTCCAAAACTATAACAGATGCAAGCTTGTCCTGTTTGGTGGAGATAATATTTAATAAAATAAGTAGAAATCTACTAAAAGTTTCGTTTGTTTATATTGCCATCCTGAGATAATCGTCTCCATGCTCCAAATCCATTTTAAAGCCATTTTTAAGGCATTTCGCGCATACATGAAATGAACACATTTTTTTCCAAAACTATAACAGATGCAAGCTTGTCCTGTTTGGTGGAGATGATATTTAATAAAATAAGTAGAAATCCACTAAAAGTTTTGTTTGGTTATCTTGCAATCCCGAGATAATCGTCTCCATGCTCCAAATCCATTTTAAAGCCATTTTTAAGGCATTTCGCGCATACATGAAATGAACACATTTTTCTCCAAAACTATAACAGATGCAAGCTTGTCCTGTTTGGTGGAGATGATATTTAATAAAATAAGTAGAAATTTACTAAAAGTTTTGTTTGGTTATATTGCAATCCCGAGATAATCGTCTCCATGCTCCAAATCCATTTTAAAGCCATTTTTAAGGCATTTCGCGCATACATGAAATGAATACATTTTTCTCCAAAACTATAACAGATGCAAGCTTGTCCTGTTTGGTGGAGATGATATTTAATAAAATAAGTAGAAATCCACTAAAAGTTTTGTTTGGTTATCTTGCAATCCCGAGATAATCGTCTCCATGCTCCAAATCCATTTTAAAGCCATTTTTAAGGCATTTCGCGCATACATGAAATGAACACATTTTTCTCCAAAACTATAACAGATGCAAGCTTGTCCTGTTTGGTGGAGATAATATTTAATAAAATAAGTAGAAATCTACTAAAAGTTTCGTTTGTTTATATTACCATCCTGAGATAATCGTCTCCATCCTCCAAATCCATTTTAAAGCCATTTCAAAGGCATTTTGCGCATACATGAAATGAACACATTTTTCTCCAAAACTATAACACATGCAAGCTTGTCCTGTTTGGTGGAGATGATATTTAATAAAATAAGTAGAAATCCACTAAAAGTTTTGTTTGGTTATCTTGCAATCCCGAGATAATCGTCTCCATGCTCCAAATCCATTTTAAAGCCATTTTTAAGGCATTTCGCGCATACATGAAATGAACACATTTTTCTCCAAAACTATAACAGATGCAAGCTTGTCCTGTTTGGTGGAGATGATATTTAATAAAATAAGTAGAAATCCACTAAAAGTTTTGTTTGGTTATCTTGCAATCCCGAGATAATCGTCTCCATGCTCCAAAACCATTTTAAAGCCATTTTTAAGGCATTTCGCGCATACATGAAATGAACACATTTTTCTCCAAAACTATAACAGATGCAAGCTTGTCCTGTTTGGTGGAGATGATATTTAATAAAATAAGTAGAAATCCACTAAAAGTTTTGTTTGGTTATCTTGCAATCCCGAGATAATCGTCTCCATGCTCCAAATCCATTTTAAAGCCATTTTTAAGGCATTTCGCGCATACATGAAATGAACACATTTTTCTCCAAAACTATAACAGATGCAAGCTTGTCCTGTTTGGTGGAGATGATATTTAATAAAATAAGTAGAAATCCACTAAAAGTTTTGTTTGGTTATCTTGCAATCCCGAGATAATCGTCTCCATGCTCCAAATCCATTTTAAAGCCATTTTTAAGGCATTTCGCGCATACATGAAATGAACACATTTTTCTCCAAAACTATAACAGATGCAAGCTTGTCCTGTTTGGTGGAGATGATATTTAATAAAATAAGTAGAAATCCACTAAAAGTTTTGTTTGGTTATCTTGCAATCCCGAGATAATCGTCTCCATGCTCCAAATCCATTTTAAAGCCATTTTTAAGGCATTTCGCGCATACATGAAATGAACACATTTTTCTCCAAAACTATAACAGATGCAAGCTTGTCCTGTTTGGTGGAGATGATATTTAATAAAATAAGTAGAAATCCACTAAAAGTTTTGTTTGGTTATCTTGCAATCCCGAGATAATCGTCTCCATGCTCCAAATCCATTTTAAAGCCATTTTTAAGGCATTTCGCGCATACATGAAATGAACACATTTTTCTCCAAAACTATAACAGATGCAAGCTTGTCCTGTTTGGTGAAGATGATATTTAATAAAATAAGTAGAAATCCACTAAAAGTTTTGTTTGGTTATCTTGCAATCCCGAGATAATCGTCTCCATGCTCCAAATCCATTTTAAAGCCATTTTAAGGCATTTCGCGCATACATGAAATGAACACATTTTTCTCCAAAACTATAACAGATGCAAGCTTGTCCTGTTTGGTGGAGATGATATTTAATAAAGTAAGTAGAAATGCACTAAAAGTTTTGTTTGGTTATCTTGCAATCCCAAGATAATCGTCTCCATGCTCCAAATCCATTTTAAAGCCATTTTTAAGGCATTTCGCGCATACATGAAATGAACACATTTTTCTCCAAAACTATAACAGATGCAAGCTTGTCCTGTTTGGTGGAGATGATATTTAATAAAATAAGTAGAAATCCACTAAAAGTTTTGTTTGGTTATATTGCAATCCCGAGATAATCGTCTCCATGCTCCAAATCCATTTTAAAGCCATTTTTAAGGCATTTCGCGCATACATGAAATGAACACATTTTTCTCCAAAACTATAACAGATGCAAGCTTGTCCTGTTTGGTGGAGATGATATTTAATAAAATAAGTAGAAATCCACTAAAAGTTTTGTTTGGTTATCTTGCAATCCCGAGATAATCGTCTCCATGCTCCAAATCCATTTTAAAGCCATTTTTAAGGCATTTCGCGCATACATGAAATGAACACATTTTTCTCCAAAACTATAACAGATGCAAGCTTGTCCTGTTTGGTGGAGATGATATTTAATAAAATAAGTAGAAATCCACTAAAAGTTTTGTTTGGTTATCTTGCAATCCCGAGATAATCGTCTCCATGCTCCAAATCCATTTTAAAGCCATTTTTAAGGCATTTCGCGCATACATGAAATGAACACATTTTTCTCCAAAACTATAACAGATGCAAGCTTGTCCTGTTTGGTGAAGATGATATTTAATAAAATAAGTAGAAATCCACTAAAAGTTTTGTTTGGTTATTTTGCAATCCCGAGATAATCGTCTCCATGCTCCAAATCCATTTTAAAGCCATTTTAAGGCATTTCGCGCATACATGAAATGAACACATTTTTCTCCAAAACTATAACAGATGCAAGCTTGTCCTGTTTGGTGGAGATGATATTTAATAAAGTAAGTAGAAATGCACTAAAAGTTTTGTTTGGTTATCTTGCAATCCCGAGATAATCGTCTCCATGCTCCAAATCCATTTTAAAGCCATTTTTAAGGCATTTCGCGCATACATGAAATGAACACATTTTTCTCCAAAACTATAACAGATGCAAGCTTGTCCTGTTTGGTGGAGATGATATTTAATAAAATAAGTAGAAATCCACTAAAAGTTTTGTATGGTTATATTGCAATCCCGAGATAATCGTCTCCATGCTCCAAATCCATTTTAAAGCCATTTTTAAGGCATTTCGCGCATACATGAAATGAACACATTTTTCTCCAAAACTATAACAGATGCAAGCTTGTCCTGTTTGGTGGAGATGATATTTAATAAAATAAGTAGAAATCCACTAAAAGTTTTGTTTGGTTATCTTGCAATCCCGAGATAATCGTCTCCATGCTCCAAATCCATTTTAAAGCCATTTTTAAGGCATTTCGCGCATACATGAAATGAACACATTTTTCTCCAAAACTATAACAGATGCAAGCTTGTCCTGTTTGGTGGAGATAATATTTAATAAAATAAGTAGAAATCTACTAAAAGTTTCGTTTGTTTATATTACCATCCTGAGATAATCGTCTCCATCCTCCAAATCCATTTTAAAGCCATTTCAAAGGCATTTTGCGCATACATGAAATGAACACATTTTTCTCCAAAACTATAACACATGCAAGCTTGTCCTGTTTGGTGGAGATGATATTTAATAAAATAAGTAGAAATCCACTAAAAGTTTTGTTTGGTTATCTTGCAATCCCGAGATAATCGTCTCCATGCTCCAAATCCATTTTAAAGCCATTTTTAAGGCATTTCGCGCATACATGAAATGAACACATTTTTCTCCAAAACTATAACAGATGCAAGCTTGTCCTGTTTGGTGGAGATGATATTTAATAAAATAAGTAGAAATCCACTAAAAGTTTTGTTTGGTTATCTTGCAATCCCGAGATAATCGTCTCCATGCTCCAAAACCATTTTAAAGCCATTTTTAAGGCATTTCGCGCATACATGAAATGAACACATTTTTCTCCAAAACTATAACAGATGCAAGCTTGTCCTGTTTGGTGGAGATGATATTTAATAAAATAAGTAGAAATCCACTAAAAGTTTTGTTTGGTTATCTTGCAATCCCGAGATAATCGTCTCCATGCTCCAAATCCATTTTAAAGCCATTTTTAAGGCATTTCGCGCATACATGAAATGAACACATTTTTCTCCAAAACTATAACAGATGCAAGCTTGTCCTGTTTGGTGGAGATGATATTTAATAAAATAAGTAGAAATCCACTAAAAGTTTTGTTTGGTTATCTTGCAATCCCGAGATAATCGTCTCCATGCTCCAAATCCATTTTAAAGCCATTTTTAAGGCATTTCGCGCATACATGAAATGAACACATTTTTCTCCAAAACTATAACAGATGCAAGCTTGTCCTGTTTGGTGGAGATGATATTTAATAAAATAAGTAGAAATCCACTAAAAGTTTTGTTTGGTTATCTTGCAATCCCGAGATAATCGTCTCCATGCTCCAAATCCATTTTAAAGCCATTTTTAAGGCATTTCGCGCATACATGAAATGAACACATTTTTCTCCAAAACTATAACAGATGCAAGCTTGTCCTGTTTGGTGGAGATGATATTTAATAAAATAAGTAGAAATCCACTAAAAGTTTTGTTTGGTTATCTTGCAATCCCGAGATAATCGTCTCCATGCTCCAAATCCATTTTAAAGCCATTTTTAAGGCATTTCGCGCATACATGAAATGAACACATTTTTCTCCAAAACTATAACAGATGCAAGCTTGTCCTGTTTGGTGAAGATGATATTTAATAAAATAAGTAGAAATCCACTAAAAGTTTTGTTTGGTTATCTTGCAATCCCGAGATAATCGTCTCCATGCTCCAAATCCATTTTAAAGCCATTTTAAGGCATTTCGCGCATACATGAAATGAACAAATTTTTCTCCAAAACTATAACAGATGCAAGCTTGTCCTGTTTGGTGGAGATGATATTTAATAAAGTAAGTAGAAATGCACTAAAAGTTTTGTTTGGTTATCTTGCAATCCCAAGATAATCGTCTCCATGCTCCAAATCCATTTTAAAGCCATTTTTAAGGCATTTCGCGCATACATGAAATGAACACATTTTTCTCCAAAACTATAACAGATGCAAGCTTGTCCTGTTTGGTGGAGATGATATTTAATAAAATAAGTAGAAATCCACTAAAAGTTTTGTTTGGTTATATTGCAATCCCGAGATAATCGTCTCCATGCTCCAAATCCATTTTAAAGCCATTTTTAAGGCATTTCGCGCATACATGAAATGAACACATTTTTCTCCAAAACTATAACAGATGCAAGCTTGTCCTGTTTGGTGGAGATGATATTTAATAAAATAAGTAGAAATCCACTAAAAGTTTTGTTTGGTTATCTTGCAATCCCGAGATAATCGTCTCCATGCTCCAAATCCATTTTAAAGCCATTTTTAAGGCATTTCGCGCATACATGAAATGAACACATTTTTCTCCAAAACTATAACAGATGCAAGCTTGTCCTGTTTGGTGGAGATGATATTTAATAAAATAAGTAGAAATCCACTAAAAGTTTTGTTTGGTTATCTTGCAATCCCGAGATAATCGTCTCCATGCTCCAAATCCATTTTAAAGCCATTTTTAAGGCATTTCGCGCATACATGAAATGAACACATTTTTCTCCAAAACTATAACAGATGCAAGCTTGTCCTGTTTGGTGAAGATGATATTTAATAAAATAAGTAGAAATCCACTAAAAGTTTTGTTTGGTTATTTTGCAATCCCGAGATAATCGTCTCCATGCTCCAAATCCATTTTAAAGCCATTTTAAGGCATTTCGCGCATACATGAAATGAACACATTTTTCTCCAAAACTATAACAGATGCAAGCTTGTCCTGTTTGGTGGAGATGATATTTAATAAAGTAAGTAGAAATGCACTAAAAGTTTTGTTTGGTTATCTTGCAATCCCGAGATAATCGTCTCCATGCTCCAAATCCATTTTAAAGCCATTTTTAAGGCATTTCGCGCATACATGAAATGAACACATTTTTCTCCAAAACTATAACAGATGCAAGCTTGTCCTGTTTGGTGGAGATGATATTTAATAAAATAAGTAGAAATCCACTAAAAGTTTTGTTTGGTTATATTGCAATCCCGAGATAATCGTCTCCATGCTCCAAATCCATTTTAAAGCCATTTTTAAGGCATTTCGCGCATACATGAAATGAACACATTTTTCTCCAAAACTATAACAGATGCAAGCTTGTCCTGTTTGGTGGAGATGATATTTAATAAAATAAGTAGAAATCCACTAAAAGTTTTGTTTGGTTATCTTGCAATCCCGAGATAATCGTCTCCATGCTCCAAATCCATTTTAAAGCCATTTTTAAGGCATTTCGCGCATACATGAAATGAACACATTTTTCTCCAAAACTATAACAGATGCAAGCTTGTCCTGTTTGGTGGAGATAATATTTAATAAAATAAGTAGAAATCTACTAAAAGTTTCGTTTGTTTATATTGCCATCCTGAGATAATCGTCTCCATGCTCCAAATCCATTTTAAAGCCATTTCAAAGGCATTTTGCGCATACATGAAATGAACACATTTTTCTCCAAAACTATAACACATGCAAGCTTGTCCTGTTTGGTGGAGATGATATTTAATAAAATAAGTAGAAATCCACTAAAAGTTTTGTTTGGTTATCTTGCAATCCCGAGATAATCGTCTCCATGCTCCAAATCCATTTTAAAGCCATTTTTAAGGCATTTCGCGCATACATGAAATGAACACATTTTTCTCCAAAACTATAACAGATGCAAGCTTGTCCTGTTTGGTGGAGATGATATTTAATAAAATAAGTAGAAATCCACTAAAAGTTTTGTTTGGTTATCTTGCAATCCCGAGATAATCGTCTCCATGCTCCAAATCCATTTTAAAGCCATTTTTAAGGCATTTCGCGCATACATGAAATGAACACATTTTTCTCCAAAACTATAACAGATGCAAGCTTGTCCTGTTTGGTGGAGATAATATTTAATAAAATAAGTAGAAATCTACTAAAAGTTTCGTTTGTTTATATTGCCATCCTGAGATAATCGTCTCCATGCTCCAAATCCATTTTAAAGCCATTTCAAAGGCATTTTGCGCATACATGAAATGAACACATTTTTCTCCAAAACTATAACACATGCAAGCTTGTCCTGTTTGGTGGAGATGATATTTAATAAAATAAGTAGAAATCCACTAAAAGTTTTGTTTGGTTATCTTGCAATCCCGAGATAATCGTCTCCATGCTCCAAATCCATTTTAAAGCCATTTTTAAGGCATTTCGCGCATACATGAAATGAACACATTTTTCTCCAAAACTATAACAGATGCAAGCTTGTCCTGTTTGGTGGAGATGATATTTAATAAAATAAGTAGAAATCCACTAAAAGTTTTGTTTGGTTATCTTGCAATCCCGAGATAATCTTCTCCATGCTCCAAATCCATTTTAAAGCCATTTTTAAGGCATTTCGCGCATACATGAAATGAACACATTTTTCTCCAAAACTATAACAGATGCAAGCTTGTCCTGTTTGGTGGAGATGATATTTAATAAAATAAGTAGAAATCCACTAAAAGTTTTGTTTGGTTATCTTGCAATCCCGAGATAATCGTCTCCATGCTCCAAATCCATTTTAAAGCCATTTTTAAGGCATTTCGCGCATACATGAAATGAACACATTTTTCTCCAAAACTATAACAGATGCAAGCTTGTCCTGTTTGGTGGAGATGATATTTAATAAAATAAGTAGAAATCCACTAAAAGTTTTGTTTGGTTATCTTGCAATCCCGAGATAATCGTCTCCATGCTCCAAATCCATTTTAAAGCCATTTTTAAGGCATTTCGCGCATACATGAAATGAACACATTTTTCTCCAAAACTATAACAGATGCAAGCTTGTCCTGTTTGGTGGAGATAATATTTAATAAAATAAGTAGAAATCTACTAAAAGTTTCGTTTGTTTATATTGCCATCCTGAGATAATCGTCTCCATGCTCCAAATCCATTTTAAAGCCATTTTTAAGGCATTTCGCGCATACATGAAATGAACACATTTTTCTCCAAAACTATAACAGATGCAAGCTTGTCCTGTTTGGTGGAGATGATATTTAATAAAATAAGTAGAAATCCACTAAAAGTTTTGTTTGGTTATCTTGCAATCCCGAGATAATCGTCTCCATGCTCCAAATCCATTTTAAAGCCATTTTTAAGGCATTTCGCGCATACATGAAATGAACACATTTTTCTCCAAAACTATAACAGATGCAAGCTTGTCCTGTTTGGTGGAGATGATATTTAATAAAATAAGTAGAAATTTACTAAAAGTTTTGTTTGGTTATATTGCAATCCCGAGATAATCGTCTCCATGCTCCAAATCCATTTTAAAGCCATTTTTAAGGCATTTCGCGCATACATGAAATGAATACATTTTTCTCCAAAACTATAACAGATGCAAGCTTGTCCTGTTTGGTGGAGATGATATTTAATAAAATAAGTA
The DNA here is from genome assembly GCF_048569485.1 of Anomaloglossus baeobatrachus. Lineage (NCBI taxonomy): Eukaryota > Metazoa > Chordata > Amphibia > Anura > Aromobatidae > Anomaloglossus > Anomaloglossus baeobatrachus. Next base: position 1,435,998 of record NW_027442090.1, on the reverse strand, counting down.
GAAATCCACTAAAAGTTTTGTTTGGTTATCTTGCAATCCCGAGATAATCGTCTCCATGCTCCAAATCCATTTTAAAGCCATTTTTAAGGCATTTCGCGCATACATGAAATGAACACATTTTTCTCCAAAACTATAACAGATGCAAGCTTGTCCTGTTTGGTGGAGATAATATTTAATAAAATAAGTAGAAATCTACTAAAAGTTTCGTTTGTTTATATTGCCATCCTGAGATAATCGTCTCCATCCTCCAAATCCATTTTAAAGCCATTTCAAAGGCATTTTGCGCATACATGAAATGAACACATTTTTCTCCAAAACTATAACACATGCAAGCTTGTCCTGTTTGGTGGAGATGATATTTAATAAAATAAGTAGAAATCCACTAAAAGTTTTGTTTGGTTATCTTGCAATCCCGAGATAATCGTCTCCATGCTCCAAATCCATTTTAAAGCCATTTTTAAGGCATTTCGCGCATACATGAAATGAACACATTTTTCTCCAAAACTATAACAGATGCAAGCTTGTCCTGTTTGGTGGAGATGATATTTAATAAAATAAGTAGAAATCCACTAAAAGTTTTGTTTGGTTATCTTGCAATCCCGAGATAATCGTCTCCATGCTCCAAATCCATTTTAAAGCCATTTTTAAGGCATTTCGCGCATACATGAAATGAACACATTTTTCTCCAAAACTATAACAGATGCAAGCTTGTCCTGTTTGGTGGAGATGATATTTAATAAAATAAGTAGAAATCCACTAAAAGTTTTGTTTGGTTATCTTGCAATCCCGAGATAATCGTCTCCATGCTCCAAATCCATTTTAAAGCCATTTTTAAGGCATTTCGCGCATACATGAAATGAACACATTTTTCTCCAAAACTATAACAGATGCAAGCTTGTCCTGTTTGGTGGAGATGATATTTAATAAAATAAGTAGAAATCCACTAAAAGTTTTGTTTGGTTATCTTGCAATCCCGAGATAATCGTCTCCATGCTCCAAATCCATTTTAAAGCCATTTCAAAGGCATTTTGCGCATACATGAAATGAACACATTTTTCTCCAAAACTATAACACATGCAAGCTTGTCCTGTTTGGTGGAGATGATATTTAATAAAATAAGTAGAAATCCACTAAAAGTTTTGTTTGGTTATCTTGCAATCCCGAGATAATCGTCTCCATGCTCCAAATCCATTTTAAAGCCATTTTTAAGGCATTTCGCGCATACATGAAATGAACACATTTTTCTCCAAAACTATAACAGATGCAAGCTTGTCCTGTTTGGTGGAGATGATATTTAATAAAATAAGTAGAAATCCACTAAAAGTTTTGTTTGGTTATCTTGCAATCCCGAGATAATCGTCTCCATGCTCCAAATCCATTTTAAAGCCATTTTTAAGGCATTTCGCGCATACATGAAATGAACACATTTTTCTCCAAAACTATAACAGATGCAAGCTTGTCCTGTTTGGTGGAGATGATATTTAATAAAATAAGTAGAAATCCACTAAAAGTTTTGTTTGGTTATCTTGCAATCCCGAGATAATCGTCTCCATGCTCCAAATCCATTTTAAAGCCATTTTTAAGGCATTTCGCGCATACATGAAATGAACACATTTTTCTCCAAAACTATAACAGATGCAAGCTTGTCCTGTTTGGTGGAGATGATATTTAATAAAATAAGTAGAAATCTACTAAAAGTTTTGTTTGGTTATCTTGCAATCCCGAGATAATCGTCTCCATGCTCCAAATCCATTTTAAAGCCATTTTTAAGGCATTTCGCGCATACATGAAATGAACACATTTTTCTCCAAAACTGTAACAGATGCAAGCTTGTCCTGTTTGGTGGAGATGATATTTAATAAAATAAGTAGAAATCCACTAAAAGTTTTGTTTGGTTATCTTGCAATCCCGAGATAATCGTCTCCATGCTCCAAATCCATTTTAAAGCCATTTTTAAGGCATTTCGCGCCTACATGAAATGAACACATTTTTCTCCAAAACTATAACAGATGCAAGCTTGTCCTGTTTGGTGGAGATGATATTTATTAAAATAAGTAGAAATCCACTAAAAGTTTTGTTTGGTTATCTTGCAATCCCGAGATAATCGTCTCCATGCTCCAAATCCATTTTAAAGCCATTTTTAAGGCATTTCGCGCATACATGAAATGAACACATTTTTCTCCAAAACTATAACAGATGCAAGCTTGTCCTGTTTGGTGAAGATGATATTTAATAAAATAAGTAGAAATCCACTAAAAGTTTTGTTTGGTTATCTTGCAATCCCGAGATAATCGTCTCCATGCTCCAAATCCATTTTAAAGCCATTTTAAGGCATTTCGCGCATACATGAAATGAATACATTTTTCTCCAAAACTATAACAGATGCAAGCTTGTCCTGTTTGGTGAAGATGATATTTAATAAAATAAGTAGAAATCCACTAAAATTTTTGTTTGGTTATCTTGCAATCCCGAGATAATCGTCTCCATGCTCCAAATCCATTTTAAAGCCATTTTTAAGGCATTTCGCGCATACATGAAATGAACACATTTTTCTCCAAAACTATAACAGATGCAAGCTTGTCCTGTTTGGTGGAGATGATATTTAATAAAATAAGTAGAAATCCACTAAAAGTTTTGTTTGGTTATATTGCAATCCCGAGATAATCGTCTCCATGCTCCAAATCCATTTTAAAGCCATTTTTAAGGCATTTCGCGCATACATGAAATGAACACATTTTTCTCCAAAACTATAACAGATGCAAGCTTGTCCTGTTTGGTGGAGATGATATTTAATAAAATAAGTAGAAATCCACTAAAAGTTTTGTTTGGTTATCTTGCAATCCCGAGATAATCGTCTCCATGCTCCAAATCCATTTTAAAGCCATTTTTAAGGCATTTCGCGCATACATGAAATGAACACATTTTTCTCCAAAACTATAACAGATGCAAGCTTGTCCTGTTTGGTGGAGATGATATTTAATAAAATAAGTAGAAATCCACTAAAAGTTTTGTTTGGTTATCTTGCAATCCCGAGATAATCGTCTCCATGCTCCAAATCCATTTTAAAGCCATTTTTAAGGCATTTCGCGCATACATGAAATGAACACATTTTTCTCCAAAACTATAACAGATGCAAGCTTGTCCTGTTTGGTGAAGATGATATTTAATAAAATAAGTAGAAATCCACTAAAAGTTTTGTTTGGTTATCTTGCAATCTCGAGATAATCGTCTCCATGCTCCAAATCCATTTTAAAGCCATTTTTAAGGCATTTCGCGCATACATGAAATGAACACATTTTTCTCCAAAACTATAACAGATGCAAGCTTGTCCTGTTTGGTGAAGATGATATTTAATAAAATAAGTAGAAATCCACTAAAAGTTTTGTTTGGTTATCTTGCAATCCCGAGATAATCGTCTCCATGCTCCAAATCCATTTTAAAGCCACTTTTAAGGCATTTCGCGCATACATGAAATGAACACATTTTTCTCCAAAACTATAACAGATGCAAGCTTGTCCTGTTTGGTGGAGATAATATTTAATAAAATAAGTAGAAATCTACTAAAAGTTTCGTTTGTTTATATTGCCATCCTGAGATAATCGTCTCCATGCTCCAAATCCATTTTAAAGCCATTTCAAAGGCATTTTGCGCATACATGAAATGAACACATTTTTCTCCAAAACTATAACACATGCAAGCTTGTCCTGTTTGGTGGAGATGATATTTAATAAAATAAGTAGAAATCCACTAAAAGTTTTGTTTGGTTATCTTGCAATCCCGAGATAATCGTCTCCATGCTCCAAATCCATTTTAAAGCCATTTTTAAGGCATTTCGCGCATACATGAAATGAACACATTTTTCTCCAAAACTATAACAGATGCAAGCTTGTCCTGTTTGGTGGAGATAATATTTAATAAAATAAGTAGAAATCTACTAAAAGTTTCGTTTGTTTATATTGCCATCCTGAGATAATCGTCTCCATGCTCCAAATCCATTTTAAAGCCATTTCAAAGGCATTTTGCGCATACATGAAATGAACACATTTTTCTCCAAAACTATAACACATGCAAGCTTGACCTGTTTGGTGGAGATGATATTTAATAAAATAAGTAGAAATCCACTAAAAGTTTTGTTTGGTTATCTTGCAATCCCGAGATAATCGTCTCCATGCTCCAAATCCATTTTAAAGCCATTTTTAAGGCATTTCGCGCATACATGAAATGAACACATTTTTCTCCAAAACTATAACAGATGCAAGCTTGTCCTGTTTGGTGGAGATGATATTTAATAAAATAAGTAGAAATCCACTAAAAGTTTTGTTTGGTTATCTTGCAATCCCGAGATAATCGTCTCCATGCTCCAAATCCATTTTAAAGCCATTTTTAAGGCATTTCGCGCATACATGAAATGAACACATTTTTCTCCAAAACTATAACAGATGCAAGCTTGTCCTGTTTGGTGGAGATAATATTTAATAAAATAAGTAGAAATCTACTAAAAGTTTCGTTTGTTTATATTGCCATCCTGAGATAATCGTCTCCATGCTCCAAATCCATTTTAAAGCCATTTCAAAGGCATTTTGCGCATACATGAAATGAACACATTTTTCTCCAAAACTATAACACATGCAAGCTTGTCCTGTTTGGTGGAGATGATATTTAATAAAATAAGTAGAAATCCACTAAAAGTTTTGTTTGGTTATCTTGCAATCCCGAGATAATCGTCTCCATGCTCCAAATCCATTTTAAAGCCATTTTTAAAGCATTTCGCGCATACATGAAATGAACACATTTTTCTCCAAAACTATAACAGATGCAAGCTTGTCCTGTTTGGTGGAGATGATATTTAATAAAATAAGTAGAAATCCACTAAAAGTTTTGTTTGGTTATCTTGCAATCCCGAGATAATCGTCTCCATGCTCCAAATCCATTTTAAAGCCATTTTTAAGGCATTTCGCGCATACATGAAATGAACACATTTTTCTCCAAAACTATAACAGATGCAAGCTTGTCCTGTTTGGTGGAGATGATATTTAATAAAATAAGTAGAAATCCACTAAAAGTTTTGTTTGGTTATCTTGCAATCCCGAGATAATCGTCTCCATGCTCCAAATCCATTTTAAAGCCATTTTTAAGGCATTTCGCGCATACATGAAATGAACACATTTTTCTCCAAAACTATAACAGATGCAAGCTTGTCCTGTTTGGTGGAGATAATATTTAATAAAATAAGTAGAAATCTACTAAAAGTTTCGTTTGTTTATATTGCCATCCTGAGATAATCGTCTCCATGCTCCAAATCCATTTTAAAGCCATTTCAAAGGCATTTTGCGCATACATGAAATGAACACATTTTTTCTCCAAAACTATAAAACATGCAAGCTTGTCCTGTTTGGTGGAGATGATATTTAATAAAATAAGTAGAAATCCACTAAAAGTTTTGTTTGGTTATCTTGCAATCCCGAGATAATCGTCTCCATGCTCCAAATCCATTTTAAAGCCATTTCAAAGGCATTTTGCGCATACATGAAATGAACACATTTTTCTCCAAAACTATAACACATGCAAGCTTGTCCTGTTTGGTGGAGATGATATTTAATAAAACAAGTAGAAATCCACTAAAAGTTTTGTTTGGTTATCTTGCAATCCCGAGATAATCGTCTCCATGCTCCAAATCCATTTTAAAGCCATTTTTAAGGCATTTCGCGCATACATGAAATGAACACATTTTTCTCCAAAACTATAACAGATGCAAGCTTGTCCTGTTTGGTGGAGATGATATTTAATAAAATAAGTAGAAATCCACTAAAAGTTTTGTTTGGTTATCTTGCAATCCCGAGATAATCGTCTCCATGCTCCAAATCCATTTTAAAGCCATTTTTAAGGCACTTCGCGCATACATGAAATGAACACATTTTTCTCCAAAACTATAACAGATGCAAGCTTGTCCTGTTTGGTGGAGATGATATTTAATAAAATAAGTAGAAATCCACTAAAAGTTTTGTTTGGTTATCTTGCAATCCCGAGATAATCGTCTCCATGCTCCAAATCCATTTTAAAGCCATTTTTAAGGCATTTCGCGCATACATGAAATGAACACATTTTTCTCCAAAACTATAACAGATGCAAGCTTGTCCTGTTTGGTGGAGATGATATTTAATAAAATAAGTAGAAATCCACTAAAAGTTTTGTTTGGTTATCTTGCAATCCCGAGATAATCGTCTCCATGCTCCAAATCCATTTTAAAGCCATTTTTAAGGCATTTCGCGCATACATGAAATGAACACATTTTTCTCCAAAACTATAACAGATGCAAGCTTGTCCTGTTTGGTGGAGATGATATTTAATAAAATAAGTAGAAATCCACTAAAAGTTTTGTTTGGTTATCTTGCAATCCCGAGATAATCGTCTCCATGCTCCAAATCCATTTTAAAGCCATTTTTAAGGCATTTCGCGCATACATGAAATGAACACATTTTTCTCCAAAACTATAACAGATGCAAGCTTGTCCTGTTTGGTGGAGATGATATTTAATAAAATAAGTAGAAATCCACTAAAAGTTTTGTTTGGTTATCTTGCAATCCCGAGATAATCGTCTCCATGCTCCAAATCCATTTTAAAGCCATTTTTAAAGCATTTCGCGCATACATGAAATGAACACATTTTTCTCCAAAACTATAACAGATGCAAGCTTGTCCTGTTTGGTGAAGATGATATTTAATAAAATAAGTAGAAATCCACTAAAAGTTTTGTTTGGTTATCTTGCAATCCCGAGATAATCGTCTCCATGCTCCAAATCCATTTTAAAGCCATTTTTAAAGCATTTCGCGCATACATGAAATGAACACATTTTTCTCCAAAACTATAACAGATGCAAGCTTGTCCTGTTTGGTGGAGATGATATTTAATAAAATAAGTAGAAATCCACTAAAAGTTTTGTTTGGTTATCTTGCAATCCCGAGATAATCGTCTCCATGCTCCAAATCCATTTTAAAGCCATTTTTAAGGCATTTCGCGCATACATGAAATGAACACATTTTTCTCCAAAACTATAACAGATGCAAGCTTGTCCTGTTTGGTGGAGATGATATTTAATAAAATAAGTAGAAATCCACTAAAAGTTTTGTTTGGTTATCTTGCAATCCCGAGATAATCGTCTCCATGCTCCAAATCCATTTTAAAGCCATTTTTAAGGCATTTCGCGCATACATGAAATGAACACATTTTTCTCCAAAACTATAACAGATGCAAGCTTGTACTGTTTGGTGGAGATAATATTTAATAAAATAAGTAGAAATCTACTAAAAGTTTCGTTTGTTTATATTGCCATCCTGAGATAATCGTCTCCATGCTCCAAATCCATTTTAAAGCCATTTCAAAGGCATTTTGCGCATACATGAAATGAACACATTTTTCTCCAAAACTATAAAACATGCAAGCTTGTCCTGTTTGGTGGAGATGATATTTAATAAAATAAGTAGAAATCCACTAAAAGTTTTGTTTGGTTATCTTGCAATCCCGAGATAATCGTCTCCATGCTCCAAATCCATTTTAAAGCCATTTCAAAGGCATTTTGCGCATACATGAAATGAACACATTTTTCTCCAAAACTATAACACATGCAAGCTTGTCCTGTTTGGTGGAGATGATATTTAATAAAATAAGTAGAAATCCACTAAAAGTTTTGTTTGGTTATCTTGCAATCCCGAGATAATCGTCTCCATGCTCCAAATCCATTTTAAAGCCATTTTTAAGGCATTTCGCGCATACATGAAATGAACACATTTTTCTCCAAAACTATAACAGATGCAAGCTTGTCCTGTTTGTTGGAGATGATATTTAATAAAATAAGTAGAAATCCACTAAAAGTTTTGTTTGGTTATCTTGCAATCCCGAGATAATCGTCTCCATGCTCCAAATCCATTTTAAAGCCATTTTTAAGGCATTTCGCGCATACATGAAATGAACACATTTTTCTCCAAAACTATAACAGATGCAAGCTTGTCCTGTTTGGTGGAGATGATATTTAATAAAATAAGTAGAAATCCACTAAAAGTTTTGTTTGGTTATCTTGCAATCCCGAGATAATCGTCTCCATGCTCCAAATCCATTTTAAAGCCATTTTTAAGGCATTTCGCGCATACATGAAATGAACACATTTTTCTCCAAAACTATAACAGATGCAAGCTTGTCCTGTTTGGTGGAGATGATATTTAATAAAATAAGTAGAAATCCACTAAAAGTTTTGTTTGGTTATCTTGCAATCCCGAGATAATCGTCTCCATGCTCCAAATCCATTTTAAAGCCATTTTTAAGGCATTTCGCGCATACATGAAATGAACACATTTTTCTCCAAAACTATAACAGATGCAAGCTTGTCCTGTTTGGTGGAGATGATATTTAATAAAATAAGTAGAAATCCACTAAAAGTTTTGTTTGGTTATCTTGCAATCCCGAGATAATCGTCTCCATGCTCCAAATCCATTTTAAAGCCATTTTTAAGGCATTTCGCGCATACATGAAATGAACACATTTTTCTCCAAAACTATAACAGATGCAAGCTTGTCCTGTTTGGTGGAGATGATATTTAATAAAATAAGTAGAAATCCACTAAAAGTTTTGTTTGGTTATCTTGCAATCCCGAGATAATCGTCTCCATGCTCCAAATCCATTTTAAAGCCATTTTTAAGGCATTTCGCGCATACATGAAATGAACACATTTTTCTCCAAAACTATAACAGATGCAAGCTTGTCCTGTTTGGTGAAGATGATATTTAATAAAATAAGTAGAAATCCACTAAAAGTTTTGTTTGGTTATCTTGCAATCCCGAGATAATCGTCTCCATGCTCCAAATCCATTTTAAAGCCATTTTAAGGCATTTCGCGCATACATGAAATGAACACATTTTTCTCCAAAACTATAACAGATGCAAGCTTGTCCTGTTTGGTGGAGATGATATTTAATAAAGTAAGTAGAAATGCACTAAAAGTTTTGTTTGGTTATCTTGCAATCCCGAGATAATCGTCTCCATGCTCCAAATCCATTTTAAAGCCATTTTTAAGGCATTTCGCGCATACATGAAATGAACACATTTTTCTCCAAAACTATAACAGATGCAAGCTTGTCCTGTTTGGTGGAGATGATATTTAATAAAATAAGTAGAAATCCACTAAAAGTTTTGTTTGGTTATATTGCAATCCCGAGATAATCGTCTCCATGCTCCAAATCCATTTTAAAGCCATTTTTAAGGCATTTCGCGCATACATGAAATGAACACATTTTTCTCCAAAACTATAACAGATGCAAGCTTGTCCTGTTTGGTGGAGATGATATTTAATAAAATAAGTAGAAATCCACTAAAAGTTTTGTTTGGTTATCTTGCAATCCCGAGATAATCGTCTCCATGCTCCAAATCCATTTTAAAGCCATTTTTAAGGCATTTCGCGCATACATGAAATGAACACATTTTTCTCCAAAACTATAACAGATGCAAGCTTGTCCTGTTTGGTGGAGATGATATTTAATAAAATAAGTAGAAATCCACTAAAAGTTTTGTTTGGTTATCTTGCAATCCCGAGATAATCGTCTCCATGCTCCAAATCCATTTTAAAGCCATTTTTAAGGCATTTCGCGCATACATGAAATGAACACATTTTTCTCCAAAACTATAACAGATGCAAGCTTGTCCTGTTTGGTGAAGATGATATTTAATAAAATAAGTAGAAATCCACTAAAAGTTTTGTTTGGTTATCTTGCAATCCCGAGATAATCGTCTCCATGCTCCAAATCCATTTTAAAGCCATTTTAAGGCATTTCGCGCATACATGAAATGAACACATTTTTCTCCAAAACTATAACAGATGCAAGCTTGTCCTGTTTGGTGGAGATGATATTTAATAAAGTAAGTAGAAATGCACTAAAAGTTTTGTTTGGTTATCTTGCAATCCCGAGATAATCGTCTCCATGCTCCAAATCCATTTTAAAGCCATTTTTAAGGCATTTCGCGCATACATGAAATGAACACATTTTTCTCCAAAACTATAACAGATGCAAGCTTGTCCTATTTGGTGGAGATGATATTTAATAAAATAAGTAGAAATCCACTAAAAGTTTTGTTTGGTTATATTGCAATCCCGAGATAATCGTCTCCATGCTCCAAATCCATTTTAAAGCCATTTTTAAGGCATTTCGCGCATACATGAAATGAACACATTTTTCTCCCAAACTATAACAGATGCAAGCTTGTCCTGTTTGGTGGAGATGATATTTAATAAAATAAGTAGAAATCCACTAAAAGTTTTGTTTGGTTATCTTGCAATCCCGAGATAATCGTCTCCATGCTCCAAATCCATTTTAAAGCCATTTTTAAGGCATTTCGCGCATACATGAAATGAACACATTTTTCTCCAAAACTATAACAGATGCAAGCTTGTCCTGTTTGGTGGAGATAATATTTAATAAAATAAGTAGAAATCTACTAAAAGTTTCGTTTGTTTATATTGCCATCCTGAGATAATCGTCTCCATGCTCCAAATCCATTTTAAAGCCATTTCAAAGGCATTTTGCGCATACATGAAATGAACACATTTTTCTCCAAAACTATAACACATGCAAGCTTGTCCTGTTTGGTGGAGATCATATTTAATAAAATAAGTAGAAATCCACTAAAAGTTTTGTTTGGTTATCTTGCAATCCCGAGATAATCGTCTCCATGCTCCAAATCCATTTTAAAGTCATTTTAAGGCATTTCGCGCATACATGAAATGAACACATTTTTCTCCAAAACTATAACAGATGCAAGCTTGTCCTGTTTGGTGGAGATTATATTTAATAAAATAAGTAGAAATCCACTAAAAGTTTTGTTTGGTTATCTTGCAATCCCGAGATAATCTTCTCCATGCTCCAAATCCATTTTAAAGCCATTTTTAAGGCATTTCGCGCATACATGAAATGAACACATTTTTCTCCAAAACTATAACAGATGCAAGCTTGTCCTGTTTGGTGGAGATGATATTTAATAAAATAAGTAGAAATCCACTAAAAGTTTTGTTTGGTTATCTTGCAATCCCGAGATAATCGTCTCCATGCTCCAAATCCATTTTAAAGCCATTTTTAAGGCATTTCGCGCATACATGAAATGAACACATTTTTCTCCAAAACTATAACAGATGCAAGCTTGTCCTGTTTGGTGGAGATGATATTTAATAAAATAAGTAGAAATCCACTAAAAGTTTTGTTTGGTTATCTTGCAATCCCGAGATAATCGTCTCCATGCTCCAAATCCATTTTAAAGCCATTTTTAAGGCATTTCGCGCATACATGAAATGAACACATTTTTCTCCAAAACTATAACAGATGCAAGCTTGTCCTGTTTGGTGGAGATAATATTTAATAAAATAAGTAGAAATCTACTAAAAGTTTCGTTTGTTTATATTGCCATCCTGAGATAATCGTCTCCATGCTCCAAATCCATTTTAAAGCCATTTTTAAGGCATTTCGCGCATACATGAAATGAACACATTTTTCTCCAAAACTATAACAGATGCAAGCTTGTCCTGTTTGGTGGAGATGATATTTAATAAAATAAGTAGAAATCCACTAAAAGTTTTGTTTGGTTATCTTGCAATCCCGAGATAATCGTCTCCATGCTCCAAATCCATTTTAAAGCCATTTTTAAGGCATTTCGCGCATACATGAAATGAACACATTTTTCTCCAAAACTATAACAGATGCAAGCTTGTCCTGTTTGGTGGAGATGATATTTAATAAAATAAGTAGAAATCCACTAAAAGTTTTGTTTGGTTATCTTGCAATCCCGAGATAATCGTCTCCATGCTCCAAATCCATTTTAAAGCCATTTTTAAGGCATTTCGCGCATACATGAAATGAACACATTTTTCTCCAAAACTATAACAGATGCAAGCTTGTCCTGTTTGGTGGAGATGATATTTAATAAAATAAGTAGAAATCCACTAAAAGTTTTGTTTGGTTATCTTGCAATCCCGAGATAATCGTCTCCATGCTCCAAATCCATTTTAAAGCCATTTTTAAGGCATTTCGCGCATACATGAAATGAACACATTTTTCTCCAAAACTATAACAGATGCAAGCTTGTCCTGTTTGGTGGAGATGATATTTAATAAAATAAGTAGAAATCCACTAAAAGTTTTGTTTGGTTATCTTGCAATCCCGAGATAATCGTCTCCATGCTCCAAATCCATTTTAAAGCCATTTTTAAGGCATTTCGCGCATACATGAAATGAACACATTTTTCTCCAAAACTATAACAGATGCAAGCTTGTCCTGTTTGGTGGAGATGATATTTAATAAAATAAGTAGAAATCCACTAAAAGTTTTGTTTGGTTGTCTTGCAATCCCGAGATAATCGTCTCCATGCTCCAAATCCATTTTAAAGCCATTTTTAAGGCATTTCGCGCATACATGAAATGAACACATTTTTCTCCAAAACTATAACAGATGCAAGCTTGTCCTGTTTGGTGAAGATGATATTTAATAAAATAAGTAGAAATCCACTAAAAGTTTTGTTTGGTTATCTTGCAATCCCGAGATAATCGTCTCCATGCTCCAAATCCATTTTAAAGCCATTTTAAGGCATTTCGCGCATACATGAAATGAACACATTTTTCTCCAAAACTATAACAGATGCAAGCTTGTCCTGTTTGGTGGAGATGATATTTAATAAAGTAAGTAGAAATGCACTAAAAGTTTTGTTTGGTTATCTTGCAATCCCGAGATAATCGTCTCCATGCTCCAAATCCATTTTAAAGCCATTTTTAAGGCATTTCGCGCATACATGAAATGAACACATTTTTCTCCAAAACTATAACAGATGCAAGCTTGTCCTGTTTGGTGGAGATGATATTTAATAAAATAAGTAGAAATCCACTAAAAGTTTTGTTTGGTTATATTGCAATCCCGAGATAATCGTCTCCATGCTCCAAATCCATTTAAAAGCCATTTTTAAGGCATTTCGCGCATACATGAAATGAACACATTTTTCTCCAAAACTATAACAGATGCAAGCTTGTCCTGTTTGGTGGAGATGATATTTAATAAAATAAGTAGAAATCCACTAAAAGTTTTGTTTGGTTATCTTGCAATCCCGAGATAATCGTCTCCATGCTCCAAATCCATTTTAAAGCCATTTTTAAGGCATTTCGCGCATACATGAAATGAACACATTTTTCTCCAAAACTATAACAGATGCAAGCTTGTCCTGTTTGGTGGAGATGATATTTAATAAAATAAGTAGAAATCCACTAAAAGTTTTGTTTGGTTATCTTGCAATCCCGAGATAATCGTCTCCATGCTCCAAATCCATTTTAAAGCCATTTTTAAGGCATTTCGCGCATACATGAAATGAACACATTTTTCTCCAAAACTATAACAGATGCAAGCTTGTCCTGTTTGGTGGAGATGATATTTAATAAAATAAGTAGAAATCCACTAAAAGTTTTGTTTGGTTATCTTGCAATCCCGAGATAATCGTCTCCATGCTCCAAATCCATTTTAAAGCCATTTTTAAGGCATTTCGCGCATACATGAAATGAACACATTTTTCTCCAAAACTATAACAGATGCAAGCTTGTCCTGTTTGGTGGAGATGATATTTAATAAAGTAAGTAGAAATGCACTAAAAGTTTTGTTTGGTTATCTTGCAATCCCGAGATAATCGTCTCCATGCTCCAAATCCATTTTAAAGCCATTTTTAAGGCATTTCGCGCATACATGAAATGAACACATTTTTCTCCAAAACTATAACAGATGCAAGCTTGTCCTGTTTGGTGGAGATGATATTTAATAAAATAAGTAGAAATCCACTAAAAGTTTTGTTTGGTTATATTGCAATCCCGAGATAATCGTCTCCATGCTCCAAATCCATTTTAAAGCCATTTTTAAGGCATTTTGCGCATACATGAAATGAACACATTTTTCTCCAAAACTATAACAGATGCAAGCTTGTCCTGTTTGGTGGAGATGATATTTAATAAAATAAGTAGAAATCCACTAAAAGTTTTGTTTGGTTATCTTGCAATCCCGAGATAATCGTCTCCATGCTCCAAATCCATTTTAAAGCCATTTTTAAGGCATTTCGCGCATACATGAAATGAACACATTTTTCTCCAAAACTATAACAGATGCAAGCTTGTCCTGTTTGGTGGAGATAATATTTAATAAAATAAGTAGAAATCTACTAAAAGTTTCGTTTGTTTATATTGCCATCCTGAGATAATCGTCTCCATGCTCCAAATCCATTTTAAAGCCATTTTTAAGGCATTTCGCGCATACATGAAATGAACACATTTTTCTCCAAAACTATAACAGATGCAAGCTTGTCCTGTTTGGTGGAGATGATATTTAATAAAATAAGTAGAAATCCACTAAAAGTTTTGTTTGGTTATCTTGCAATCCCGAGATAATCGTCTCCATGCTCCAAATCCATTTTAAAGCCATTTTTAAGGCATTTCGCGCATACATGAAATGAACACATTTTTCTCCAAAACTATAACAGATGCAAGCTTGTCCTGTTTGGTGGAGATAATATTTAATAAAATAAGTAGAAATTTACTAAAAGTTTTGTTTGGTTATATTGCAATCCCGAGATAATCGTCTCCATGCTCCAAATCCATTTTAAAGCCATTTTTAAGGCATTTCGCGCATACATGAAATGAATACATTTTTCTCCAAAACTATAACAGATGCAAGCTTGTCCTGTTTGGTGGAGATGATATTTAATAAAATAAGTAGAAATCCACTAAAAGTTTTGTTTGGTTATCTTGCAATCCCGAGATAATCGTCTCCATGCTCCAAATCCATTTTAAAGCCATTTTTAAGGCATTTCGCGCATACATGAAATGAACACATTTTTCTCCAAAACTATAACAGATGCAAGCTTGTCCTGTTTGGTGGAGATAATATTTAATAAAATAAGTAGAAATCTACTAAAAGTTTCGTTTGTTTATATTGCCATCCTGAGATAATCGTCTCCATCCTCCAAATCCATTTTAAAGCCATTTCAAAGGCATTTTGCGCATACATGAAATGAACACATTTTTCTCCAAAACTATAACACATGCAAGCTTGTCCTGTTTGGTGGAGATGATATTTAATAAAATAAGTAGAAATCCACTAAAAGTTTTGTTTGGTTATCTTGCAATCCCGAGATAATCGTCTCCATGCTCCAAATCCATTTTAAAGCCATTTTTAAGGCATTTCGCGCATACATGAAATGAACACATTTTTCTCCAAAACTATAACAGATGCAAGCTTGTCCTGTTTGGTGGAGATGATATTTAATAAAATAAGTAGAAATCCACTAAAAGTTTTGTTTGGTTATCTTGCAATCCCGAGATAATCGTCTCCATGCTCCAAATCCATTTTAAAGCCATTTTTAAGGCATTTCGCGCATACATGAAATGAACACATTTTTCTCCAAAACTATAACAGATGCAAGCTTGTCCTGTTTGGTGGAGATGATATTTAATAAAATAAGTAGAAATCCACTAAAAGTTTTGTTTGGTTATCTTGCAATCCCGAGATAATCGTCTCCATGCTCCAAATCCATTTTAAAGCCATTTTTAAGGCATTTCGCGCATACATGAAATGAACACATTTTTCTCCAAAACTATAACAGATGCAAGCTTGTCCTGTTTGGTGGAGATGATATTTAATAAAATAAGTAGAAATCCACTAAAAGTTTTGTTTGGTTATCTTGCAATCCCGAGATAATCGTCTCCATGCTCCAAATCCATTTTAAAGCCATTTCAAAGGCATTTTGCGCATACATGAAATGAACACATTTTTCTCCAAAACTATAACACATGCAAGCTTGTCCTGTTTGGTGGAGATGATATTTAATAAAATAAGTAGAAATCCACTAAAAGTTTTGTTTGGTTATCTTGCAATCCCGAGATAATCGTCTCCATGCTCCAAATCCATTTTAAAGCCATTTTTAAGGCATTTCGCGCATACATGAAATGAACACATTTTTCTCCAAAACTATAACACATGCAAGCTTGTCCTGTTTGGTGGAGATGATATTTAATAAAATAAGTAGAAATCCACTAAAAGTTTTGTTTGGTTATCTTGCAATCCCGAGATAATCGTCTCCATGCTCCAAATCCATTTTAAAGCCATTTTTAAGGCATTTCGCGCATACATGAAATGAACACATTTTTCTCCAAAACTATAACAGATGCAAGCTTGTCCTGTTTGGTGGAGATGATATTTAATAAAATAAGTAGAAATCCACTAAAAGTTTTGTTTGGTTATCTTGCAATCCCGAGATAATCGTCTCCATGCTCCAAATCCATTTTAAAGCCATTTTTAAGGCATTTCGCGCATACATGAAATGAACACATTTTTCTCCAAAACTATAACACATGCAAGCTTGTCCTGTTTGGTGGAGATAATATTTAATAAAATAAGAAGAAATCTACTAAAAGTTTCGTTTGTTTATATTGCCATCCTGAGATAATCGTCTCCATGCTCCAAATCCATTTTAAAGCCATTTCAAAGGCATTTTGCGCATACATGAAATGAACACATTTTTCTCCAAAACTATAACACATGCAAGCTTGTCCTGTTTGGTGGAGATGATATTTAATAAAATAAGTAGAAATCCACTAAAAGTTTTGTTTGGTTATCTTGCAATCCCGAGATAATCGTCTCCATGCTCCAAATCCATTTTAAAGCCATTTTTAAGGCATTTCGCGCATACATGAAATGAACACATTTTTCTCCAAAACTATAACAGATGCAAGCTTGTCCTGTTTGGTGGAGATGATATTTAATAAAATAAGTAGAAATCCACTAAAAGTTTTGTTTGGTTATCTTGCAATCCCGAGATAATCTTCTCCATGCTCCAAATCCATTTTAAAGCCATTTTTAAGGCATTTCGCGCATACATGAAATGAACACATTTTTCTCCAAAACTATAACAGATGCAAGCTTGTCCTGTTTGGTGGAGATGATATTTAATAAAATAAGTAGAAATCCACTAAAAGTTTTGTTTGGTTATCTTGCAATCCCGAGATAATCGTCTCCATGCTCCAAATCCATTTTAAAGCCATTTTTAAGGCATTTCGCGCATACATGAAATGAACACATTTTTCTCCAAAACTATAACAGATGCAAGCTTGTCCTGTTTGGTGGAGATGATATTTAATAAAATAAGTAGAAATCCACTAAAAGTTTTGTTTGGTTATCTTGCAATCCCGAGATAATCGTCTCCATGCTCCAAATCCATTTTAAAGCCATTTTTAAGGCATTTCGCGCATACATGAAATGAACACATTTTTCTCCAAAACTATAACAGATGCAAGCTTGTCCTGTTTGGTGGAGATAATATTTAATAAAATAAGTAGAAATCTACTAAAAGTTTCGTTTGTTTATATTGCCATCCTGAGATAATCGTCTCCATGCTCCAAATCCATTTTAAAGCCATTTTTAAGGCATTTCGCGCATACATGAAATGAACACATTTTTCTCCAAAACTATAACAGATGCAAGCTTGTCCTGTTTGGTGGAGATGATATTTAATAAAATAAGTAGAAATCCACTAAAAGTTTTGTTTGGTTATCTTGCAATCCCGAGATAATCGTCTCCATGCTCCAAATCCATTTTAAAGCCATTTTTAAGGCATTTCGCGCATACATGAAATGAACACATTTTTCTCCAAAACTATAACAGATGCAAGCTTGTCCTGTTTGGTGGAGATAATATTTAATAAAATAAGTAGAAATTTACTAAAAGTTTTGTTTGGTTATATTGCAATCCCGAGATAATCGTCTCCATGCTCCAAATCCATTTTAAAGCCATTTTTAAGGCATTTCGCGCATACATGAAATGAACACATTTTTCTCCAAAACTATAACAGATGCAAGCTTGTCCTGTTTGGTGGAGATGATATTTAATAAAATAAGTAGAAATCCACTAAAAGTTTTGTTTGGTTATCTTGCAATCCCGAGATAATCGTCTCCATGCTCCAAATCCATTTTAAAGCCATTTTTAAGGCATTTCGCGCATACATGAAATGAACACATTTTTCTCCAAAACTATAACACATGCAAGCTTGTCCTGTTTGGTGGAGATGATATTTAATAAAATAAGTAGAAATCCACTAAAAGTTTTGTTTGGTTATCTTGCAATCCCGAGATAATCGTCTCCATGCTCCAAATCCATTTTAAAGCCATTTTTAAGGCATTTCGCGCATACATGAAATGAACACATTTTTCTCCAAAACTATAACAGATGCAAGCTTGTCCTGTTTGGTGGAGATGATATTTAATAAAATAAGTAGAAATCCACTAAAAGTTTTGTTTGGTTATCTTGCAATCCCGAGATAATCGTCTCCATGCTCCAAATCCATTTTAAAGCCATTTTTAAGGCATTTCGCGCATACATGAAATGAACACATTTTTCTCCAAAACTATAACACATGCAAGCTTGTCCTGTTTGGTGGAGATAATATTTAATAAAATAAGAAGAAATCTACTAAAAGTTTCGTTTGTTTATATTGCCATCCTGAGATAATCGTCTCCATGCTCCAAATCCATTTTAAAGCCATTTCAAAGGCATTTTGCGCATACATGAAATGAACACATTTTTCTCCAAAACTATAACACATGCAAGCTTGTCCTGTTTGGTGGAGATGATATTTAATAAAATAAGTAGAAATCCACTAAAAGTTTTGTTTGGTTATCTTGCAATCCCGAGATAATCGTCTCCATGCTCCAAATCCATTTTAAAGCCATTTTTAAGGCATTTCGCGCATACATGAAATGAACACATTTTTCTCCAAAACTATAACAGATGCAAGCTTGTCCTGTTTGGTGGAGATGATATTTAATAAAATAAGTAGAAATCCACTAAAAGTTTTGTTTGGTTATCTTGCAATCCCGAGATAATCGTCTCCATGCTCCAAATCCATTTTAAAGCCATTTTTAAGGCATTTCGCGCATACATAAAATGAACACATTTTTCTCCAAAACTATAACAGATGCAAGCTTGTCCTGTTTGGTGGAGATGATATTTAATAAAATAAGTAGAAATCCACTAAAAGTTTTGTTTGGTTATCTTGCAATCCCGAGATAATCGTCTCCATGCTCCAAATCCATTTTAAAGCCATTTTTAAGGCATTTCGCGCATACGTGAAATGAACACATTTTTCTCCAAAACTATAACAGATGCAAGCTTGTCCTGTTTGGTGGAGATGATATTTAATAAAATAAGTAGAAATCCACTAAAAGTTTTGTTTGGTTATCTTGCAATCCCGAGATAATCGTCTCCATGCTCCAAATCCATTTTAAAGCCATTTTTAAGGCATTTCGCGCATACATGAAATGAACACATTTTTCTCCAAAACTATAACAGATGCAAGCTTGTCCTGTTTGGTGGAGATAATATTTAATAAAATAAGTAGAAGTCTACTAAAAGTTTCGTTTGTTTATATTGCCATCCTGAGATAATCGTCTCCATGCTCCAAATCCATTTTAAAGCCATTTCAAAGGCATTTTGCGCATACATGAAATGAACACATTTTTCTCCAAAACTATAACACATGCAAGCTTGTCCTGTTTGGTGGAGATGATATTTAATAAAATAAGTAGAAATCCACTAAAAGTTTTGTTTGGTTATCTTGCAATCCCGAGATAATCGTCTCCATGCTCCAAATCCATTTTAAAGCCATTTTTAAGGCATTTCGCGCATACATGAAATGAACACATTTTTCTCCAAAACTATAACAGATGCAAGCTTGTCCTGTTTGGTGGAGATGATATTTAATAAAATAAGTAGAAATCCACTAAAAGTTTTGTTTGGTTATCTTGCAATCCCGAGATAATCGTCTCCATGCTCCAAATCCATTTTAAAGCCATTTTTAAGGCATTTCGCGCATACATGAAATGAACACATTTTTCTCCAAAACTATAACAGATGCAAGCTTGTCCTGTTTGGTGGAGATAATATTTAATAAAATAAGTAGAAATCTACTAAAAGTTTCGTTTTTTTATATTGCCATCCTGAGATAATCGTCTCCATGCTCCAAATCCATTTTAAAGCCATTTCAAAGGCATTTTGCGCATACATGAAATGAACACATTTTTCTCCAAAACTATAACACATGCAAGCTTGTCCTGTTTGGTGGAGATGATATTTAATAAAATAAGTAGAAATCCACTAAAAGTTTTGTTTGGTTATCTTGCAATCCCGAGATAATCGTCTCCATGCTCCAAATCCATTTTAAAGCCATTTTTAAGGCATTTCGCGCATACATGAAATGAACACATTTTTCTCCAAAACTATAACAGATGCAAGCTTGTCCTGTTTGGTGGAGATGATATTTAATAAAATAAGTAGAAATCCACTAAAAGTTTTGTTTGGTTATCTTGCAATCCCGAGATAATCGTCTCCATGCTCCAAATCCATTTTAAAGCCATTTTTAAGGCATTTCGCGCATACATGAAATGAACACATTTTTCTCCAAAACTATAACAGATGCAAGCTTGTCCTGTTTGGTGGAGATAATATTTAATAAAATAAGTAGAAATCTACTAAAAGTTTCGTTTGTTTATATTGCCATCCTGAGATAATCGTCTCCATGCTCCAAATCCATTTTAAAGCCATTTCAAAGGCATTTTGCGCATACATGAAATGAACACATTTTTCTCCAAACCTATAACACATGCAAGCTTGTCCTGTTTGGTGGAGATGATATTTAATAAAATAAGTAGAAATCCACTAAAAGTTTTGTTTGGTTATCTTGCAATCCCGAGATAATCGTCTCCATGCTCCAAATCCATTTTAAAGCCATTTTTAAGGCATTTCGCGCATACATGAAATGAACACATTTTTCTCCAAAACTATAACAGATGCAAGCTTGTCCTGTTTGGTGGAGATGATATTTAATAAAATAAGTAGAAATCCACTAAAAGTTTTGTTTGGTTATCTTGCAATCCCGAGATAATCGTCTCCATGCTCCAAATCCATTTTAAAGCCATTTTTAAGGCATTTCGCGCATACATGAAATGAACACATTTTTCTCCAAAACTATAACAGATGCAAGCTTGTCCTGTTTGGTGGAGATGATATTTAATAAAATAAGTAGAAATCCACTAAAAGTTTTGTTTGGTTATCTTGCAATCCCGAGATAATCGTCTCCATGCTCCAAATCCATTTTAAAGCCATTTTTAAGGCATTTCGCGCATACATGAAATGAACACATTTTTCTCCAAAACTATAACAGATGCAAGCTTGTCCTGTTTGGTGGAGATGATATTTAATAAAATAAGTAGAAATCCACTAAAAGTTTTGCTTGGTTATCTTGCAATCCCGAGATAATCGTCTCCATGCTCCAAATCCATTTTAAAGCCATTTTTAAGGCATTTCGCGCATACATGAAATGAACACATTTTTCTCCAAAACTATAACAGATGCAAGCTTGTCCTGTTTGGTGGAGATGATATTTAATAAAATAAGTAGAAATCCACTAAAAGTTTTGTTTGGTTATCTTGCAATCCCGAGATAATCGTCTCCATGCTCCAAATCCATTTTAAAGCCATTTTTAAGGCATTTCGCGCATACATGAAATGAACACATTTTTCTCCAAAACTATAACACATGCAAGCTTGTCCTGTTTGGTGGAGATGATATTTAATAAAATAAGTAGAAATCCACTAAAAGTTTTGTTTGGTTATCTTGCAATCCCGAGATAATCGTCTCCATGCTCCAAATCCATTTTAAAGCCATTTTTAAGGCATTTCGCGCATACATGAAATGAACACATTTTTCTCCAAAACTATAACAGATGCAAGCTTGTCCTGTTTGGTGGAGATAATATTTAATAAAATAAGTAGAAATCTACTAAAAGTTTCGTTTGTTTATATTGCCATCCTGAGATAATCGTCTCCATGCTCCAAATCCATTTTAAAGCCATTTTTAAGGCATTTCGCGCATACATGAAATGAACACATTTTTCTCCAAAACTATAACAGATGCAAGCTTGTCCTGTTTGGTGGAGATGATATTTAATAAAATAAGTAGAAATCCACTAAAAGTTTTGTTTGGTTATCTTGCAATCCCGAGATAATCGTCTCCATGCTCCAAATCCATTTTAAAGCCATTTTTAAGGCATTTCGCGCATACATGAAATGAACACATTTTTCTCCAAAACTATAACAGATGCAAGCTTGTCCTGTTTGGTGGAGATAATATTTAATAAAATAAGTAGAAATTTACTAAAAGTTTTGTTTGGTTATATTGCAATCCCGAGATAATCGTCTCCATGCTCCAAATCCATTTTAAAGCCATTTTTAAGGCATTTCGCGCATACATGAAATGAACACATTTTTCTCCAAAACTATAACAGATGCAAGCTTGTCCTGTTTGGTGGAGATGATATTTAATAAAATAAGTAGAAATCCACTAAAAGTTTTGTTTGGTTATCTTGCAATCCCGAGATAATCGTCTCCATGCTCCAAATCCATTTTAAAGCCATTTTTAAGGCATTTCGCGCATACATGAAATGAACACATTTTTCTCCAAAACTATAACACATGCAAGCTTGTCCTGTTTGGTGGAGATGATATTTAATAAAATAAGTAGAAATCCACTAAAAGTTTTGTTTGGTTATCTTGCAATCCCGAGATAATCGTCTCCATGCTCCAAATCCATTTTAAAGCCATTTTTAAGGCATTTCGCGCATACATGAAATGAACACATTTTTCTCCAAAACTATAACAGATGCAAGCTTGTCCTGTTTGGTGGAGATGATATTTAATAAAATAAGTAGAAATCCACTAAAAGTTTTGTTTGGTTATCTTGCAATCCCGAGATAATCGTCTCCATGCTCCAAATCCATTTTAAAGCCATTTTTAAGGCATTTCGCGCATACATGAAATGAACACATTTTTCTCCAAAACTATAACAGATGCAAGCTTGTCCTGTTTGGTGGAGATAATATTTAATAAAATAAGTAGAAATCTACTAAAAGTTTCGTTTTTTTATATTGCCATCCTGAGATAATCGTCTCCATGCTCCAAATCCATTTTAAAGCCATTTCAAAGGCATTTTGCGCATACATGAAATGAACACATTTTTCTCCAAAACTATAACACATGCAAGCTTGTCCTGTTTGGTGGAGATGATATTTAATAAAATAAGTAGAAATCCACTAAAAGTTTTGTTTGGTTATCTTGCAATCCCGAGATAATCGTCTCCATGCTCCAAATCCATTTTAAAGCCATTTTTAAGGCATTTCGCGCATACATGAAATGAACACATTTTTCTCCAAAACTATAACAGATGCAAGCTTGTCCTGTTTGGTGGAGATGATATTTAATAAAATAAGTAGAAATCCACTAAAAGTTTTGTTTGGTTATCTTGCAATCCCGAGATAATCGTCTCCATGCTCCAAATCCATTTTAAAGCCATTTTTAAGGCATTTCGCGCATACATGAAATGAACACATTTTTCTCCAAAACTATAACAGATGCAAGCTTGTCCTGTTTGGTGGAGATAATATTTAATAAAATAAGTAGAAATCTACTAAAAGTTTCGTTTGTTTATATTGCCATCCTGAGATAATCGTCTCCATGCTCCAAATCCATTTTAAAGCCATTTCAAAAGCATTTTGCGCATACATGAAATGAACACATTTTTCTCCAAAACTATAACACATGCAAGCTTGTCCTGTTTGGTGGAGATGATATTTAATAAAATAAGTAGAAATCCACTAAAAGTTTTGTTTGGTTATCTTGCAATCCCGAGATAATCGTCTCCATGCTCCAAATCCATTTTAAAGCCATTTTTAAGGCATTTCGCGCATACATGAAATGAACACATTTTTCTCCAAAACTATAACAGATGCAAGCTTGTCCTGTTTGGTGGAGATAATATTTAATAAAATAAGTAGAAATCTACTAAAAGTTTCGTTTGTTTATATTGCCATCCTGAGATAATCGTCTCCATGCTCCAAATCCATTTTAAAGCCATTTCAAAGGCATTTTGCGCATACATGAAATGAACACATTTTTCTCCAAAACTATAACACATGCAAGCTTGTCCTGTTTGGTGGAGATGATATTTAATAAAATAAGTAGAAATCCACTAAAAGTTTTGTTTGGTTATCTTGCAATCCCGAGATAATCGTCTCCATGCTCCAAATCCATTTTAAAGCCATTTTTAAGGCATTTCGCGCATACATGAAATGAACACATTTTTCTCCAAAACTATAACAGATGCAAGCTTGTCCTGTTTGGTGGAGATGATATTTAATAAAATAAGTAGAAATCCACTAAAAGTTTTGTTTGGTTATCTTGCAATCCCGAGATAATCGTCTCCATGCTCCAAATCCATTTTAAAGCCATTTTTAAGGCATTTCGCGCATACATGAAATGAACACATTTTTCTCCAAAACTATAACAGATGCAAGCTTGTCCTGTTTGGTGGAGATGATATTTAATAAAATAAGTAGAAATCCACTAAAAGTTTTGTTTGGTTATCTTGCAATCCCGAGATAATCGTCTCCATGCTCCAAATCCATTTTAAAGCCATTTTTAAGGCATTTCGCGCATACATGAAATGAACACATTTTTCTCCAAAACTATAACAGATGCAAGCTTGTCCTGTTTGGTGGAGATGATATTTAATAAAATAAGTAGAAATCCACTAAAAGTTTTGCTTGGTTATCTTGCAATCCCGAGATAATCGTCTCCATGCTCCAAATCCATTTTAAAGCCATTTTTAAGGCATTTCGCGCATACATGAAATGAACACATTTTTCTCCAAAACTATAACAGATGCAAGCTTGTCCTGTTTGGTGGAGATGATATTTAATAAAATAAGTAGAAATCCACTAAAAGTTTTGTTTGGTTATCTTGCAATCCCGAGATAATCGTCTCCATGCTCCAAATCCATTTTAAAGCCATTTTTAAGGCATTTCGCGCATACATGAAATGAACACATTTTTCTCCAAAACTATAACACATGCAAGCTTGTCCTGTTTGGTGGAGATGATATTTAATAAAATAAGTAGAAATCCACTAAAAGTTTTGTTTGGTTATCTTGCAATCCCGAGATAATCGTCTCCATGCTCCAAATCCATTTTAAAGCCATTTTTAAGGCATTTCGCGCATACATGAAATGAACACATTTTTCTCCAAAACTATAACAGATGCAAGCTTGTCCTGTTTGGTGGAGATAATATTTAATAAAATAAGTAGAAATCTACTAAAAGTTTCGTTTGTTTATATTGCCATCCTGAGATAATCGTCTCCATGCTCCAAATCCATTTTAAAGCCATTTTTAAGGCATTTCGCGCATACATGAAATGAACACATTTTTCTTCAAAACTATAACAGATGCAAGCTTGTCCTGTTTGGTGGAGATGATATTTAATAAAATAAGTAGAAATCCACTAAAAGTTTTGTTTGGTTATCTTGCAATCCCGAGATAATCGTCTCCATGCTCCAAATCCATTTTAAAGCCATTTTTAAGGCATTTCGCGCATACATGAAATGAACACATTTTTCTCCAAAACTATAACAGATGCAAGCTTGTCCTGTTTGGTGGAGATAATATTTAATAAAATAAGTAGAAATTTACTAAAAGTTTTGTTTGGTTATATTGCAATCCCGAGATAATCGTCTCCATGCTCCAAATCCATTTTAAAGCCATTTTTAAGGCATTTCGCGCATACATGAAATGAACACATTTTTCTCCAAAACTATAACAGATGCAAGCTTGTCCTGTTTGGTGGAGATGATATTTAATAAAATAAGTAGAAATCCACTAAAAGTTTTGTTTGGTTATCTTGCAATCCCGAGATAATCGTCTCCATGCTCCAAATCCATTTTAAAGCCATTTTTAAGGCATTTCGCGCATACATGAAATGAACACATTTTTCTCCAAAACTATAACAGATGCAAGCTTGTCCTGTTTGGTGGAGATGATATTTAATAAAATAAGTAGAAATCCACTAAAAGTTTTGTTTGGTTATCTTGCAATCCCGAGATAATCGTCTCCATGCTCCAAATCCATTTTAAAGCCATTTTTAAGGCATTTCGCGCATACATAAAATGAACACATTTTTCTCCAAAACTATAACAGATGCAAGCTTGTCCTGTTTGGTGGAGATGATATTTAATAAAATAAGTAGAAATCCACTAAAAGTTTTGTTTGGTTATATTGCAATCCCGAGATAATCGTCTCCATGCTCCAAATCCATTTTAAAGCCATTTTTAAGGCATTTCGCGCATACATAAAATGAACACATTTTTCTCCAAAACTATAACAGATGCAAGCTTGTCCTGTTTGGTGGAGATGATATTTAATAAAATAAGTAGAAATCCACTAAAAGTTTTGTTTGGTTATATTGCAATCCCGAGATAATCGTCTCCATGCTCCAAATCCATTTTAAAGCCATTTTTAAGGCATTTCGCGCATACATGAAATGAACACATTTTTCTCCAAAACTATAACAGATGCAAGCTTGTCCTGTTTGGTGGAGATGATATTTAATAAAATAAGTAGAAATCCACTAAAAGTTTTGTTTGGTTATCTTGCAATCCCGAGATAATCGTCTCCATGCTCCAAATCCATTTTAAAGCCATTTTTAAGGCATTTCGCGCATACATGAAATGAACACATTTTTCTCCAAAACTATAACAGATGCAAGCTTGTCCTGTTTGGTGGAGATGATATTTAATAAAATAAGTAGAAATCCACTAAAAGTTTTGTTTGGTTATCTTGCAATCCCGAGATAATCGTCTCCATGCTCCAAATCCATTTTAAAGCCATTTTTAAGGCATTTCGCGCATACATAAAATGAACACATTTTTCTCCAAAACTATAACAGATGCAAGCTTGTCCTGTTTGGTGGAGATGATATTTAATAAAATAAGTAGAAATCCACTAAAAGTTTTGTTTGGTTATCTTGCAATCCCGAGATAATCGTCTCCATGCTCCAAATCCATTTTAAAGCCATTTTTAAGGCATTTCGCGCATACGTGAAATGAACACATTTTTCTCCAAAACTATAACAGATGCAAGCTTGTCCTGTTTGGTGGAGATGATATTTAATAAAATAAGTAGAAATCCACTAAAAGTTTTGTTTGGTTATCTTGCAATCCCGAGATAATCGTCTCCATGCTCCAAATCCATTTTAAAGCCATTTTTAAGGCATTTCGCGCATACATGAAATGAACACATTTTTCTCCAAAACTATAACAGATGCAAGCTTGTCCTGTTTGGTGGAGATAATATTTAATAAAATAAGTAGAAGTCTACTAAAAGTTTCGTTTGTTTATATTGCCATCCTGAGATAATCGTCTCCATGCTCCAAATCCATTTTAAAGCCATTTCAAAGGCATTTTGCGCATACATGAAATGAACACATTTTTCTCCAAAACTATAACACATGCAAGCTTGTCCTGTTTGGTGGAGATGATATTTAATAAAATAAGTAGAAATCCACTAAAAGTTTTGTTTGGTTATCTTGCAATCCCGAGATAATCGTCTCCATGCTCCAAATCCATTTTAAAGCCATTTTTAAGGCATTTCGCGCATACATGAAATGAACACATTTTTCTCCAAAACTATAACAGATGCAAGCTTGTCCTGTTTGGTGGAGATAATATTTAATAAAATAAGTAGAAATCTACTAAAAGTTTCGTTTGTTTATATTGCCATCCTGAGATAATCGTCTCCATGCTCCAAATCCATTTTAAAGCCATTTTTAAGGCATTTCGCGCATACATGAAATGAACACATTTTTCTCCAAAACTATAACAGATGCAAGCTTGTCCTGTTTGGTGGAGATGATATTTAATAAAATAAGTAGAAATCCACTAAAAGTTTTGTTTGGTTATCTTGCAATCCCGAGATAATCGTCTCCATGCTCCAAATCCATTTTAAAGCCATTTTTAAGGCATTTCGCGCATACATGAAATGAACACATTTTTCTCCAAAACTATAACAGATGCAAGCTTGTCCTGTTTGGTGGAGATAATATTTAATAAAATAAGTAGAAATTTACTAAAAGTTTTGTTTGGTTATATTGCAATCCCGAGATAATCGTCTCCATGCTCCAAATCCATTTTAAAGCCATTTTTAAGGCATTTCGCGCATACATGAAATGAACACATTTTTCTCCAAAACTATAACAGATGCAAGCTTGTCCTGTTTGGTGGAGATGATATTTAATAAAATAAGTAGAAATCCACTAAAAGTTTTGTTTGGTTATCTTGCAATCCCGAGATAATCGTCTCCATGCTCCAAATCCATTTTAAAGCCATTTTTAAGGCATTTCGCGCATACATGAAATGAACACATTTTTCTCCAAAACTATAACACATGCAAGCTTGTCCTGTTTGGTGGAGATGATATTTAATAAAATAAGTAGAAATCCACTAAAAGTTTTGTTTGGTTATCTTGCAATCCCGAGATAATCGTCTCCATGCTCCAAATCCATTTTAAAGCCATTTTTAAGGCATTTCGCGCATACATGAAATGAACACATTTTTCTCCAAAACTATAACAGATGCAAGCTTGTCCTGTTTGGTGGAGATGATATTTAATAAAATAAGTAGAAATCCACTAAAAGTTTTGTTTGGTTATCTTGCAATCCCGAGATAATCGTCTCCATGCTCCAAATCCATTTTAAAGCCATTTTTAAGGCATTTCGCGCATACATGAAATGAACACATTTTTCTCCAAAACTATAACACATGCAAGCTTGTCCTGTTTGGTGGAGATAATATTTAATAAAATAAGAAGAAATCTACTAAAAGTTTCGTTTGTTTATATTGCCATCCTGAGATAATCGTCTCCATGCTCCAAATCCATTTTAAAGCCATTTCAAAGGCATTTTGCGCATACATGAAATGAACACATTTTTCTCCAAAACTATAACACATGCAAGCTTGTCCTGTTTGGTGGAGATGATATTTAATAAAATAAGTAGAAATCCACTAAAAGTTTTGTTTGGTTATCTTGCAATCCCGAGATAATCGTCTCCATGCTCCAAATCCATTTTAAAGCCATTTTTAAGGCATTTCGCGCATACATGAAATGAACACATTTTTCTCCAAAACTATAACAGATGCAAGCTTGTCCTGTTTGGTGGAGATGATATTTAATAAAATAAGTAGAAATCCACTAAAAGTTTTGTTTGGTTATCTTGCAATCCCGAGATAATCGTCTCCATGCTCCAAATCCATTTTAAAGCCATTTTTAAGGCATTTCGCGCATACATAAAATGAACACATTTTTCTCCAAAACTATAACAGATGCAAGCTTGTCCTGTTTGGTGGAGATGATATTTAATAAAATAAGTAGAAATCCACTAAAAGTTTTGTTTGGTTATCTTGCAATCTCGAGATAATCGTCTCCATGCTCCAAATCCATTTTAAAGCCATTTTTAAGGCATTTCGCGCATACGTGAAATGAACACATTTTTCTCCAAAACTATAACAGATGCAAGCTTGTCCTGTTTGGTGGAGATGATATTTAATAAAATAAGTAGAAATCCACTAAAAGTTTTGTTTGGTTATCTTGCAATCCCGAGATAATCGTCTCCATGCTCCAAATCCATTTTAAAGCCATTTTTAAGGCATTTCGCGCATACATGAAATGAACACATTTTTCTCCAAAACTATAACAGATGCAAGCTTGTCCTGTTTGGTGGAGATAATATTTAATAAAATAAGTAGAAGTCTACTAAAAGTTTCGTTTGTTTATATTGCCATCCTGAGATAATCGTCTCCATGCTCCAAATCCATTTTAAAGCCATTTCAAAGGCATTTTGCGCATACATGAAATGAACACATTTTTCTCCAAAACTATAACACATGCAAGCTTGTCCTGTTTGGTGGAGATGATATTTAATAAAATAAGTAGAAATCCACTAAAAGTTTTGTTTGGTTATCTTGCAATCCCGAGATAATCGTCTCCATGCTCCAAATCCATTTTAAAGCCATTTTTAAGGCATTTCGCGCATACATGAAATGAACACATTTTTCTCCAAAACTATAACAGATGCAAGCTTGTCCTGTTTGGTGGAGATGATATTTAATAAAATAAGTAGAAATCCACTAAAAGTTTTGTTTGGTTATCTTGCAATCCCGAGATAATCGTCTCCATGCTCCAAATCCATTTTAAAGCCATTTTTAAGGCATTTCGCGCATACATGAAATGAACACATTTTTCTCCAAAACTATAACAGATGCAAGCTTGTCCTGTTTGGTGGAGATAATATTTAATAAAATAAGTAGAAATCTACTAAAAGTTTCGTTTTTTTATATTGCCATCCTGAGATAATCGTCTCCATGCTCCAAATCCATTTTAAAGCCATTTCAAAGGCATTTTGCGCATACATGAAATGAACACATTTTTCTCCAAAACTATAACACATGCAAGCTTGTCCTGTTTGGTGGAGATGATATTTAATAAAATAAGTAGAAATCCACTAAAAGTTTTGTTTGGTTATCTTGCAATCCCGAGATAATCGTCTCCATGCTCCAAATCCATTTTAAAGCCATTTTTAAGGCATTTCGCGCATACATGAAATGAACACATTTTTCTCCAAAACTATAACAGATGCAAGCTTGTCCTGTTTGGTGGAGATGATATTTAATAAAATAAGTAGAAATCCACTAAAAGTTTTGTTTGGTTATCTTGCAATCCCGAGATAATCGTCTCCATGCTCCAAATCCATTTTAAAGCCATTTTTAAGGCATTTCGCGCATACATGAAATGAACACATTTTTCTCCAAAACTATAACAGATGCAAGCTTGTCCTGTTTGGTGGAGATAATATTTAATAAAATAAGTAGAAATCTACTAAAAGTTTCGTTTGTTTATATTGCCATCCTGAGATAATCGTCTCCATGCTCCAAATCCATTTTAAAGCCATTTCAAAGGCATTTTGCGCATACATGAAATGAACACATTTTTCTCCAAAACTATAACACATGCAAGCTTGTCCTGTTTGGTGGAGATGATATTTAATAAAATAAGTAGAAATCCACTAAAAGTTTTGTTTGGTTATCTTGCAATCCCGAGATAATCGTCTCCATGCTCCAAATCCATTTTAAAGCCATTTTTAAGGCATTTCGCGCATACATGAAATGAACACATTTTTCTCCAAAACTATAACAGATGCAAGCTTGTCCTGTTTGGTGGAGATAATATTTAATAAAATAAGTAGAAATCTACTAAAAGTTTCGTTTGTTTATATTGCCATCCTGAGATAATCGTCTCCATGCTCCAAATCCATTTTAAAGCCATTTCAAAGGCATTTTGCGCATACATGAAATGAACACATTTTTCTCCAAAACTATAACACATGCAAGCTTGTCCTGTTTGGTGGAGATGATATTTAATAAAATAAGTAGAAATCCACTAAAAGTTTTGTTTGGTTATCTTGCAATCCCGAGATAATCGTCTCCATGCTCCAAATCCATTTTAAAGCCATTTTTAAGGCATTTCGCGCATACATGAAATGAACACATTTTTCTCCAAAACTATAACAGATGCAAGCTTGTCCTGTTTGGTGGAGATGATATTTAATAAAATAAGTAGAAATCCACTAAAAGTTTTGTTTGGTTATCTTGCAATCCCGAGATAATCGTCTCCATGCTCCAAATCCATTTTAAAGCCATTTTTAAGGCATTTCGCGCATACATGAAATGAACACATTTTTCTCCAAAACTATAACAGATGCAAGCTTGTCCTGTTTGGTGGAGATGATATTTAATAAAATAAGTAGAAATCCACTAAAAGTTTTGTTTGGTTATCTTGCAATCCCGAGATAATCGTCTCCATGCTCCAAATCCATTTTAAAGCCATTTTTAAGGCATTTCGCGCATACATGAAATGAACACATTTTTCTCCAAAACTATAACAGATGCAAGCTTGTCCTGTTTGGTGGAGATGATATTTAATAAAATAAGTAGAAATCCACTAAAAGTTTTGTTTGGTTATCTTGCAATCCCGAGATAATCGTCTCCATGCTCCAAATCCATTTTAAAGCCATTTTTAAGGCATTTCGCGCATACATGAAATGAACACATTTTTCTCCAAAACTATAACACATGCAAGCTTGTCCTGTTTGGTGGAGATGATATTTAATAAAATAAGTAGAAATCCACTAAAAGTTTTGTTTGGTTATCTTGCAATCCCGAGATAATCGTCTCCATGCTCCAAATCCATTTTAAAGCCATTTTTAAGGCATTTCGCGCATACATGAAATGAACACATTTTTCTCCAAAACTATAACAGATGCAAGCTTGTCCTGTTTGGTGGAGATGATATTTAATAAAATAAGTAGAAATCCACTAAAAGTTTTGTTTGGTTATCTTGCAATCCCGAGATAATCGTCTCCATGCTCCAAATCCATTTTAAAGCCATTTTTAAGGCATTTCGCGCATACATGAAATGAACACATTTTTCTCCAAAACTATAACACATGCAAGCTTGTCCTGTTTGGTGGAGATAATATTTAATAAAATAAGAAGAAATCTACTAAAAGTTTCGTTTGTTTATATTGCCATCCTGAGATAATCGTCTCCATGCTCCAAATCCATTTTAAAGCCATTTCAAAGGCATTTTGCGCATACATGAAATGAACACATTTTTCTCCAAAACTATAACACATGCAAGCTTGTCCTGTTTGGTGGAGATGATATTTAATAAAATAAGTAGAAATCCACTAAAAGTTTTGTTTGGTTATCTTGCAATCCCGAGATAATCGTCTCCATGCTCCAAATCCATTTTAAAGCCATTTTTAAGGCATTTCGCGCATACATGAAATGAACACATTTTTCTCCAAAACTATAACACATGCAAGCTTGTCCTGTTTGGTGGAGATGATATTTAATAAAATAAGTAGAAATCCACTAAAAGTTTTGTTTGGTTATCTTGCAATCCCGAGATAATCGTCTCCATGCTCCAAATCCATTTTAAAGCCATTTTTAAGGCATTTCGCGCATACATGAAATGAACACATTTTTCTCCAAAACTATAACAGATGCAAGCTTGTCCTGTTTGGTGGAGATGATATTTAATAAAATAAGTAGAAATCCACTAAAAGTTTTGTTTGGTTATCTTGCAATCCCGAGATAATCGTCTCCATGCTCCAAATCCATTTTAAAGCCATTTTTAAGGCATTTCGCGCATACATGAAATGAACACATTTTTCTCCAAAACTATAACAGATGCAAGCTTGTCCTGTTTGGTGGAGATGATATTTAATAAAATAAGTAGAAATCCACTAAAAGTTTTGTTTGGTTATCTTGCAATCCCGAGATAATCGTCTCCATGCTCCAAATCCATTTTAAAGCCATTTTTAAGGCATTTCGCGCATACATGAAATGAACACATTTTTCTCCAAAACTATAACACATGCAAGCTTGTCCTGTTTGGTGGAGATAATATTTAATAAAATAAGAAGAAATCTACTAAAAGTTTCGTTTGTTTATATTGCCATCCTGAGATAATCGTCTCCATGCTCCAAATCCATTTTAAAGCCATTTCAAAGGCATTTTGCGCATACATGAAATGAACACATTTTTCTCCAAAACTATAACACATGCAAGCTTGTCCTGTTTGGTGGAGATGATATTTAATAAAATAAGTAGAAATCCACTAAAAGTTTTGTTTGGTTATCTTGCAATCCCGAGATAATCGTCTCCATGCTCCAAATCCATTTTAAAGCCATTTTTAAGGCATTTCGCGCATACATGAAATGAACACATTTTTCTCCAAAACTATAACACATGCAAGCTTGTCCTGTTTGGTGGAGATGATATTTAATAAAATAAGTAGAAATCCACTAAAAGTTTTGTTTGGTTATCTTGCAATCCCGAGATAATCGTCTCCATGCTCCAAATCCATTTTAAAGCCATTTTTAAGGCATTTCGCGCATACATGAAATGAACACATTTTTCTCCAAAACTATAACAGATGCAAGCTTGTCCTGTTTGGTGGAGATGATATTTAATAAAATAAGTAGAAATCCACTAAAAGTTTTGTTTGGTTATCTTGCAATCCCGAGATAATCGTCTCCATGCTCCAAATCCATTTTAAAGCCATTTTTAAGGCATTTCGCGCATACATGAAATGAACACATTTTTCTCCAAAACTATAACAGATGCAAGCTTGTCCTGTTTGGTGGAGATGATATTTAATAAAATAAGTAGAAATCCACTAAAAGTTTTGTTTGGTTATCTTGCAATCCCGAGATAATCGTCTCCATGCTCCAAATCCATTTTAAAGCCATTTTTAAGGCATTTCGCGCATACATGAAATGAACACATTTTTCTCCAAAACTATAACACATGCAAGCTTGTCCTGTTTGGTGGAGATAATATTTAATAAAATAAGAAGAAATCTACTAAAAGTTTCGTTTGTTTATATTGCCATCCTGAGATAATCGTCTCCATGCTCCAAATCCATTTTAAAGCCATTTCAAAGGCATTTTGCGCATACATGAAATGAACACATTTTTCTCCAAAACTATAACACATGCAAGCTTGTCCTGTTTGGTGGAGATGATATTTAATAAAATAAGTAGAAATCCACTAAAAGTTTTGTTTGGTTATCTTGCAATCCCGAGATAATCGTCTCCATGCTCCAAATCCATTTTAAAGCCATTTTTAAGGCATTTCGCGCATACATGAAATGAACACATTTTTCTCCAAAACTATAACACATGCAAGCTTGTCCTGTTTGGTGGAGATGATATTTAATAAAATAAGTAGAAATCCACTAAAAGTTTTGTTTGGTTATCTTGCAATCCCGAGATAATCGTCTCCATGCTCCAAATCCATTTTAAAGCCATTTTTAAGGCATTTCGCGCATACATGAAATGAACACATTTTTCTCCAAAACTATAACACATGCAAGCTTGTCCTGTTTGGTGGAGATGATATTTAATAAAATAAGTAGAAATCCACTAAAAGTTTTGTTTGGTTATCTTGCAATCCCGAGATAATCGTCTCCATGCTCCAAATCCATTTTAAAGCCATTTTTAAGGCATTTCGCGCATACATGAAATGAACACATTTTTCTCCAAAACTATAACACATGCAAGCTTGTCCTGTTTGGTGGAGATAATATTTAATAAAATAAGAAGAAATCTACTAAAAGTTTCGTTTGTTTATATTGCCATCCTGAGATAATCGTCTCCATGCTCCAAATCCATTTTAAAGCCATTTCAAAGGCATTTTGCGCATACATGAAATGAACACATTTTTCTCCAAAACTATAACACATGCAAGCTTGTCCTGTTTGGTGGAGATGATATTTAATAAAATAAGTAGAAATCCACTAAAAGTTTTGTTTGGTTATCTTGCAATCCCGAGATAATCGTCTCCATGCTCCAAATCCATTTTAAAGCCATTTTTAAGGCATTTCGCGCATACATGAAATGAACACATTTTTCTCCAAAACTATAACACATGCAAGCTTGTCCTGTTTGGTGGAGATGATATTTAATAAAATAAGTAGAAATCCACTAAAAGTTTTGTTTGGTTATCTTGCAATCCCGAGATAATCGTCTCCATGCTCCAAATCCATTTTAAAGCCATTTTTAAGGCATTTCGCGCATACATGAAATGAACACATTTTTCTCCAAAACTATAACAGATGCAAGCTTGTCCTGCTTGGTGGAGATGATATTTAATAAAATAAGTAGAAATCCACTAAAAGTTTTGTTTGGTTATCTTGCAATCCCGAGATAATCGTCTCCATGCTCCAAATCCATTTTAAAGCCATTTTTAAGGCATTTCGCGCATACATGAAATGAACACATTTTTCTCCAAAACTATAACACATGCAAGCTTGTCCTGTTTGGTGGAGATGATATTTAATAAAATAAGTAGAAATCCACTAAAAGTTTTGTTTGGTTATCTTGCAATCCCGAGATAATCGTCTCCATGCTCCAAATCCATTTTAAAGCCATTTTTAAGGCATTTCGCGCATACATGAAATGAACACATTTTTCTCCAAAACTATAACAGATGCAAGCTTGTCCTGTTTGGTGGAGATGATATTTAATAAAATAAGTAGAAATCCACTAAAAGTTTTGTTTGGTTATCTTGCAATCCCGAGATAATCGTCTCCATGCTCCAAATCCATTTTAAAGCCATTTTTAAGGCATTTCGCGCATACATGAAATGAACACATTTTTCTCCAAAACTATAACACATGCAAGCTTGTCCTGTTTGGTGGAGATAATATTTAATAAAATAAGAAGAAATCTACTAAAAGTTTCGTTTGTTTATATTGCCATCCTGAGATAATCGTCTCCATGCTCCAAATCCATTTTAAAGCCATTTCAAAGGCATTTTGCGCATACATGAAATGAACACATTTTTCTCCAAAACTATAACACATGCAAGCTTGTCCTGTTTGGTGGAGATGATATTTAATAAAATAAGTAGAAATCCACTAAAAGTTTTGTTTGGTTATCTTGCAATCCCGAGATAATCGTCTCCATGCTCCAAATCCATTTTAAAGCCATTTTTAAGGCATTTCGCGCATACATGAAATGAACACATTTTTCTCCAAAACTATAACAGATGCAAGCTTGTCCTGTTTGGTGGAGATGATATTTAATAAAATAAGTAGAAATCCACTAAAAGTTTTGTTTGGTTATCTTGCAATCCCGAGATAATCTTCTCCATGCTCCAAATCCATTTTAAAGCCATTTTTAAGGCATTTCGCGCATACATGAAATGAACACATTTTTCTCCAAAACTATAACAGATGCAAGCTTGTCCTGTTTGGTGGAGATGATATTTAATAAAATAAGTAGAAATCCACTAAAAGTTTTGTTTGGTTATCTTGCAATCCCGAGATAATCGTCTCCATGCTCCAAATCCATTTTAAAGCCATTTTTAAGGCATTTCGCGCATACATGAAATGAACACATTTTTCTCCAAAACTATAACAGATGCAAGCTTGTCCTGTTTGGTGGAGATGATATTTAATAAAATAAGTAGAAATCCACTAAAAGTTTTGTTTGGTTATCTTGCAATCCCGAGATAATCGTCTCCATGCTCCAAATCCATTTTAAAGCCATTTTTAAGGCATTTCGCGCAAACATGAAATGAACACATTTTTCTCCAAAACTATAACAGATGCAAGCTTGTCCTGTTTGGTGGAGATAATATTTAATAAAATAAGTAGAAATCTACTAAAAGTTTCGTTTGTTTATATTGCCATCCTGAGATAATCGTCTCCATGCTCCAAATCCATTTTAAAGCCATTTTTAAGGCATTTCGCGCATACATGAAATGAACACATTTTTCTCCAAAACTATAACAGATGCAAGCTTGTCCTGTTTGGTGGAGATGATATTTAATAAAATAAGTGGAAATCCACTAAAAGTTTTGTTTGGTTATCTTGCAATCCCGAGATAATCGTCTCCATGCTCCAAATCCATTTTAAAGCCATTTTTAAGGCATTTCGCGCATACATGAAATGAACACATTTTTCTCCAAAACTATAACAGATGCAAGCTTGTCCTGTTTGGTGGAGATAATATTTAATAAAATAAGTAGAAATCTACTAAAAGTTTCGTTTGTTTATATTGCCATCCTGAGATAATCGTCTCCATGCTCCAAATCCATTTTAAAGCCATTTCAAAGGCATTTTGCGCATACATGAAATGAACACATTTTTCTCCAAAACTATAACACATGCAAGCTTGTCCTGTTTGGTGGAGATGATATTTAATAAAAAAAGTAGAAATCCACTAAAAGTTTTGTTTGGTTATCTTGCAATCCCGAGATAATCGTCTCCATGCTCCAAATCCATTTTAAAGCCATTTTTAAGGCATTTCGCGCATACATGAAATGAACACATTTTTCTCCAAAACTATAACAGATGCAAGCTTGTCCTGTTTGGTGGAGATAATATTTAATAAAATAAGTAGAAATCTACTAAAAGTTTCGTTTGTTTATATTGCCATCCTGAGATAATCGTCTCCATGCTCCAAATCCATTTTAAAGCCATTTCAAAGGCATTTTGCGCATACATGAAATGAACACATTTTTCTCCAAAACTATAACACATGCAAGCTTGTCCTGTTTGGTGGGGATGATATTTAATAAAATAAGTAGAAATCCACTAAAAGTTTTGTTTGGTTATCTTGCAATCCCGAGATAATCGTCTCCATGCTCCAAATCCATTTTAAAGCCATTTTTAAGGCATTTCGCGCATACATGAAATGAACACATTTTTCTCCAAAACTATAACAGATGCAAGCTTGTCCTGTTTGGTGGAGATGATATTTAATAAAATAAGTAGAAATCCACTAAAAGTTTTGTTTGGTTATCTTGCAATCCCGAGATAATCGTCTCCATGCTCCAAATCCATTTTAAAGCCATTTTTAAGGCATTTCGCGCATACATGAAATGAACACATTTTTCTCCAAAACTATAACAGATGCAAGCTTGTCCTGTTTGGTGGAGATGATATTTAATAAAATAAGTAGAAATCCACTAAAAGTTTTGTTTGGTTATCTTGCAATCCCGAGATAATCGTCTCCATGCTCCAAATCCATTTTAAAGCCATTTTTAAGGCATTTCGCGCATACATGAAATGAACACATTTTTCTCCAAAACTATAACAGATGCAAGCTTGTCCTGTTTGGTGGAGATGATATTTAATAAAATAAGTAGAAATCCACTAAAAGTTTTGTTTGGTTATCTTGCAATCCCGAGATAATCGTCTCCATGCTCCAAATCCATTTTAAAGCCATTTCAAAGGCATTTTGCGCATACATGAAATGAACACATTTTTCTCCAAAACTATAACACATGCAAGCTTGTCCTGTTTGGTGGAGATGATATTTAATAAAATAAGTAGAAATCCACTAAAAGTTTTGTTTGGTTATCTTGCAATCCCGAGATAATCGTCTCCATGCTCCAAATCCATTTTAAAGCCATTTTTAAGGCACTTCGCGCATACATGAAATGAACACATTTTTCTCCAAAACTATAACAGATGCAAGCTTGTCCTGTTTGGTGGAGATGATATTTAATAAAATAAGTAGAAATCCACTAAAAGTTTTGTTTGGTTATCTTGCAATCCCGAGATAATCGTCTCCATGCTCCAAATCCATTTTAAAGCCATTTTTAAGGCATTTCGCGCATACATGAAATGAACACATTTTTCTCCAAAACTATAACAGATGCAAGCTTGTCCTGTTTGGTGGAGATAATATTTAATAAAATAAGTAGAAGTCTACTAAAAGTTTCGTTTGTTTATATTGCCATCCTGAGATAATCGTCTCCATGCTCCAAATCCATTTTAAAGCCATTTCAAAGGCATTTTGCGCATACATGAAATGAACACATTTTTCTCCAAAACTATAACACATGCAAGCTTGTCCTGTTTGGTGGAGATGATATTTAATAAAATAAGTAGAAATCCACTAAAAGTTTTGTTTGGTTATCTTGCAATCCCGAGATAATCGTCTCCATGCTCCAAATCCATTTTAAAGCCATTTTTAAGGCATTTCGCGCATACATGAAATGAACACATTTTTCTCCAAAACTATAACAGATGCAAGCTTGTCCTGTTTGGTGGAGATGATATTTAATAAAATAAGTAGAAATCCACTAAAAGTTTTGTTTGGTTATCTTGCAATCCCGAGATAATCGTCTCCATGCTCCAAATCCATTTTAAAGCCATTTTTAAGGCATTTCGCGCATACATGAAATGAACACATTTTTCTCCAAAACTATAACAGATGCAAGCTTGTCCTGTTTGGTGGAGATAATATTTAATAAAATAAGTAGAAATCTACTAAAAGTTTCGTTTGTTTATATTGCCATCCTGAGATAATCGTCTCCATGCTCCAAATCCATTTTAAAGCCATTTCAAAGGCATTTTGCGCATACATGAAATGAACACATTTTTCTCCAAAACTATAACACATGCAAGCTTGTTCTGTTTGGTGGAGATGATATTTAATAAAATAAGTAGAAATCCACTAAAAGTTTTGTTTGGTTATCTTGCAATCCCGAGATAATCGTCTCCATGCTCCAAATCCATTTTAAAGCCATTTTTAAGGCATTTCGCGCATACATGAAATGAACACATTTTTCTCCAAAACTATAACAGATGCAAGCTTGTCCTGTTTGGTGGAGATGATATTTAATAAAATAAGTAGAAATCCACTAAAAGTTTTGTTTGGTTATCTTGCAATCCCGAGATAATCGTCTCCATGCTCCAAATCCATTTTAAAGCCATTTTTAAGGCATTTCGCGCATACATGAAATGAACACATTTTTCTCCAAAACTATAACAGATGCAAGCTTGTCCTGTTTGGTGGAGATAATATTTAATAAAATAAGTAGAAATCTACTAAAAGTTTCGTTTGTTTATATTGCCATCCTGAGATAATCGTCTCCATGCTCCAAATCCATTTTAAAGCCATTTCAAAGGCATTTTGCGCATACATGAAATGAACACATTTTTCTCCAAAACTATAACACATGCAAGCTTGTCCTGTTTGGTGGAGATGATATTTAATAAAATAAGTAGAAATCCACTAAAAGTTTTGTTTGGTTATCTTGCAATCCCGAGATAATCGTCTCCATGCTCCAAATCCATTTTAAAGCCATTTTTAAGGCATTTCGCGCATACATGAAATGAACACATTTTTCTCCAAAACTATAACAGATGCAAGCTTGTCCTGTTTGGTGGAGATGATATTTAATAAAATAAGTAGAAATCCACTAAAAGTTTTGTTTGGTTATCTTGCAATCCCGAGATAATCGTCTCCATGCTCCAAATCCATTTTAAAGCCATTTTTAAGGCATTTCGCGCATACATGAAATGAACACATTTTTCTCCAAAACTATAACAGATGCAAGCTTGTCCTGTTTGGTGGAGATGATATTTAATAAAATAAGTAGAAATCCACTAAAAGTTTTGTTTGGTTATCTTGCAATCCCGAGATAATCGTCTCCATGCTCCAAATCCATTTTAAAGCCATTTTTAAGGCATTTCGCGCATACATGAAATGAACACATTTTTCTCCAAAACTATAACAGATGCAAGCTTGTCCTGTTTGGTGGAGATGATATTTAATAAAATAAGTAGAAATCCACTAAAAGTTTTGTTTGGTTATCTTGCAATCCCGAGATAATCGTCTCCATGCTCCAAATCCATTTTAAAGCCATTTCAAAGGCATTTTGCGCATACATGAAATGAACACATTTTTCTCCAAAACTATAACACATGCAAGCTTGTCCTGTTTGGTGGAGATGATATTTAATAAAATAAGTAGAAATCCACTAAAAGTTTTGTTTGGTTATCTTGCAATCCCGAGATAATCGTCTCCATGCTCCAAATCCATTTTAAAGCCATTTTTAAGGCATTTCGCGCATACATGAAATGAACACATTTTTCTCCAAAACTATAACAGATGCAAGCTTGTCCTGTTTGGTGGAGATGATATTTAATAAAATAAGTAGAAATCCACTAAAAGTTTTGTTTGGTTATCTTGCAATCCCGAGATAATCGTCTCCATGCTCCAAATCCATTTTAAAGCCATTTTTAAGGCATTTCGCGCATACATGAAATGAACACATTTTTCTCCAAAACTATAACAGATGCAAGCTTGTCCTGTTTGGTGGAGATGATATTTAATAAAATAAGTAGAAATCCACTAAAAGTTTTGTTTGGTTATCTTGCAATCCCGAGATAATCGTCTCCATGCTCCAAATCCATTTTAAAGCCATTTTTAAGGCATTTCGCGCATACATGAAATGAACACATTTTTCTCCAAAACTATAACACATGCAAGCTTGTCCTGTTTGGTGGAGATGATATTTAATAAAATAAGTAGAAATCCACTAAAAGTTTTGTTTGGTTATCTTGCAATCCCGAGATAATCGTCTCCATGCTCCAAATCCATTTTAAAGCCATTTTTAAGGCATTTCGCGCATACATGAAATGAACACATTTTTCTCCAAAACTATAACAGATGCAAGCTTGTCCTGTTTGGTGGAGATGATATTTAATAAAATAAGTAGAAATCCACTAAAAGTTTTGTTTGGTTATCTTGCAATCCCGAGATAATCGTCTCCATGCTCCAAATCCATTTTAAAGCCATTTTTAAGGCATTTCGCGCATACATGAAATGAACACATTTTTCTCCAAAACTATAACACATGCAAGCTTGTCCTGTTTGGTGGAGATAATATTTAATAAAATAAGAAGAAATCTACTAAAAGTTTCGTTTGTTTATATTGCCATCCTGAGATAATCGTCTCCATGCTCCAAATCCATTTTAAAGCCATTTCAAAGGCATTTTGCGCATACATGAAATGAACACATTTTTCTCCAAAACTATAACACATGCAAGCTTGTCCTGTTTGGTGGAGATGATATTTAATAAAATAAGTAGAAATCCACTAAAAGTTTTGTTTGGTTATCTTGCAATCCCGAGATAATCGTCTCCATGCTC
This sequence comes from Anomaloglossus baeobatrachus, assembly GCF_048569485.1. Lineage (NCBI taxonomy): Eukaryota > Metazoa > Chordata > Amphibia > Anura > Aromobatidae > Anomaloglossus > Anomaloglossus baeobatrachus. The sequence goes on along the minus strand of NW_027442090.1, from coordinate 1,393,492 downwards.
CAAATCCATTTTAAAGCCATTTTTAAGGCATTTCGCGCATACATGAAATGAACACATTTTTCTCCAAAACTATAACAGATGCAAGCTTGTCCTGTTTGGTGGAGATGATATTTAATAAAATAAGTAGAAATCCACTAAAAGTTTTGTTTGGTTATCTTGCAATTCCACAGATAATCGTCTCCATGCTCCAAATCCATTTTAAAGCCATTTTTAAGGCATTTCGCGCATACATAAAATGAACACATTTTTCTCCAAAACTATAACAGATGCAAGCTTGTCCTGTTTGGTGGAGATGATATTTAATAAAATAAGTAGAAATCCACTAAAAGTTTTGTTTGGTTATCTTGCAATCCCGAGATAATCGTCTCCATGCTCCAAATTTTGGAGAAAAATGTGTTCATTTCATGTATGCGCGAAATGCCTTAAAATGGCTTTAAAATAGATTTGGAGCATGGAGACGATTATCTCGGGATTGCAAGATAACCAAACAAAACTTTTAGTGGATTTCTACTTATTTTATTAAATATCATCTCCACCAAACAGGACAAGCTTGCATGTGTTATAGTTTTGGAGAAAAATGTGTTCATTTCATGTATGCGCGAAATGCCTTAAAAATGGCTTTAAAATGGATTTGGAGCATGGAGACGATTATCTCGGGATTGCAAGATAACCAAACAAAACTTTTAGTGGATTTCTACTTATTTTATTAAATATCATCTCCACCAAACAGGACAAGCTTGCATGTGTTATAGTTTTGGAGAAAAATGTGTTCATTTCATGTATGCGCGAAATGCCTTAAAAATGGCTTTAAAATGGATTTGGAGCATGGAGACGATTATCTCGGGATTGCAAGATAACCAACAAAACTTTTAGTGGATTTCTACTTATTTTATTAAATATCATCTCCACCAAACAGGACAAGCTTGCATCTGTTATAGTTTTGGAGAAAAATGTGTTCATTTCATGTATGCGCGAAATGCCTTAAAAATGGCTTTAAAATGGATTTGGAGCATGGAGACGATTATCTCGGGATTGCAAGATAACCAAACAAAACCTTTAGTGGATTTCTACTTATTTTATTAAATATCATCTCAACCAAACAGGACAAGCTTGCATGTGTTATAGTTTTGGAGAAAAATGTGTTCATTTCATGTATGCGCAAAATGCCTTTGAAATGGCTTTAAAATGGATTTGGAGCATGGAGACGATTATCTCAGGATGGCAATATAAACAAACGAAACTTTTAGTAGATTTCTACTTATTTTATTAAATATTATCTCCACCAAACAGGACAAGCTTGCATCTGTTATAGTTTTGGAGAAAAATGTGTTCATTTCATGTATGCGCGAAATGCCTTAAAAATGGCTTTAAAATGGATTTGGAGCATGGAGACGATTATCTCGGGATTGCAAGATAACCAAACAAAACTTTTAGTGGATTTCTACTTATTTTATTAAATATCATCTCCACCAAACAGGACAAGCTTGCATGTGTTATAGTTTTGGAGAAAAATGTGTTCATTTCATGTATGCGCAAAATGCCTTTGAAATGGCTTTAAAATGGATTTGGAGCATGGAGACGATTATCTCAGGATGGCAATATAAACAAACGAAACTTTTAGTAGATTTCTACTTATTTTATTAAATATTATCTCCACCAAACAGGACAAGCTTGCATCTGTTATAGTTTTGGAGAAAAATGTGTTCATTTCATGTATGCGCGAAATGCCTTAAAAATGGCTTTAAAATGGATTTGGAGCATGGAGACGATTATCTCGGGATTGCAAGATAACCAAACAAAACTTTTGGTGGATTTCTACTTATTTTATTAAATATCATCTCCACCAAACAGGACAAGCTTGCATGTGTTATAGTTTTGGAGAAAAATGTGTTCATTTCATGTATGCGCAAAATGCCTTTGAAATTGCTTTAAAATGGATTTGGAGCATGGAGAAGATTATCTCAGGATGGCAATATAAACAAACGAAACTTTTAGTAGATTTCTACTTATTTTATTAAATATTATCTCCACCAAACAGGACAAGCTTGCATCTGTTATAGTTTTGGAGAAAAATGTGTTCATTTCATGTATGCGCGAAATGCCTTAAAAATGGCTTTAAAATGGATTTGGAGCATGGAGACGATTATCTCGGGATTGCAAGATAACCAAACAAAACTTTTAGTGGATTTCTACTTATTTTATTAAATATCATCTCCACCAAACAGGACAAGCTTGCATCTGTTATAGTTTTGGAGAAAAATGTGTTCATTTCATGTATGCGCGAAATGCCTTAAAAATGGCTTTAAAATGGATTTGGAGCATGGAGACGATTATCTCGGGATTGCAAGATAACCAAACAAAACTTTTAGTGGATTTCTACTTATTTTATTAAATATCATCTCCACCAAACAGGACAAGCTTGCATGTGTTATAGTTTTGGAGAAAAATGTGTTCATTTCATGTATGCGCAAAATGCCTTTGAAATGGCTTTAAAATGGATTTGGAGCATGGAGACGATTATCTCAGGATGGCAATATAAACAAACGAAACTTTTAGTAGATTTCTACTTATTTTATTAAATATTATCTCCACCAAACAGGACAAGCTTGCATCTGTTATAGTTTTGGAGAAAAATGTGTTCATTTCATGTATGCGCAAAATGCCTTTGAAATGGCTTTAAAATGGATTTGGAGCATGGAGACGATTATCTCAGGATGGCAATATAAACAAACGAAACTTTTAGTAGATTTCTACTTATTTTATCAAATATTATCTCCACCAAACAGGACAAGCTTGCATCTGTTATAGTTTTGGAGAAAAATGTGTTCATTTCATGTATGCGCGAAATGCCTTAAAAATGGCTTTAAAATGGATTTGGAGCATGGAGACGATTATCTCGGGATTGCAAGATAACCAAACAAAACTTTTAGTGGATTTCTACTTATTTTATTAAATATCATCTCCACCAAACAGGACAAGCTTGCATCTGTTATAGTTTTGGAGAAAAATGTGTTCATTTCATGTATGCGCGAAATGCCTTAAAAATGGCTTTAAAATGGATTTGGAGCATGGAGACGATTATCTCGGGATTGCAAGATAACCAAACAAAACTTTTAGTGGATTTCTACTTATTTTATTAAATATCATCTCCACCAAACAGGACAAGCTTGCATCTGTTATAGTTTTGGAGAAAAATGTGTTCATTTCATGTATGCGCGAAATGCCTTAAAAATGGCTTTAAAATGGATTTGGAGCATGGAGACGATTATCTCGGGATTGCAAGATAACCAAACAAAACTTTTAGTGGATTTCTACTTATTTTATTAAATATCTTCTCCACCAAACAGGACAAGCTTGCATGTGTTATAGTTTTGGAGAAAAATGTGTTCATTTCATGTATGCGCAAAATGCCTTTGAAATGGCTTTAAAATGGATTTGGAGCATGGAGACGATTATCTCAGGATGGCAATATAAACAAACGAAACTTTTAGTAGATTTCTACTTATTTTATTAAATATTATCTCCACCAAACAGGACAAGCTTGCATCTGTTATAGTTTTGGAGAAAAATGTGTTCATTTCATGTATGCGCGAAATGCCTTAAAAATGGCTTTAAAATGGATTTGGAGCATGGAGACGATTATCTCGGGATTGCAAGATAACCAAACAAAACTTTTAGTGGATTTCTACTTATTTTATTAAATATCATCTCCACCAAACAGGACAAGCTTGCATGTGTTATAGTTTTGGAGAAAAATGTGTTCATTTCATGTATGCGCAAAATGCCTTTGAAATGGCTTTAAAATGGATTTGGAGCATGGAGACGATTATCTCAGGATGGCAATATAAACAAACGAAACTTTTAGTAGATTTCTACTTATTTTATTAAATATTATCTCCACCAAACAGGACAAGCTTGCATCTGTTATAGTTTTGGAGAAAAATGTGTTCATTTCATGTATGCGCGAAATGCCTTAAAAATGGCTTTAAAATGGATTTGGAGCATGGAGACGATTATCTCGGGATTGCAAGATAACCAAACAAAACTTTTAGTGGATTTCTACTTATTTTATTAAATATCATCTCCACCAAACAGGACAAGCTTGCATCTGTTATAGTTTTGGAGAAAAATGTGTTCATTTCATGTATGCGCGAAATGCCTTAAAAATGGCTTTAAAATGGATTTGGAGCATGGAGACGATTATCTCGGGATTGCAAGATAACCAAACAAAACTTTTAGTGGATTTCTACTTATTTTATTAAATATCATCTCCACCAAACAGGACAAGCTTGCATCTGTTATAGTTTTGGAGAAAAATGTGTTCATTTCATGTATGCGCGAAATGCCTTAAAAATGGCTTTAAAATGGATTTGGAGCATGGAGACGATTATCTCGGGATTGCAAGATAACCAAACAAAACTTTTAGTGGATTTCTACTTATTTTATTAAATATCATCTCCACCAAACAGGACAAGCTTGCATGTGTTATAGTTTTGGAGAAAAATGTGTTCATTTCATGTATGCGCAAAATGCCTTTGAAATGGCTTTAAAATGGATTTGGAGCATGGAGACGATTATCTCAGGATGGCAATATAAACAAACGAAACTTTTAGTAGATTTCTACTTATTTTATTAAATATTATCTCCACCAAACAGGACAAGCTTGCATCTGTTATAGTTTTGGAGAAAAATGTGTTCATTTCATGTATGCGCAAAATGCCTTTGAAATGGCTTTAAAATGGATTTGGAGCATGGAGACGATTATCTCAGGATGGCAATATAAACAAACGAAACTTTTAGTAGATTTCTACTTATTTTATTAAATATTATCTCCACCAAACAGGACAAGCTTGCATCTGTTATAGTTTTGGAGAAAAATGTGTTCATTTCATGTATGCGCGAAATGCCTTAAAAATGGCTTTAAAATGGATTTGGAGCATGGAGACGATTATCTCGGGACTGCAAGATAACCAAACAAAACTTTTAGTGGATTTCTACTTATTTTATTAAATATCATCTCCACCAAACAGGACAAGCTTGCATCTGTTATAGTTTTGGAGAAAAATGTGTTCATTTCATGTATGCGCGAAATGCCTTAAAAATGGCTTTAAAATGGATTTGGAGCATGGAGACGATTATCTCGGGATTGCAAGATAACCAAACAAAACTTTTAGTGGATTTCTACTTATTTTATTAAATATCATCTCCACCAAACAGGACAAGCTTGCATCTGTTATAGTTTTGGAGAAAAATGTGTTCATTTCATGTATGCGCGAAATGCCTTAAAAATGGCTTTAAAATGGATTTGGAGCATGGAGACGATTATCTCGGGATTGCAAGATAACCAAACAAAACTTTTAGTGGATTTCTACTTATTTTATTAAATATCATCTCCACCAAACAGGACAAGCTTGCATGTGTTATAGTTTTGGAGAAAAATGTGTTCATTTCATGTATGCGCAAAATGCCTTTGAAATGGCTTTAAAATGGATTTGTAGCATGGAGACGATTATCTCAGGATGGCAATATAAACAAACGAAACTTTTAGTAGATTTCTACTTATTTTATTAAATATTATCTCCACCAAACAGGACAAGCTTGCATCTGTTATAGTTTTGGAGAAAAATGTGTTCATTTCATGTATGCGCAAAATGCCTTTGAAATGGCTTTAAAATGGATTTGGAGCATGGAGACGATTATCTCAGGATGGCAATATAAACAAACGAAACTTTTAGTAGATTTCTACTTATTTTATTAAATATTATCTCCACCAAACAGGACAAGCTTGCATCTGTTATAGTTTTGGAGAAAAATGTGTTCATTTCATGTATGCGCGAAATGCCTTAAAAATGGCTTTAAAATGGATTTGGAGCATGGAGACGATTATCTCGGGACTGCAAGATAACCAAACAAAACTTTTAGTGGATTTCTACTTATTTTATTAAATATCATCTCCACCAAACAGGACAAGCTTGCATCTGTTATAGTTTTGGAGAAAAATGTGTTCATTTCATGTATGCGCGAAATGCCTTAAAAATGGCTTTAAAATGGATTTGGAGCATGGAGACGATTATCTCGGGATTGCAAGATAACCAAACAAAACTTTTAGTGGATTTCTACTTATTTTATTAAATATCATCTCCACCAAACAGGACAAGCTTGCATCTGTTATAGTTTTGGAGAAAAATGTGTTCATTTCATGTATGCGCGAAATGCCTTAAAAATGGCTTTAAAATGGATTTGGAGCATGGAGACGATTATCTCAGGATTGCAAGATAACCAAACAAAACTTTTAGTGGATTTCTACTTATTTTATTAAATATCATCTCCACCAAACAGGACAAGCTTGCATGTGTTATAGTTTTGGAGAAAAATGTGTTCATTTCATGTATGCGCAAAATGCCTTTGAAATGGCTTTAAAATGGATTTGGAGCATGGAGACGATTATCTCAGGATGGCAATATAAACAAACGAAACTTTTAGTAGATTTCTACTTATTTTATTAAATATTATCTCCACCAAACAGGACAAGCTTGCATCTGTTATAGTTTTGGAGAAAAATGTGTTCATTTCATGTATGCGCAAAATGCCTTTGAAATGGCTTTAAAATGGATTTGGAGCATGGAGACGATTATCTCAGGATGGCAATATAAACAAACGAAACTTTTAGTAGATTTCTACTTATTTTATTAAATATTATCTCCACCAAACAGGACAAGCTTGCATCTGTTATAGTTTTGGAGAAAAATGTGTTCATTTCATGTATGCGCGAAATGCCTTAAAAATGGCTTTAAAATGGATTTGGAGCATGGAGACGATTATCTCGGGACTGCAAGATAACCAAACAAAACTTTTAGTGGATTTCTACTTATTTTATTAAATATCATCTCCACCAAACAGGACAAGCTTGCATCTGTTATAGTTTTGGAGAAAAATGTGTTCATTTCATGTATGCGCGAAATGCCTTAAAAATGGCTTTAAAATGGATTTGGAGCATGGAGACGATTATCTCGGGATTGCAAGATAACCAAACAAAACTTTTAGTGGATTTCTACTTATTTTATTAAATATCATCTCCACCAAACAGGACAAGCTTGCATGTGTTATAGTTTTGGAGAAAAATGTGTTCATTTCATGTATGCGCAAAATGCCTTTGAAATGGCTTTAAAATGGATTTGGAGCATGGAGACGATTATCTCAGGATGGCAATATAAACAAACGAAACTTTTAGTAGATTTCTACTTATTTTATTAAATATTATCTCCACCAAACAGGACAAGCTTGCATCTGTTATAGTTTTGGAGAAAAATGTGTTCATTTCATGTATGCGCGAAATGCCTTAAAAATGGCTTTAAAATGGATTTGGAGCATGGAGACGATTATCTCGGGATTGCAAGATAACCAAACAAAACTTTTAGTGGATTTCTACTTATTTTATTAAATATCATCTCCACCAAACAGGACAAGCTTGCATGTGTTATAGTTTTGGAGAAAAATGTGTTCATTTCATGTATGCGCAAAATGCCTTTGAAATGGCTTTAAAATGGATTTGGAGCATGGAGACGATTATCTCAGGATGGCAATATAAACAAACGAAACTTTTAGTAGATTTCTACTTATTTTATTAAATATTATCTCCACCAAACAGGACAAGCTTGCATCTGTTATAGTTTTGGAGAAAAATGTGTTCATTTCATGTATGCGCGAAATGCCTTAAAAATGGCTTTAAAATGGATTTGGAGCATGGAGACGATTATCTCGGGATTGCAAGATAACCAAACAAAACTTTTAGTGGATTTCTACTTATTTTATTAAATATCATCTCCACCAAACAGGACAAGCTTGCATCTGTTATAGTTTTGGAGAAAAATGTGTTCATTTCATGTATGCGCGAAATGCCTTAAAAATGGCTTTAAAATGGATTTGGAGCATGGAGACGATTATCTCGGGATTGCAAGATAACCAAACAAAACTTTTAGTGGATTTCTACTTATTTTATTAAATATCATCTCCACCAAACAGGACAAGCTTGCATCTGTTATAGTTTTGGAGAAAAATGTGTTCATTTCATGTATGCGCGAAATGCCTTAAAAATGGCTTTAAAATGGATTTGGAGCATGGAGACGATTATCTCGGGATTGCAAGATAACCAAACAAAACTTTTAGTGGATTTCTACTTATTTTATTAAATATCATCTCCACCAAACAGGACAAGCTTGCATCTGTTATAGTTTTGGAGAAAAATGTGTTCATTTCATGTATGCGCGAAATGCCTTAAAAATGGCTTTAAAATGGATTTGGAGCATGGAGACGATTATCTCGGGATTGCAAGATAACCAAACAAAACTTTTAGTGGATTTCTACTTATTTTATTAAATATCATCTCCACCAAACAGGACAAGCTTGCATGTGTTATAGTTTTGGAGAAAAATGTGTTCATTTCATGTATGCGCAAAATGCCTTTGAAATGGCTTTAAAATGGATTTGGAGCATGGAGACGATTATCTCAGGATGGCAATATAAACAAACGAAACTTTTAGTAGATTTCTACTTATTTTATTAAATATTGTCTCCACCAAACAGGACAAGCTTGCATCTGTTATAGTTTTGGAGAAAAATGTGTTCATTTCTTGTATGCGCGAAATGCCTTAAAAATGGCTTTAAAATGGATTTGGAGCATGGAGACGATTATCTCGGGATTGCAAGATAACCAAACAAAACTTTTAGTGGATTTCTACTTATTTTATTAAATATCATCTCCACCAAACAGGACAAGCTTGCATGTGTTATAGTTTTGGAGAAAAATGTGTTCATTTCATGTATGCGCAAAATGCCTTTGAAATGGCTTTAAAATGGATTTGGAGCATGGAGACGATTATCTCAGGATGGCAATATAAACAAACGAAACTTTTAGTAGATTTCTACTTATTTTATTAAATATTATCTCCACCAAACAGGACAAGCTTGCATCTGTTATAGTTTTGGAGAAAAATGTGTTCATTTCATGTATGCGCGAAATGCCTTAAAAATGGCTTTAAAATGGATTTGGAGCATGGAGACGATTATCTCGGGATTGCAAGATAACCAAACAAAACTTTTAGTGGATTTCTACTTATTTTATTAAATATCATCTCCACCAAACAGGACAAGCTTGCATCTGTTATAGTTTTGGAGAAAAATGTGTTCATTTCATGTATGCGCGAAATGCCTTAAAAATGGCTTTAAAATGGATTTGGAGCATGGAGACGATTATCTCGGGATTGCAAGATAACCAAACAAAACTTTTAGTGGATTTCTACTTATTTTATTAAATATCATCTCCACCAAACAGGACAAGCTTGCATGTGTTATAGTTTTGGAGAAAAATGTGTTCATTTCATGTATGCGCAAAATGCCTTTGAAATGGCTTTAAAATGGATTTGGAGCATGGAGACGATTATCTCAGGATGGCAATATAAACAAACGAAACTTTTAGTAGATTTCTACTTATTTTATTAAATATTATCTCCACCAAACAGGACAAGCTTGCATCTGTTATAGTTTTGGAGAAAAATGTGTTCATTTCATGTATGCGCGAAATGCCTTAAAAATGGCTTTAAACTGGATTTGGAGCATGGAGACGATTATCTCGGGATTGCAAGATAACCAAACAAAACTTTTAGTGGATTTCTACTTATTTTATTAAATATCATCTCCACCAAACAGGATAAGCTTGCATCTGTTATAGTTTTGGAGAAAAATGTGTTCATTTCATGTATGCGCGAAATGCCTTAAAAATGGCTTTTGGCTTTAAAATGGATTTGGAGCATGGAGACGATTATCTCGGGATTGCAAGATAACCAAACAAAACTTTTAGTGGATTTCTACTTATTTTATTAAATATCATCTCCACCAAACAGGACAAGCTTGCATGTGTTATAGTTTTGGAGAAAAATGTGTTCATTTCATGTATGCGCAAAATGCCTTTGAAATGGCTTTAAAATGGATTTGGAGCATGGAGACGATTATCTCAGGATGGCAATATAAACAAACGAAACTTTTAGTAGATTTCTACTTATTTTATTAAATATTATCTCCACCAAACAGGACAAGCTTGCATCTGTTATAGTTTTGGAGAAAAATGTGTTCATTTCATGCATGCGCAAAATGCCTTTGAAATGGCTTTAAAATGGATTTGGAGCATGGAGACGATTATCTCAGGATGGCAATATAAACAAACGAAACTTTTAGTAGATTTCTACTTATTTTATTAAATATTATCTCCACCAAACAGGACAAGCTTGCATCTGTTATAGTTTTGGAGAAAAATGTGTTCATTTCATGTATGCGCGAAATGCCTTAAAAATGGCTTTAAAATGGATTTGGAGCATGGAGACGATTATCTCGGGATTGCAAGATAACCAAACAAAACTTTTAGTGGATTTCTACTTATTTTATTAAATATCATCTCCACCAAACAGGACAAGCTTGCATGTGTTATAGTTTTGGAGAAAAATGTGTTCATTTCATGTATGCGCAAAATGCCTTTGAAATGGCTTTAAAATGGATTTGGAGCATGTAGACGATTATCTCAGGATGGCAATATAAACAAACGAAACTTTTAGTAGATTTCTACTTATTTTATTAAATATTATCTCCACCAAACAGGACAAGCTTGCATCTGTTATAGTTTTGGAGAAAAATGTGTTCATTTCATGTATGCGCGAAATGCCTTAAAAATGGCTTTAAAATGGATTTGGAGCATGGAGACGATTATCTCGGGATTGCAAGATAACCAAACAAAACTTTTAGTGGATTTCTACTTATTTTATTAAATATCATCTCCACCAAACAGGACAAGCTTGCATGTGTTATAGTTTTGGAGAAAAATGTGTTCATTTCATGTATGCGCAAAATGCCTTTGAAATGGCTTTAAAATGGATTTGGAGCATGGAGACGATTATCTCAGGATGGCAATATAAACAAACGAAACTTTTAGTAGATTTCTACTTATTTTATTAAATATCATCTCCACCAAACAGAACAAGCTTGCATCTGTTATAGTTTTGGAGAAAAATGTGTTCATTTCATGTATGCGCGAAATGCCTTAAAAATGGCTTTAAAATGGATTTGGAGCATGGAGACGATTATCTCGGGATTGCAAGATAACCAAACAAAACTTTTAGTGGATTTCTACTTATTTTATTAAATATCATCTCCACCAAACAGGACAAGCTTGCATGTGTTATAGTTTTGGAGAAAAATGTGTTCATTTCATGTATGCGCAAAATGCCTTTGAAATGGCTTTAAAATGGATTTGGAGCATGGAGACGATTATCTCAGGATGGCAATATAAACAAACGAAACTTTTAGTAGATTTCTACTTATTTTATTAAATATTATCTCCACCAAACAGGACAAGCTTGCATCTGTTATAGTTTTGGAGAAAAATGTGTTCATTTCTTGTATGCGCGAAATGCCTTAAAAATGGCTTTAAAATGGATTTGGAGCATGGAGACGATTATCTCGGGATTGCAAGATAACCAAACAAAACTTTTAGTGGATTTCTACTTATTTTATTAAATATCATCTCCACCAAACAGGACAAGCTTGCATGTGTTATAGTTTTGGAGAAAAATGTGTTCATTTCATGTATGCGCAAAATGCCTTTGAAATGGCTTTAAAATGGATTTGGAGCATGGAGACGATTATCTCAGGATGGCAATATAAACAAACGAAACTTTTAGTAGATTTCTACTTATTTTATTAAATATTATCTCCACCAAACAGGACAAGCTTGCATCTGTTATAGTTTTGGAGAAAAATGTGTTCATTTCATGTATGCGCGAAATGCCTTAAAAATGGCTTTAAAATGGATTTGGAGCATGGAGACGATTATCTCAGGATTGCAAGATAACCAAACAAAACTTTTAGTGGATTTCTACTTATTTTATTAAATATCATCTCCACCAAACAGGACAAGCTTGCATCTGTTATAGTTTTGGAGAAAAATGTGTTCATTTCATGTATGCGCGAAATGCCTTAAAAATGGCTTTAAAATGGATTTGGAGCATGGAGACGATTATCTCGGGATTGCAAGATAACCAAACAAAACTTTTAGTGGATTTCTACTTATTTTATTAAATATCATCTCCACCAAACAGGACAAGCTTGCATGTGTTATAGTTTTGGAGAAAAATGTGTTCATTTCATGTATGCGCAAAATGCCTTTGAAATGGCTTTAAAATGGATTTGGAGCATGGAGACGATTATCTCAGGATGGCAATATAAACAAACGAAACTTTTAGTAGATTTCTACTTATTTTATTAAATATTATCTCCACCAAACAGGACAAGCTTGCATCTGTTATAGTTTTGGAGAAAAATGTGTTCATTTCATGTATGCGCGAAATGCCTTAAAAATGGCTTTAAAATGGATTTGGAGCATGGAGACGATTATCTCGGGATTGCAAGATAACCAAACAAAACTTTTAGTGGATTTCTACTTATTTTATTAAATATCATCTCCACCAAACAGGACAAGCTTGCATCTGTTATAGTTTTGGAGAAAAATGTGTTCATTTCATGTATGCGCGAAATGCCTTAAAAATGGCTTTAAAATGGATTTGGAGCATGGAGACGATTATCTCGGGATTGCAAGATAACCAAACAAAACTTTTAGTGGATTTCTACTTATTTTATTAAATATCATCTCCACCAAACAGGACAAGCTTGCATGTGTTATAGTTTTGGAGAAAAATGTGTTCATTTCATGTATGCGCAAAATGCCTTTGAAATGGCTTTAAAATGGATTTGGAGCATGGAGACGATTATCTCAGGATGGCAATATAAACAAACGAAACTTTTAGTAGATTTCTACTTATTTTATTAAATATTATCTCCACCAAACAGGACAAGCTTGCATCTGTTATAGTTTTGGAGAAAAATGTGTTCATTTCATGCATGCGCAAAATGCCTTTGAAATGGCTTTAAAATGGATTTGGAGCATGGAGACGATTATCTCAGGATGGCAATATAAACAAACGAAACTTTTAGTAGATTTCTACTTATTTTATTAAATATTATCTCCACCAAACAGGACAAGCTTGCATCTGTTATAGTTTTGGAGAAAAATGTGTTCATTTCATGTATGCGCGAAATGCCTTAAAAATGGCTTTAAAATGGATTTGGAGCATGGAGACGATTATCTCGGGATTGCAAGATAACCAAACAAAACTTTTAGTGGATTTCTACTTATTTTATTAAATATCATCTCCACCAAACAGGACAAGCTTGCATGTGTTATAGTTTTGGAGAAAAATGTGTTCATTTCATGTATGCGCAAAATGCCTTTGAAATGGCTTTAAAATGGATTTGGAGCATGTAGACGATTATCTCAGGATGGCAATATAAACAAACGAAACTTTTAGTAGATTTCTACTTATTTTATTAAATATTATCTCCACCAAACAGGACAAGCTTGCATCTGTTATAGTTTTGGAGAAAAATGTGTTCATTTTATGTATGCGCGAAATGCCTTAAAAATGGCTTTAAAATGGATTTGGAGCATGGAGACGATTATCTCGGGATTGCAAGATAACCAAACAAAACTTTTAGTGGATTTCTACTTATTTTATTAAATATCATCTCCACCAAACAGGACAAGCTTGCATGTGTTATAGTTTTGGAGAAAAATGTGTTCATTTCATGTATGCGCAAAATGCCTTTGAAATGGCTTTAAAATGGATTTGGAGCATGGAGACGATTATCTCAGGATGGCAATATAAACAAACGAAACTTTTAGTAGATTTCTACTTATTTTATTAAATATTATCTCCACCAAACAGGACAAGCTTGCATCTGTTATAGTTTTGGAGAAAAATGTGTTCATTTCATGTATGCGCGAAATGCCTTAAAAATGGCTTTAAAATGGATTTGGAGCATGGAGACGATTATCTCGGGATTGCAAGATAACCAAACAAAACTTTTAGTGGATTTCTACTTATTTTATTAAATATCATCTCCACCAAACAGGACAAGCTTGCATCTGTTATAGTTTTGGAGAAAAATGTGTTCATTTCATGTATGCGCGAAATGCCTTAAAAATGGCTTTAAAATGGATTTGGAGCATGGAGACGATTATCTCGGGATTGCAAGATAACCAAACAAAACTTTTAGTGGATTTCTACTTATTTTATTAAATATCATCTCCACCAAACAGGACAAGCTTGCATGTGTTATAGTTTTGGAGAAAAATGTGTTCATTTCATGTATGCGCAAATGCCTTTGAAATGGCTTTAAAATGGATTTGGAGCATAGAGACGATTATCTCAGGATGGCAATATAAACAAACGAAACTTTTAGTAGATTTCTACTTATTTTATTAAATATTATCTCCACCAAACAGGACAAGCTTGCATCTGTTATAGTTTTGGAGAAAAATGTGTTCATTTCATGTATGCGTGAAATGCCTTAAAAATGGCTTTAAAATGGATTTGGAGCATGGAGACGATTATCTCGGGATTGCAAGATAACCAAACAAAACTTTTAGTGGATTTCTACTTATTTTATTAAATATCATCTCCACCAAACAGGACAAGCTTGCATCTGTTATAGTTTTGGAGAAAAATGTGTTCATTTCATGTATGCGCGAAATGCCTTAAAAATGGCTTTAAAATGGATTTGGAGCATGGAGACGATTATCTCGGGATTGCAAGATAACCAAACAAAACTTTTAGTGGATTTCTACTTATTTTATTAAATATCATCTCCACCAAACAGGACAAGCTTGCATCTGTTATAGTTTTGGAGAAAAATGTGTTCATTTCATGTATGCGCGAAATGCCTTAAAAATGGCTTTAAAATGGATTTGGAGCATGGAGACGATTATCTCGGGATTGCAAGATAACCAAACAAAACTTTTAGTGGATTTCTACTTATTTTATTAAATATCATCTCCACCAAACAGGACAAGCTTGCATGTGTTATAGTTTTGGAGAAAAATGTGTTCATTTCATGTATGCGCGAAATGCCTTTGAAATGGCTTTAAAATGGATTTGGAGCATGGAGACGATTATCTCAGGATGGCAATATAAACAAACGAAACTTTTAGTAGATTTCTACTTATTTTATTAAATATTATTTCCACCAAACAGGACAAGCTTGCATGTGTTATAGTTTTGGAGAAAAATGTGTTCATTTCATGTATGCGCGAAATGCCTTAAAAATGGCTTTAAAATGGATTTGGAGCATGGAGACGATTATCTCGGGATTGCAAGATAACCAAACAAAACTTTTAGTGGATTTCTACTTATTTTATTAAATATCATCTCCACCAAACAGGACAAGCTTGCATCTGTTATAGTTTTGGAGAAAAATGTGTTCATTTCATGTATGCGCGAAATGCCTTAAAAATGGCTTTAAAATGGATTTGGAGCATGGAGACGATTATCTCGGGATTGCAAGATAACCAAACAAAACTTTTAGTGGATTTCTACTTATTTTATTAAATATCATCTCCACCAAACAGGACAAGCTTGCATGTGTTATAGTTTTGGAGAAAAATGTGTTCATTTCATGTATGCGCGAAATGCCTTAAAAATGGCTTTAAAATGGATTTGGAGCATGGAGACGATTATCTCGGGATTGCAAGATAACCAAACAAAACTTTTAGTGGATTTCTACTTATTTTATTAAATATCATCTCCACCAAACAGGACAAGCTTGCATCTGTTATAGTTTTGGAGAAAAATGTGTTCATTTCATGTATGCGCGAAATGCCTTAAAAATGGCTTTAAAATGGATTTGGAGCATGGAGACGATTATCTCGGGATTGCAATATAACCAAACAAAACTTTTAGTGGATTTCTACTTATTTTATTAAATATCATCTCCACCAAACAGGACAAGCTTGCATCTGTTATAGTTTTGGAGAAAAATGTGTTCATTTCATGTATGCGCGAAATGCCTTAAAAATGGCTTTAAAATGGATTTGGAGCATGGAGACGATTATCTCGGGATTGCAAGATAACCAAACAAAACTTTTAGTGGATTTCTACTTATTTTATTAAATATCATCTCCACCAAACAGGACAAGCTTGCATCTGTTATAGTTTTGGAGAAAAATGTGTTCATTTCATGTATGCGCGAAATGCCTTAAAAATGGCTTTAAAATGGATTTGGAGCATGGAGACGATTATCTCGGGATTGCAAGATAACCAAACAAAACTTTTAGTGGATTTCTACTTATTTTATTAAATATCATCTCCACCAAACAGGACAAGCTTGCATCTGTTATAGTTTTGGAGAAAAATGTGTTCATTTCATGTATGCGCGAAATGCCTTAAAAATGGCTTTAAAATGGATTTGGAGCATGGAGACGATTATCTCGGGATTGCAAGATAACCAAACAAAACTTTTAGTGGATTTCTACTTATTTTATTAAATATCATCTCCACCAAACAGGACAAGCTTGCATGTGTTATAGTTTTGGAGAAAAATGTGTTCATTTCATGTATGCGCGAAATGCCTTAAAAATGGCTTTAAAATGGATTTGGAGCATGGAGACGATTATCTCGGGATTGCAAGATAACCAAACAAAACTTTTAGTGGATTTCTACTTATTGTATTAAATATCATCTCCACCAAACAGGACAAGCTTGCATCTGTTATAGTTTTGGAGAAAAATGTGTTCATTTCATGTATGCGCGAAATGCCTTAAAAATGGCTTTAAAATGGATTTGGAGCATGGAGACGATTATCTCGGGATTGCAAGATAACCAAACAAAACTTTTAGTGGATTTCTACTTATTTTATTAAATATCATCTCCACCAAACAGGACAAGCTTGCATGTGTTATAGTTTTGGAGAAAAATGTGTTCATTTCATGTATGCGCAAAATGCCTTTGAAATGGCTTTAAAATGGATTTGGAGCATGGAGACGATTATCTCAGGATGGCAATATAAACAAACGAAACTTTTAGTAGATTTCTACTTATTTTATTAAATAGTGTCTCCACCAAACAGGACAAGCTTGCATCTGTTATAGTTTTGGAGAAAAATGTGTTCATTTCATGTATGCGCGAAATGCCTTAAAAATGGCTTTAAAATGGATTTGGAGCATGGAGACGATTATCTCAGGATGGCAATATAAACAAACGAAACTTTTAGTAGATTTCTACTTATTTTATTAAATATCATCTCCACCAAACAGGACAAGCTTGCATCTGTTATAGTTTTGGAGAAAAATGTGTTCATTTCATGTATGCGCGAAATGCCTTAAAAATGGCTTTAAAATGGATTTGGAGCATGGAGACGATTATCTCGGGATTGCAAGATAACCAAACAAAACTTTTAGTGGATTTCTACTTATCTTATTAAATATTATCTCCACCAAACAGGACAAGCTTGCATCTGTTATAGTTTTGGAGAAAAATGTGTTCATTTCATGTATGCGCGAAATGCCTTAAAAATGGCTTTAAAATAAATTTGGAGCATGGAGACGATTATCTCGGGATTGCAAGATAACCAAACAAAACTTTTAGTGGATTTCTACTTATTTTATTAAATATCATCTCCACCAAACAGGACAAGCTTGCATCTGTTATAGTTTTGGAGAAAAATGTGTTCATTTCATGTATGCGCGAAATGCCTTAAAAATGGCTTTAAAATGGATTTGGAGCATGGAGACGATTATCTCGGGATTGCAAGATAACCAAACAAAACTTTTAGTGGATTTCTACTTATTTTATTAAATATCATCTCCACCAAACAGGACAAGCTTGCATGTGTTATAGTTTTGGAGAAAAATGTGTTCATTTCATGTATGCGCAAAATGCCTTTGAAATGGCTTTAAAATGGATTTGGAGCATGGAGACGATTATCTCAGGATGGCAATATAAACAAACGAAACTTTTAGTAGATTTCTACTTATTTTATTAAATATTATCTCCACCAAACAGGACAAGCTTGCATCTGTTATAGTTTTGGAGAAAAATGTGTTCATTTCATGTATGCGCGAAATGCCTTAAAAATGGCTTTAAAATGGATTTGGAGCATGGAGACGATTATCTCGGGATTGCAAGATAACCAAACAAAACTTTTAGTGGATTTCTACTTATTTTATTAAATATCATCTCCACCAAACAGGACAAGCTTGCATCTGTTATAGTTTTGGAGAAAAATGTGTTCATTTCATGTATGCGCGAAATGCCTTAAAATGGCTTTAAAATGGATTTGGAGCATGGAGACGATTATCTCGGGATTGCAAGATAACCAAACAAAACTTTTAGTGGATTTCTACTTATTTTATTAAATATCATCTCCACCAAACAGGACAAGCTTGCATCTGTTATAGTTTTGGAGAAAAATGTGTTCATTTCATGTATGCGCGAAATGCCTTAAAAATGGCTTTAAAATGGATTTGGAGCATGGAGACGATTATCTCGGGATTGCAAGATAACCAAACAAAACTTTTAGTGGATTTCTACTTATTTTATTAAATATCATCTCCACCAAACAGGACAAGCTTGCATCTGTTATAGTTTTGGAGAAAAATGTGTTCATTTCATGTATGCGCGAAATGCCTTAAAAATGGCTTTAAAATGGATTTGGAGCATGGAGACGATTATCTCAGGATGGCAATATAAACAAACGAAACTTTTAGTAGATTTCTACTTATTGTATTAAATATCATCTCCACCAAACAGGACAAGCTTGCATCTGTTATAGTTTTGGAGAAAAATGTGTTCATTTCATGTATGCGCGAAATGCCTTAAAAATGGCTTTAAAATGGATTTGGAGCATGGAGACGATTATCTCGGGATTGCAAGATAACCAAACAAAACTTTTAGTGGATTTCTACTTATTTTATTAAATATCATCTCCACCAAACAGGACAAGCTTGCATGTGTTATAGTTTTGGAGAAAAATGTGTTCATTTCATGTATGCGCGAAATGCCTTAAAAATGGCTTTAAAATGGATTTGGAGCATGGAGACGATTATCTCAGGATGGCAATATAAACAAACGAAACTTTTAGTAGATTTCTACTTATTTTATTAAATATCATCTCCACCAAACAGGACAAGCTTGCATCTGTTATAGTTTTGGAGAAAAATGTGTTCATTTCATGTATGCGCGAAATGCCTTAAAAATGGCTTTAAAATGGATTTGGAGCATGGAGACGATTATCTCGGGATTGCAAGATAACCAAACAAAACTTTTAGTGGATTTCTACTTATTTTATTAAATATCATCTCCACCAAACAGGACAAGCTTGCATGTGTTATAGTTTTGGAGAAAAATGTGTTCATTTCATGTATGCGCGAAATGCCTTAAAAATGGCTTTAAAATGGATTTGGAGCATGGAGACGATTATCTCGGGATTGCAAGATAACCAAACAAAACTTTTAGTGGATTTCTACTTATTTTATTAAATATCATCTCCACCAAACAGGACAAGCTTGCATCTGTTATAGTTTTGGAGAAAAATGTGTTCATTTCATGTATGCGCGAAATGCCTTAAAAATGGCTTTAAAATGGATTTGGAGCATGGAGACGATTATCTCGGGATTGCAAGATAACCAAACAAAACTTTTAGTGGATTTCTACTTATTTTATTAAATATCATCTCCACCAAACAGGACAAGCTTGCATGTGTTATAGTTTTGGAGAAAAATGTGTTCATTTCATGTATGCGCAAAATGCCTTTGAAATGGCTTTAAAATGGATTTGGAGCATGGAGACGATTATCTCAGGATGGCAATATAAACAAACGAAACTTTTAGTAGATTTCTACTTATTTTATTAAATATTATCTCCACCAAACAGGACAAGCTTGCATCTGTTATAGTTTTGGAGAAAAATGTGTTCATTTCATGTATGCGCGAAATGCCTTAAAAATGGCTTTAAAATGGATTTGGAGCATGGAGACGATTATCTCAGGATGGCAATATAAACAAACGAAACTTTTAGTAGATTTCTACTTATTTTATTAAATATCATCTCCACCAAACAGGACAAGCTTGCATCTGTTATAGTTTTGGAGAAAAATGTGTTCATTTCATGTATGCGCGAAATGCCTTAAAAATGGCTTTAAAATGGATTTGGAGCATGGAGACGATTATCTCGGGATTGCAAGATAACCAAACAAAACTTTTAGTGGATTTCTACTTATCTTATTAAATATCATCTCCACCAAACAGGACAAGCTTGCATCTGTTATAGTTTTGGAGAAAAATGTGTTCATTTCATGTATGCGCGAAATGCCTTAAAAATGGCTTTAAAATGGATTTGGAGCATGGAGACGATTATCTCGGGATTGCAAGATAACCAAACAAAACTTTTAGTGGATTTCTACTTATTTTATTAAATATCATCTCCACCAAACAGGACAAGCTTGCATCTGTTATAGTTTTGGAGAAAAATGTGTTCATTTCATGTATGCGCGAAATGCCTTAAAAATGGCTTTAAAATGGATTTGGAGCATGGAGACGATTATCTCGGGATTGCAAGATAACCAAACAAAACTTTTAGTGGATTTCTACTTATTTTATTAAATATCATCTCCACCAAACAGGACAAGCTTGCATGTGTTATAGTTTTGGAGAAAAATGTGTTCATTTCATGTATGCGCAAAATGCCTTTGAAATGGCTTTAAAATGGATTTGGAGCATGGAGACGATTATCTCAGGATAGCAATATAAACAAACGAAACTTTTAGTAGATTTCTACTTATTTTATTAAATATTATCTCCACCAAACAGGACAAGCTTGCATCTGTTATAGTTTTGGAGAAAAATGTGTTCATTTCATGTATGCGCGAAATGCCTTAAAAATGGCTTTAAAATGGATTTGGAGCATGGAGACGATTATCTCGGGATTGCAAGATAACCAAACAAAACTTTTAGTGGATTTCTACTTATTTTATTAAATATCATCTCCACCAAACAGGACAAGCTTGCATCTGTTATAGTTTTGGAGAAAAATGTGTTCATTTCATGTATGCGCGAAATGCCTTAAAATGGCTTTAAAATGGATTTGGAGCATGGAGACGATTATCTCGGGATTGCAAGATAACCAAACAAAATTTTTAGTGGATTTCTACTTATTTTATTAAATATCATCTCCACCAAACAGGACAAGCTTGCATCTGTTATATTTTTGGAGAAAAATGTGTTCATTTCATGTATGCGCGAAATGCCTTAAAAATGGCTTTAAAATGGATTTGGAGCATGGAGACGATTATCTCGGGATTGCAAGATAACCAAACAAAACTTTTAGTGGATTTCTACTTATTTTATTAAATATCATCTCCACCAAACAGGACAAGCTTGCATCTGTTATAGTTTTGGAGAAAAATGTGTTCATTTCATGTATGCGCGAAATGCCTTAAAAATGGCTTTAAAATGGATTTGGAGCATGGAGACGATTATCTCAGGATGGCAATATAAACAAACGAAACTTTTAGTAGATTTCTACTTATTTTATTAAATATCATCTCCACCAAACAGGACAAGCTTGCATCTGTTATAGTTTTGGAGAAAAATGTGTTCATTTCATGTATGCGCGAAATGCCTTAAAAATGGCTTTAAAATGGATTTGGAGCATGGAGACGATTATCTCGGGATTGCAAGATAACCAAACAAAACTTTTAGTGGATTTCTACTTATTTTATTAAATATCATCTCCACCAAACAGGACAAGCTTGCATGTGTTATAGTTTTGGAGAAAAATGTGTTCATTTCATGTATGCGCGAAATGCCTTAAAAATGGCTTTAAAATGGATTTGGAGCATGGAGACGATTATCTCGGGATTGCAAGATAACCAAACAAAACTTTTAGTGGATTTCTACTTATTTTATTAAATATCATCTCCACCAAACAGGACAAGCTTGCATCTGTTATAGTTTTGGAGAAAAATGTGTTCATTTCATGTATGCGCGAAATGCCTTAAAAATGGCTTTAAAATGGATTTGGAGCATGGAGACGATTATCTCGGGATTGCAAGATAACCAAACAAAACTTTTAGTGGATTTCTACTTATTTTATTAAATATCATCTCCACCAAACAGGACAAGCTTGCATGTGTTATAGTTTTGGAGAAAAATGTGTTCATTTCATGAATGCGCAAAATGCCTTTGAAATGGCTTTAAAATGGATTTGGAGCATGGAGACGATTATCTCAGGATGGCAATATAAACAAACGAAACTTTTAGTAGATTTCTACTTATTTTATTAAATATTATCTCCACCAAACAGGACAAGCTTGCATCTGTTATAGTTTTGGAGAAAAATGTGTTCATTTCATGTATGCGCGAAATGCCTTAAAAATGGCTTTAAAATGGATTTGGAGCATGGAGACGATTATCTCAGGATGGCAATATAAACAAACGAAACTTTTAGTAGATTTCTACTTATTTTATTAAATATCATCTCCACCAAACAGGACAAGCTTGCATGTGTTATAGTTTTGGAGAAAAATGTGTTCATTTCATGTATGCGCGAAATGCCTTAAAAATGGCTTTAAAATGGATTTGGAGCATGGAGACGATTATCTCGGGATTGCAAGATAACCAAACAAAACTTTTAGTGGATTTCTACTTATTTTATTAAATATCATCTCCACCAAACAGGACAAGCTTGCATCTGTTATAGTTTTGGAGAAAAATGTGTTCATTTCATGTATGCGCGAAATGCCTTAAAAATGGCTTTAAAATGGATTTGGAGCATGGAGACGATTATCTCGGGATTGCAAGATAACCAAACAAAACTTTTAGTGGATTTCTACTTATTTTATTAAATATCATCTCCACCAAACAGGACAAGCTTGCATGTGTTATAGTTTTGGAGAAAAATGTGTTCATTTCATGAATGCGCAAAATGCCTTTGAAATGGCTTTAAAATGGATTTGGAGCATGGAGACGATTATCTCAGGATGGCAATATAAACAAACGAAACTTTTAGTAGATTTCTACTTATTTTATTAAATATTATCTCCACCAAACAGGACAAGCTTGCATCTGTTATAGTTTTGGAGAAAAATGTGTTCATTTCATGTATGCGCGAAATGCCTTAAAAATGGCTTTAAAATGGATTTGGAGCATGGAGACGATTATCTCAGGATGGCAATATAAACAAACGAAACTTTTAGTAGATTTCTACTTATTTTATTAAATATCATCTCCACCAAACAGGACAAGCTTGCATCTGTTATAGTTTTGGAGAAAAATGTGTTCATTTCATGTATGCGCGAAATGCCTTAAAAATGGCTTTAAAATGGATTTGGAGCATGGAGACGATTATCTCGGGATTGCAAGATAACCAAACAAAACTTTTAGTGGATTTCTACTTATCTTATTAAATATCATCTCCACCAAACAGGACAAGCTTGCATCTGTTATAGTTTTGGAGAAAAATGTGTTCATTTCATGTATGCGCGAAATGCCTTAAAAATGGCTTTAAAATGGATTTGGAGCATGGAGACGATTATCTCGGGATTGCAAGATAACCAAACAAAACTTTTAGTGGATTTCTACTTATTTTATTAAATATCATCTCCACCAAACAGGACAAGCTTGCATGTGTTATAGTTTTGGAGAAAAATGTGTTCATTTCATGTATGCGCAAAATGCCTTTGAAATGGCTTTAAAATGGATTTGGAGCATGGAGACGATTATCTCAGGATGGCAATATAAACAAACGAAACTTTTAGTAGATTTCTACTTATTTTATTAAATATTATCTCCACCAAACAGGACAAGCTTGCATCTGTTATAGTTTTGGAGAAAAATGTGTTCATTTCATGTATGCGCAAAATGCCTTTGAAATGGCTTTAAAATGGATTTGGAGCATGGAGACGATTATCTCGGGATGGCAATATAAACAAACGAAACTTTTAGTAGATTTCTACTTATTTTATTAAATATTATCTCCACCAAACAGGACAAGCTTGCATCTGTTATAGTTTTGGAGAAAAATGTGTTCATTTCATGTATGCGCGAAATGCCTTAAAAATGGCTTTAAAATGGATTTGGAGCATGGAGACGATTATCTCGGGATTGCAAGATAACCAAACAAAACTTTTAGTGGATTTCTACTTATTTTATTAAATATCATCTCCACCAAACAGGACAAGCTTGCATCTGTTATAGTTTTGGAGAAAAATGTGTTCATTTCATGTATGCGCGAAATGCCTTAAAAATGGCTTTAAAATGGATTTGGAGCATGGAGACGATTATCTCGGGATTGCAAGATAACCAAACAAAACTTTTAGTGGATTTCTACTTATTTTATTAAATATCATCTCCACCAAACAGGACAAGCTTGCATCTGTTATAGTTTTGGAGAAAAATGTGTTCATTTCATGTATGCGCGAAATGCCTTAAAAATGGCTTTAAAATGGATTTGGAGCATGGAGACGATTATCTCGGGATTGCAAGATAACCAAACAAAACTTTTAGTGGATTTCTACTTATTTTATTAAATATCATCTCCACCAAACAGGACAAGCTTGCATGTGTTATAGTTTTGGAGAAAAATGTGTTCATTTCATGTATGCGCAAAATGCCTTTGAAATGGCTTTAAAATGGATTTGGAGCATGGAGACGATTATCTCAGGATGGCAATATAAACAAACGAAACTTTTAGTAGATTTCTACTTATTTTATTAAATATTATCTCCACCAAACAGGACAAGCTTGCATCTGTTATAGTTTTGGAGAAAAATGTGTTCATTTCATGTATGCGCGAAATGCCTTAAAAATGGCTTTAAAATGGATTTGGAGCATGGAGACGATTATCTCGGGATTGCAAGATAACCAAACAAAACTTTTAGTGGATTTCTACTTATTTTATTAAATATCATCTCCACCAAACAGGACAAGCTTGCATGTGTTATAGTTTTGGAGAAAAATGTGTTCATTTCATGTATGCGCAAAATGCCTTTGAAATGGCTTTAAAATGGATTTGGAGCATGGAGACGATTATCTCAGGATGGCAATATAAACAAACGAAACTTTTAGTAGATTTCTACTTATTTTATTAAATATTATCTCCACCAAACAGGACAAGCTTGCATCTGTTATAGTTTTGGAGAAAAATGTGTTCATTTCATGTATGCGCGAAATGCCTTAAAAATGGCTTTAAAATGGATTTGGAGCATGGAGACGATTATCTCGGGATTGCAAGATAACCAAACAAAACTTTTAGTGGATTTCTACTTATTTTATTAAATATCATCTCCACCAAACAGGACAAGCTTGCATCTGTTATAGTTTTGGAGAAAAATGTGTTCATTTCATGTATGCGCGAAATGCCTTAAAAATGGCTTTAAAATGGATTTGGAGCATGGAGACGATTATCTCGGGATTGCAAGATAACCAAACAAAACTTTTAGTGGATTTCTACTTATTTTATTAAATATCATCTCCACCAAACAGGACAAGCTTGCATGTGTTATAGTTTTGGAGAAAAATGTGTTCATTTCATGTATGCGCAAAATGCCTTTGAAATGGCTTTAAAATGGATTTGGAGCATGGAGACGATTATCTCAGGATGGCAATATAAACAAACGAAACTTTTAGTAGATTTCTACTTATTTTATTAAATATTATCTCCACCAAACAGGACAAGCTTGCATCTGTTATAGTTTTGGAGAAAAATGTGTTCATTTCATGTATGCGCAAAATGCCTTTGAAATGGCTTTAAAATGGATTTGGAGCATGGAGACGATTATCTCAGGATGGCAATATAAACAAACGAAACTTTTAGTAGATTTCTACTTATTTTATTAAATATTATCTCCACCAAACAGGACAAGCTTGCATCTGTTATAGTTTTGGAGAAAAATGTGTTCATTTCATGTATGCGCGAAATGCCTTAAAAATGGCTTTAAAATGGATTTGGAGCATGGAGACGATTATCTCGGGATTGCAAGATAACCAAACAAAACTTTTAGTGGATTTCTACTTATTTTATTAAATATCATCTCCACCAAACAGGACAAGCTTGCATCTGTTATAGTTTTGGAGAAAAATGTGTTCATTTCATGTATGCGCGAAATGCCTTAAAAATGGCTTTAAAATGGATTTGGAGCATGGAGACGATTATCTCGGGATTGCAAGATAACCAAACAAAACTTTTAGTGGATTTCTACTTATTTTATTAAATATCATCTCCACCAAACAGGACAAGCTTGCATCTGTTATAGTTTTGGAGAAAAATGTGTTCATTTCATGTATGCGCGAAATGCCTTAAAAATGGCTTTAAAATGGATTTGGAGCATGGAGACGATTATCTCGGGATTGCAAGATAACCAAACAAAACTTTTAGTGGATTTCTACTTATTTTATTAAATATCATCTCCACCAAACAGGACAAGCTTGCATGTGTTATAGTTTTGGAGAAAAATGTGTTCATTTCATGTATGCGCAAAATGCCTTTGAAATGGCTTTAAAATGGATTTGGAGCATGGAGACGATTATCTCAGGATGGCAATATAAACAAACGAAACTTTTAGTAGATTTCTACTTATTTTATTAAATATTATCTCCACCAAACAGGACAAGCTTGCATCTGTTATAGTTTTGGAGAAAAATGTGTTCATTTCTTGTATGCGCGAAATGCCTTAAAAATGGCTTTAAAATGGATTTGGAGCATGGAGACGATTATCTCGGGATTGCAAGATAACCAAACAAAACTTTTAGTGGATTTCTACTTATTTTATTAAATATCATCTCCATCAAACAGGACAAGCTTGCATGTGTTATAGTTTTGGAGAAAAATGTGTTCATTTCATGTATGCGCAAAATGCCTTTGAAATGGCTTTAAAATGGATTTGGAGCATGGAGACGATTATCTCAGGATGGCAATATAAACAAACGAAACTTTTAGTAGATTTCTACTTATTTTATTAAATATTATCTCCACCAAACAGGACAAGCTTGCATCTGTTATAGTTTTGGAGAAAAATGTGTTCATTTCATGTATGCGCGAAATGCCTTAAAAATGGCTTTAAAATGGATTTGGAGCATGGAGACGATTATCTCGGGATTGCAAGATAACCAAACAAAACTTTTAGTGGATTTCTACTTATTTTATTAAATATCATCTCCACCAAACAGGACAAGCTTGCATGTGTTATAGTTTTGGAGAAAAATGTGTTCATTTCATGTATGCGCAAAATGCCTTTGAAATGGCTTTAAAATGGATTTGGAGCATGGAGACGATTATCTCGGGATGGCAATATAAACAAACGAAACTTTTAGTAGATTTCTACTTATTTTATTAAATATTATCTCCACCAAACAGGACAAGCTTGCATCTGTTATAGTTTTGGAGAAAAATGTGTTCATTTCATGTATGCGCGAAATGCCTTAAAAATGGCTTTAAAATGGATTTGGAGCATGGAGACGATTATCTCGGGATTGCAAGATAACCAAACAAAACTTTTAGTGGATTTCTACTTATTTTATTAAATATCATCTCCACCAAACAGGACAAGCTTGCATCTGTTATAGTTTTGGAGAAAAATGTGTTCATTTCATGTATGCGCGAAATGCCTTAAAAATGGCTTTAAAATGGATTTGGAGCATGGAGACGATTATCTCGGGATTGCAAGATAACTAAACAAAACTTTTAGTGGATTTCTACTTATTTTATTAAATATCATCTCCACCAAACAGGACAAGCTTGCATGTGTTATAGTTTTGGAGAAAAATGTGTTCATTTCATGTATGCGCAAAATGCCTTTGAAATGGCTTTAAAATGGATTTGGAGCATGGAGACGATTATCTCAGGATGGCAATATAAACAAACGAAACTTCTAGTAGATTTCTACTTATTTTATTAAATATTATCTCCACCAAACAGGACAAGCTTGCATCTGTTATAGTTTTGGAGAAACATGTGTTCATTTCATGCATGCGCAAAATGCTTTTGAAATGGCTTTAAAATGGATTTGGAGCATGGAGACGATTATCTCAGGATGGCAATATAAACAAACGAAACTTTTAGTAGATTTCTACTTATTTTATTAAATATTATCTCCACCAAACAGGACAAGCTTGCATCTGTTATAGTTTTGGAGAAAAATGTGTTCATTTCATGTATGCGCGAAATGCCTTAAAAATGGCTTTAAAATGGATTTGGAGCATGGAGACGATTATCTCGGGATTGCAAGATAACCAAACAAAACTTTTAGTGGATTTCTACTTATTTTATTAAATATCATCTCCACCAAACAGGACAAGCTTGCATGTGTTATAGTTTTGGAGAAAAATGTGTTCATTTCATGTATGCGCAAAATGCCTTTGAAATGGCTTTAAAATGGATTTGGAGCATGTAGACGATTATCTCAGGATGGCAATATAAACAAACGAAACTTTTAGTAGATTTCTACTTATTTTATTAAATATTATCTCCACCAAACAGGACAAGCTTGCATCTGTTATAGTTTTGGAGAAAAATGTGTTCATTTCATGTATGCGCGAAATGCCTTAAAAATGGCTTTAAAATGGATTTGGAGCATGGAGACGATTATCTCGGGATTGCAAGATAACCAAACAAAACTTTTAGTGGATTTCTACTTATTTTATTAAATATCATCTCCACCAAACAGGACAAGCTTGCATGTGTTATAGTTTTGGAGAAAAATGTGTTCATTTCATGTATGCGCAAAATGCCTTTGAAATGGCTTTAAAATGGATTTGGAGCATGGAGACGATTATCTCAGGATGGCATAATAAACAAACGAAACTTTTAGTAGATTTCTACTTATTTTATTAAATATTATCTCCACCAAACAGGACAAGCTTGCATCTGTTATAGTTTTGGAGAAAAATGTGTTCATTTCATGTATGCGCGAAATGCCTTAAAAATGGCTTTAAAATGGATTTGGAGCATGGAGACGATTATCTCGGGATTGCAAGATAACCAAACAAAACTTTTAGTGGATTTCTACTTATTTTATTAAATATCATCTCCACCAAACAGGACAAGCTTGCATCTGTTATAGTTTTGGAGAAAAATGTGTTCATTTCATGTATGCGCGAAATGCCTTAAAAATGGCTTTAAAATGGATTTGGAGCATGGAGACGATTATCTCGGGATTGCAAGATAACCAAACAAAACTTTTAGTGGATTTCTACTTATTTTATTAAATATCATCTCCACCAAACAGGACAAGCTTGCATCTGTTATAGTTTTGGAGAAAAATGTGTTCATTTCATGTATGCGCGAAATGCCTTAAAAATGGCTTTAAAATGGATTTGGAGCATGGAGACGATTATCTCGGGATTGCAAGATAACCAAACAAAACTTTTAGTGGATTTCTACTTATTTTATTAAATATCATCTCCACCAAACAGGACAAGCTTGCATGTGTTATAGTTTTGGAGAAAAATGTGTTCATTTCATGTATGCGCAAAATGCCTTTGAAATGGCTTTAAAATGGATTTGGAGCATGGAGACGATTATCTCAGGATGGCAATATAAACAAACGAAACTTTTAGTAGATTTCTACTTATTTTATTAAATATTATCTCCACCAAACAGGACAAGCTTGCATCTGTTATAGTTTTGGAGAAAAATGTGTTCATTTCATGTATGCGCGAAATGCCTTAAAAATGGCTTTAAAATGGATTTGGAGCATGGAGACGATTATCTCGGGATTGCAAGATAACCAAACAAAACTTTTAGTGGATTTCTACTTATTTTATTAAATATCATCTCCACCAAACAGGACAAGCTTGCATGTGTTATAGTTTTGGAGAAAAATGTGTTCATTTCATGTATGCGCAAAATGCCTTTGAAATGGCTTTAAAATGGATTTGGAGCATGGAGACGATTATCTCAGGATGGCAATATAAACAAACGAAACTTTTAGTAGATTTCTACTTATTTTATTAAATATTATCTCCACCAAACAGGACAAGCTTGCATCTGTTATAGTTTTGGAGAAAAATGTGTTCATTTCATGTATGCGCGAAATGCCTTAAAAATGGCTTTAAAATGGATTTGGAGCATGGAGACGATTATCTCGGGATTGCAAGATAACCAAACAAAACTTTTAGTGGATTTCTACTTATTTTATTAAATATCATCTCCACCAAACAGGACAAGCTTGCATCTGTTATAGTTTTGGAGAAAAATGTGTTCATTTCATGTATGCGCGAAATGCCTTAAAAATGGCTTTAAAATGGATTTGGAGCATGGAGACGATTATTTCGGGATTGCAAGATAACCAAACAAAACTTTTAGTGGATTTCTACTTATTTTATTAAATATCATCTCCACCAAACAGGACAAGCTTGCATCTGTTATAGTTTTGGAGAAAAATGTGTTCATTTCATGTATGCGCGAAATGCCTTAAAAATGGCTTTAAAATGGATTTGGAGCATGGAGACGATTATCTCGGGATTGCAAGATAACCAAACAAAACTTTTAGTGGATTTCTACTTATTTTATTAAATATCATCTCCACCAAACAGGACAAGCTTGCATGTGTTATAGTTTTGGAGAAAAATGTGTTCATTTCATGTATGCGCAAAATGCCTTTGAAATGGCTTTAAAATGGATTTGGAGCATGGAGACGATTATCTCAGGATGGCAATATAAACAAACGAAACTTTTAGTAGATTTCTACTTATTTTATTAAATATTATCTCCACCAAACAGGACAAGCTTGCATCTGTTATAGTTTTGGAGAAAAATGTGTTCATTTCATGTATGCGCGAAATGCCTTAAAAATGGCTTTAAAATGGATTTGGAGCATGGAGACGATTATCTCGGGATTGCAAGATAACCAAACAAAACTTTTAGTGGATTTCTACTTATTTTATTAAATATCATCTCCACCAAACAGGACAAGCTTGCATGTGTTATAGTTTTGGAGAAAAATGTGTTCATTTCATGTATGCGCAAAATGCCTTTGAAATGGCTTTAAAATGGATTTGGAGCATGGAGACGATTATCTCAGGATGGCAATATAAACAAACGAAACTTTTAGTAGAT
Source organism: Anomaloglossus baeobatrachus (assembly GCF_048569485.1). Classification (NCBI taxonomy): domain Eukaryota; kingdom Metazoa; phylum Chordata; class Amphibia; order Anura; family Aromobatidae; genus Anomaloglossus; species Anomaloglossus baeobatrachus. The sequence goes on along the minus strand of NW_027442090.1, from coordinate 1,362,503 downwards.
TTCTACTTATTTTATTAAATATTATCTCCACCAAACAGGACAAGCTTGCATCTGTTATAGTTTTGGAGAAAAATGTGTTCATTTCATGTATGCGCGAAATGCCTTAAAAATGGCTTTAAAATGGATTTGGAGCATGGAGACGATTATCTCGGGATTGCAAGATAACCAAACAAAACTTTTAGTGGATTTCTACTTATTTTATTAAATATCATCTCCACCAAACAGGACAAGCTTGCATCTGTTATAGTTTTGGAGAAAAATGTGTTCATTTCATGTATGCGCGAAATGCCTTAAAAATGGCTTTAAAATGGATTTGGAGCATGGAGACGATTATCTCGGGATTGCAAGATAACCAAACAAAACTTTTAGTGGATTTCTACTTATTTTATTAAATATCATCTCCACCAAACAGGACAAGCTTGCATGTGTTATAGTTTTGGAGAAAAATGTGTTCATTTCATGTATGCGCAAAATGCCTTTGAAATGGCTTTAAAATGGATTTGGAGCATGGAGACGATTATCTCAGGATGGCAATATAAACAAACGAAACTTTTAGTAGATTTCTACTTATTTTATTAAATATTATCTCCACCAAACAGGACAAGCTTGCATCTGTTATAGTTTTGGAGAAACATGTGTTCATTTCATGCATGCGCAAAATGCCTTTGAAATGGCTTTAAAATGGATTTGGAGCATGGAGACGATTATCTCAGGATGGCAATATAAACAAACGAAACTTTTAGTAGATTTCTACTTATTTTATTAAATATTATCTCCACCAAACAGGACAAGCTTGCATCTGTTATAGTTTTGGAGAAAAATGTGTTCATTTCATGTATGCGCGAAATGCCTTAAAAATGGCTTTAAAATGGATTTGGAGCATGGAGACGATTATCTCGGGATTGCAAGATAACCAAACAAAACTTTTAGTGGATTTCTACTTATTTTATTAAATATCATCTCCACCAAACAGGACAAGCTTGCATGTGTTATAGTTTTGGAGAAAAATGTGTTCATTTCATGTATGCGCAAAATGCCTTTGAAATGGCTTTAAAATGGATTTGGAGCATGTAGACGATTATCTCAGGATGGCAATATAAACAAACGAAACTTTTAGTAGATTTCTACTTATTTTATTAAATATTATCTCCACCAAACAGGACAAGCTTGCATCTGTTATAGTTTTGGAGAAAAATGTGTTCATTTCATGTATGCGCGAAATGCCTTAAAAATGGCTTTAAAATGGATTTGGAGCATGGAGACGATTATCTCGGGATTGCAAGATAACCAAACAAAACTTTTAGTGGATTTCTACTTATTTTATTAAATATCATCTCCACCAAACAGGACAAGCTTGCATGTGTTATAGTTTTGGAGAAAAATGTGTTCATTTCATGTATGCGCAAAATGCATTTGAAATGGCTTTAAAATGGATTTGGAGCATGGAGACGATTATCTCAGGATGGCAATATAAACAAACGAAACTTTTAGTAGATTTCTACTTATTTTATTAAATATTATCTCCACCAAACAGGACAAGCTTGCATCTGTTATAGTTTTGGAGAAAAATGTGTTCATTTCATGTATGCGCGAAATGCCTTAAAAATGGCTTTAAAATGGATTTGGAGCATGGAGACGATTATCTCGGGATTGCAAGATAACCAAACAAAACTTTTAGTGGATTTCTACTTATTTTATTAAATATCATCTCCACCAAACAGGACAAGCTTGCATCTGTTATAGTTTTGGAGAAAAATGTGTTCATTTCATGTATGCGCAAAATGCCTTTGAAATGGCTTTAAAATGGATTTGGAGCATAGAGACGATTATCTCAGGATGGCAATATAAACAAACGAAACTTCTAGTAGATTTCTACTTATTTTATTAAATATTATCTCCACCAAACAGGACAAGCTTGCATCTGTTATAGTTTTGGAGAAAAATGTGTTCATTTCATGTATGCGCGAAATGCCTTAAAAATGGCTTTAAAATAGATTTGGAGCATTGAGACGATTATCTCGGGATTGCAAGATAACCAAACAAAACTTTTAGTGGATTTCTACTTATTTTATTAAATATCATCTCCACCAAACAGGACAAGCTTGCATCTGTTATAGTTTTGGAGAAAAATGTGTTCATTTCATGTATGCGCGAAATGCCTTAAAAATGGCTTTAAAATGGATTTGGAGCATGGAGACGATTATCTCGGGATTGCAAGATAACCAAACAAAACTTTTAGTGGATTTCTACTTATTTTATTAAATATCATCTCCACCAAACAGGACAAGCTTGCATGTGTTATAGTTTTGGAGAAAAATGTGTTCATTTCATGTATGCGCAAAATGCTTTTGAAATGGCTTTAAAATGGATTTGGAGCATGGAGACGATTATCTCAGGATGGCAATATAAACAAACGAAACTTTTAGTAGATTTCTACTTATTTTATTAAATATTATCTCCACCAAACAGGACAAGCTTGCATGTGTTATAGTTTTGGAGAAAAATGTGTTCATTTCATGTATGCGCGAAATGCCTTAAAAATGGCTTTAAAATGGATTTGGAGCATGGAGACGATTATCTCGGGATTGCAAGATAACCAAACAAAACTTTTGATGGATTTCTACTTATTTTATTAAATATCATCTCCACCAAACAGGACAAGCTTGCATCTGTTATAGTTTTGGAGAAAAATGTGTTCATTTCATGTATGCGCGAAATGCCTTAAAAATGGCTTTAAAATGGATTTGGAGCACGGAGACGATTATCTCGGGATTGCAAGATAACCAAACAAAACTTTTAGTGGATTTCTACTTATTTTATTAAATATCATCTCCACCAAACAGGACAAGCTTGCATGTGTTATAGTTTTGGAGAAAAATGTGTTCATTTCATGTATGCGCGAAATGCCTTAAAAATGGCTTTAAAATGGATTTGGAGCATGGAGACGATTATCTCGGGATTGCAAGATAACCAAACAAAACTTTTAGTGGATTTCTACTTATTTTATTAAATATCATCTCCACCAAACAAGACAAGCTTGCATCTGTTATAGTTTTGGAGAAAAATGTGTTCATTTCATGTATGCGCGAAATGCCTTAAAATGGCTTTAAAATGGATTTGGAGCATTGAGACGATTATCTCGGGATTGCAATATAACCAAACAAAACTTTTAGTGGATTTCTACTTATTTTATTAAATATCATCTCCACCAAACAGGACAAGCTTGCATCTGTTATAGTTTTGGAGAAAAATGTGTTCATTTCATGTATGCGCGAAATGCCTTAAAAATGGCTTTAAAATGGATTTGGAGCATGGAGACGATTATCTCGGGATTGCAAGATAACCAAACAAAACTTTTAGTGGATTTCTACTTATTTTATTAAATATCATCTCCACCAAACAGGACAAGCTTGCATCTGTTATAGTTTTGGAGAAAAATGTGTTCATTTCATGTATGCGCGAAATGCCTTAAAAATGGCTTTAAAATGGATTTGGAGCATGGAGACGATTATCTCGGGATTGCAAGATAACCAAACAAAACTTTTAGTGGATTTCTACTTATTTTATTAAATATCATCTCCACCAAACAGGACAAGCTTGCATGTGTTATAGTTTTGGAGAAAAATGTGTTCATTTCATGTATGCGCAAAATGCCTTTGAAATGGCTTTAAAATGGATTTGGAGCATGGAGACGATTATCTCAGGATGGCAATATAAACAAACGAAACTTTTAGTAGATTTCTACTTATTTTATTAAATATTATCTCCACCAAACAGGACAAGCTTGCATCTGTTATAGTTTTGGAGAAAAATGTGTTCATTTCATGTATGCGCGAAATGCCTTAAAAATGGCTTTAAAATGGATTTGGAGCATGGAGACGATTATCTCGGGATTGCAAGATAACCAAACAAAACTTTTAGTGGATTTCTACTTATTTTATTAAATATCATCTCCACCAAACAGGACAAGCTTGCATCTGTTATAGTTTTGGAGAAAAATGTGTTCATTTCATGTATGCGCGAAATGCCTTAAAATGGCTTTAAAATGGATTTGGAGCATGGAGACGATTATCTCGGGATTGCAAGATAACCAAACAAAACTTTTAGTGGATTTCTACTTATTTTATTAAATATCATCTCCACCAAACAGGACAAGCTTGCATCTGTTATAGTTTTGGAGAAAAATGTGTTCATTTCATGTATGCGCGAAATGCCTTAAAAATGGCTTTAAAATGGATTTGGAGCATGGAGACGATTATCTCGGGATTGCAAGATAACCAAACAAAACTTTTAGTGGATTTCTACTTATTTTATTAAATATCATCTCCACCAAACAGGACAAGCTTGCATCTGTTATAGTTTTGGAGAAAAATGTGTTCATTTCATGTATGCGCGAAATGCCTTAAAAATGGCTTTAAAATGGATTTGGAGCATGGAGACGATTATCTCAGGATGGCAATATAAACAAACGAAACTTTTAGTAGATTTCTACTTATTTTATTAAATATCATCTCCACCAAACAGGACAAGCTTGCATCTGTTATAGTTTTGGAGAAAAATGTGTTCATTTCATGTATGCGCGAAATGCCTTAAAAATGGTTTTAAAATGGATTTGGAGCATGGAGACGATTATCTCGGGATTGCAAGATAACCAAACAAAACTTTTAGTGGATTTCTACTTATTTTATTAAATATCATCTCCACCAAACAGGACAAGCTTGCATGTGTTATAGTTTTGGAGAAAAATGTGTTCATTTCATGTATGCGCGAAATGCCTTAAAAATGGCTTTAAAATGGATTTGGAGCATGGAGACGATTATCTCGGGATTGCAAGATAACCAAACAAAACTTTTAGTGGATTTCTACTTATTTTATTAAATATCATCTCCACCAAACAGGACAAGCTTGCATCTGTTATAGTTTTGGAGAAAAATGTGTTCATTTCATGTATGCGCGAAATGCCTTAAAAATGGCTTTAAAATGGATTTGGAGCATGAAGACGATTATCTCGGGATTGCAATATAACCAAACAAAACTTTTAGTGGATTTCTACTTATTTTATTAAATATCATCTCCACCAAACAGGACAAGCTTGCATCTGTTATAGTTTTGGAGAAAAATGTGTTCATTTCATGTATGCGCGAAATGCCTTAAAAATGGCTTTAAAATGGATTTGGAGCATGGAGACGATTATCTCGGGATTGCAAGATAACCAAACAAAACTTTTAGTGGATTTCTACTTATTTTATTAAATATCATCTCCACCAAACAGGACAAGCTTGCATCTGTTATAGTTTTGGAGAAAAATGTGTTCATTTCATGTATGCGCGAAATGCCTTAAAAATGGCTTTAAAATGGATTTGGAGCATGAAGACGATTATCTCGGGATTGCAATATAACCAAACAAAACTTTTCGTGGATTTCTACTTATTTTATTAAATATCATCTCCACCAAACAGGACAAGCTTGCATCTGTTATAGTTTTGGAGAAAAATGTGTTCATTTCATGTATGCGCGAAATGCCTTAAAAATGGCTTTAAAATGGATTTGGAGCATGGAGACGATTATCTCGGGATTGCAAGATAACCAAACAAAACTTTTAGTGGATTTCTACTTATTTTATTAAATATCATCTCCACCAAACAGGACAAGCTTGCATCTGTTATAGTTTTGGAGAAAAATGTGTTCATTTCATGTATGCGCGAAATGCCTTAAAAATGGCTTTAAAATGGATTTGGAGCATGAAGACGATTATCTCGGGATTGCAATATAACCAAACAAAACTTTTAGTGGATTTCTACTTATTTTATTAAATATCATCTCCACCAAACAGGACAAGCTTGCATCTGTTATAGTTTTGGAGAAAAATGTGTTCATTTCATGTATGCGCGAAATGCCTTAAAAATGGCTTTAAAATGGATTTGGAGCATGGAGACGATTATCTCGGGATTGCAAGATAACCAAACAAAACTTTTAGTGGATTTCTACTTATTTTATTAAATATCATCTCCACCAAACAGGACAAGCTTGCATCTGTTATAGTTTTGGAGAAAAATGTGTTCATTTCATGTATGCGCGAAATGCCTTAAAAATGGCTTTAAAATGGATTTGGAGCATGAAGACGATTATCTCGGGATTGCAATATAACCAAACAAAACTTTTCGTGGATTTCTACTTATTTTATTAAATATCATCTCCACCAAACAGGACAAGCTTGCATCTGTTATAGTTTTGGAGAAAAATGTGTTCATTTCATGTATGCGCGAAATGCCTTAAAAATGGCTTTAAAATGGATTTGGAGCATGGAGACGATTATCTCGGGATTGCAAGATAACCAAACAAAACTTTTAGTGGATTTCTACTTATTTTATTAAATATCATCTCCACCAAACAGGACAAGCTTGCATCTGTTATAGTTTTGGAGAAAAATGTGTTCATTTCATGTATGCGCGAAATGCCTTAAAAATGGCTTTAAAATGGATTTGGAGCATGAAGACGATTATCTCGGGATTGCAATATAACCAAACAAAACTTTTAGTGGATTTCTACTTATTTTATTAAATATCATCTCCACCAAACAGGACAAGCTTGCATCTGTTATAGTTTTGGAGAAAAATGTGTTCATTTCATGTATGCGCGAAATGCCTTAAAAATGGCTTTAAAATGGATTTGGAGCATGGAGACGATTATCTCGGGATTGCAAGATAACCAAACAAAACTTTTAGTGGATTTCTACTTATTTTATTAAATATCATCTCCACCAAACAGGACAAGCTTGCATCTGTTATAGTTTTGGAGAAAAATGTGTTCATTTCATGTATGCGCGAAATGCCTTAAAAATGGCTTTAAAATGGATTTGGAGCATGGAGACGATTATCTCGGGATTGCAAGATAACCAAACAAAACTTTTAGTGGATTTCTACTTATTTTATTAAATATCATCTCCACCAAACAGGACAAGCTTGCATCTGTTATAGTTTTGGAGAAAAATGTGTTCATTTCATGTATGCGCGAAATGCCTTAAAAATGGCTTTAAAATGGATTTGGCGCATGGAGACGATTATCTCGGGATTGCAAGATAACCAAACAAAACTTTTAGTGGATTTCTACTTATTTTATTAAATATCATCTCCACCAAACAGGACAAGCTTGCATCTGTTATAGTTTTGGAGAAAAATGTGTTCATTTCATGTATGCGCGAAATGCCTTAAAAATGGCTTTAAAATGGATTTGGAGCATGGAGACGATTATCTCGGGATTGCAAGATAACCAAACAAAACTTTTAGTGGATTTCTACTTATTTTATTAAATATCATCTCCACCAAACAGGACAAGCTTGCATCTGTTATAGTTTTGGAGAAAAATGTGTTCATTTCATGTATGCGCGAAATGCCTTAAAAATGGCTTTAAAATGGATTTGGAGCATGGAGACGATTATCTCGGGATTGCAAGATAACCAAACAAAACTTTTAGTGGATTTCTACTTATTTTATTAAATATCATCTCCACCAAACAGGACAAGCTTGCATCTGTTATAGTTTTGGAGAAAAATGTGTTCATTTCATGTATGCGCGAAATGCCTTAAAAATGGCTTTAAAATGGATTTGGAGCATGGAGACGATTATCTCAGGATGGCAATATAAACAAACGAAACTTTTAGTAGATTTCTACTTATTTTATTAAATATCATCTCCACCAAACAGGACAAGCTTGCATCTGTTATAGTTTTGGAGAAAAATGTGTTCATTTCATGTATGCGCGAAATGCCTTAAAAATGGCTTTAAAATGGATTTGGAGCATGGAGACGATTATCTCGGGATTGCAAGATAACCAAACAAAACTTTTAGTGGATTTCTACTTATTTTATTAAATATCATCTCCACCAAACAGGACAAGCTTGCATCTGTTATAGTTTTGGAGAAAAATGTGTTCATTTCATGTATGCGCGAAATGCCTTAAAAATGGCTTTAAAATGGATTTGGAGCATGGAGACGATTATCTCAGGATGGCAATATAAACAAACGAAACTTTTAGTAGATTTCTACTTATTTTATTAAATATCATCTCCACCAAACAGGACAAGCTTGCATCTGTTATAGTTTTGGAGAAAAATGTGTTCATTTCATGTATGCGCGAAATGCCTTAAAAATGGCTTTAAAATGGATTTGGAGCATGGAGACGATTATCTCGGGATTGCAAGATAACCAAACAAAACTTTTAGTGGATTTCTACTTATTTTATTAAATATCATCTCCACCAAACAGGACAAGCTTGCATCTGTTATAGTTTTGGAGAAAAATGTGTTCATTTCATGTATGCGCGAAATGCCTTAAAAATGGCTTTAAAATGGATTTGGAGCATGGAGACGATTATCTCGGGATTGCAAGATAACCAAACAAAACTTTTAGTAGATTTCTACTTATTTTATTAAATATCATCTCCACCAAACAGGACAAGCTTGCATCTGTTATAGTTTTGGAGAAAAATGTGTTCATTTCATGTATGCGCAAAATGCCTTTGAAATGGCTTTAAAATGGATTTGGAGCATGGAGACGATTATCTCAGGATGGCAATATAAACAAACGAAACTTTTAGTAGATTTCTACTTATTTTATTAAATATTATCTCCACCAAACAGGACAAGCTTGCATCTGTTATAGTTTTGGAGAAAAATGTGTTCATTTCATGTATGCGCGAAATGCCTTAAAAATGGCTTTAAAATGGATTTGGAGCATGGAGACGATTATCTCGGGATTGCAAGATAACCAAACAAAACGTTTAGTGGATTTCTACTTATTTTATTAAATATCATCTCCACCAAACAGGACAAGCTTGCATCTGTTATAGTTTTGGAGAAAAATGTGTTCATTTCATGTATGCGCGAAATGCCTTAAAAATGGCTTTAAAATGGATTTGGAGCATGGAGACGATTATCTCGGGATTGCAAGATAACCAAACAAAACTTTTAGTGGATTTCTACTTATTTTATTAAATATCATCTCCACCAAACAGGACAAGCTTGCATCTGTTATAGTTTTGGAGAAAAATGTGTTCATTTCATGTATGCGCGAAATGCCTTAAAAATGGCTTTAAAATGGATTTGGAGCATGGAGACGATTATCTCGGGATTGCAAGATAACCAAACAAAACTTTTAGTGGATTTCTACTTATTTTATTAAATATCATCTCCACCAAACAGGACAAGCTTGCATGTGTTATAGTTTTGGAGAAAAATGTGTTCATTTCATGTATGCGCAAAATGCCTTTGAAATGGCTTTAAAATGGATTTGGAGCATGGAGACGATTATCTCAGGATGGCAATAAAAACAAACGAAACTTTTAGTAGATTTCTACTTATTTTATTAAATATTATCTCCACCAAACAGGACAAGCTTGCATCTGTTATAGTTTTGGAGAAAAATGTGTTCATTTCATGTATGCGCGAAATGCCTTAAAAATGGCTTTAAAATGGATTTGGAGCATGGAGACGATTATCTCGGGATTGCAAGATAACCAAACAAAACTTTTAGTGGATTTCTACTTATTTTATTAAATATCATCTCCACCAAACAGGACAAGCTTGCATGTGTTATAGTTTTGGAGAAAAATGTGTTCATTTCATGTATGCGCAAAATGCCTTTGAAATGGCTTTAAAATGGATTTGGAGCATGGAGACGATTATCTCAGGATGGCAATATAAACAAACGAAACTTTTAGTAGATTTCTACTTATTTTATTAAATATTATCTCCACCAAACAGGACAAGCTTGCATCTGTTATAGTTTTGGAGAAAAATGTGTTCATTTCATGTATGCGCGAAATGCCTTAAAAATGGCTTTAAAATGGATTTGGAGCATGGAGACGATTATCTCGGGATTGCAAGATAACCAAACAAAACTTTTAGTGGATTTCTACTTATTTTATTAAATATCATCTCCACCAAACAGGACAAGCTTGCATCTGTTATAGTTTTGGAGAAAAATGTGTTCATTTCATGTATGCGCGAAATGCCTTAAAAATAGCTTTAAAATGGATTTGGAGCATGGAGACGATTATCTCGGGATTGCAAGATAACCAAACAAAACTTTTAGTGGATTTCTACTTATTTTATTAAATATCATCTCCACCAAACAGGACAAGCTTGCATCTGTTATAGTTTTGGAGAAAAATGTGTTCATTTCATGTATGCGCGAAATGCCTTAAAAATGGCTTTAAAATGGATTTGGAGCATGGAGACGATTATCTCGGGATTGCAAGATAACCAAACAAAACTTTTAGTGGATTTCTACTTATTTTATTAAATATCATCTCCACCAAACAGGACAAGCTTGCATCTGTTATAGTTTTGGAGAAAAATGTGTTCATTTCATGTATGCGCGAAATGCCTTAAAAATGGCTTTAAAATGGATTTGGAGCATGGAGACGATTATCTCGGGATTGCAAGATAACCAAACAAAACTTTTAGTGGATTTCTACTTATTTTATTAAATATCATCTCCACCAAACAGGACAAGCTTGCATCTGTTATAGTTTTGGAGAAAAATGTGTTCATTTCATGTATGCGCGAAATGCCTTAAAAATGGCTTTAAAATGGATTTGGAGCATGGAGACGATTATCTCGGGATTGCAAGATAACCAAACAAAACTTTTAGTGGATTTCTACTTATTTTATTAAATATCATCTCCACCAAACAGGACAAGCTTGCATCTGTTATAGTTTTGGAGAAAAATGTGTTCATTTCATGTATGCGCGAAATGCCTTAAAAATGGCTTTAAAATGGATTTGGAGCATGGAGACGATTATCTCAGGATGGCAATATAAACAAACGAAACTTTTAGTAGATTTCTACTTATTTTATTAAATATCATCTCCACCAAACAGGACAAGCTTGCATCTGTTATAGTTTTGGAGAAAAATGTGTTCATTTCATGTATGCGCGAAATGCCTTAAAAATGGCTTTAAAATGGATTTGGAGCATGGAGACGATTATCTCGGGATTGCAAGATAACCAAACAAAACTTTTAGTGGATTTCTACTTATTTTATTAAATATCATCTCCACCAAACAGGACAAGCTTGCATCTGTTATAGTTTTGGAGAAAAATGTGTTCATTTCATGTATGCGCGAAATGCCTTAAAAATGGCTTTAAAATGGATTTGGAGCATGGAGACGATTATCTCAGGATGGCAATATAAACAAACGAAACTTTTAGTAGATTTCTACTTATTTTATTAAATATCATCTCCACCAAACAGGACAAGCTTGCATCTGTTATAGTTTTGGAGAAAAATGTGTTCATTTCATGTATGCGCGAAATGCCTTAAAAATGGCTTTAAAATGGATTTGGAGCATGGAGACGATTATCTCGGGATTGCAAGATAACCAAACAAAACTTTTAGTGGATTTCTACTTATTTTATTAAATATCATCTCCACCAAACAGGACAAGCTTGCATCTGTTATAGTTTTGGAGAAAAATGTGTTCATTTCATGTATGCGCGAAATGCCTTAAAAATGGCTTTAAAATGGATTTGGAGCATGGAGACGATTATCTCGGGATTGCAAGATAACCAAACAAAACTTTTAGTAGATTTCTACTTATTTTATTAAATATCATCTCCACCAAACAGGACAAGCTTGCATCTGTTATAGTTTTGGAGAAAAATGTGTTCATTTCATGTATGCGCAAAATGCCTTTGAAATGGCTTTAAAATGGATTTGGAGCATGGAGACGATTATCTCAGGATGGCAATATAAACAAACGAAACTTTTAGTAGATTTCTACTTATTTTATTAAATATTATCTCCACCAAACAGGACAAGCTTGCATCTGTTATAGTTTTGGAGAAAAATGTGTTCATTTCATGTATGCGCGAAATGCCTTAAAAATGGCTTTAAAATGGATTTGGAGCATGGAGACGATTATCTCGGGATTGCAAGATAACCAAACAAAACGTTTAGTGGATTTCTACTTATTTTATTAAATATCATCTCCACCAAACAGGACAAGCTTGCATCTGTTATAGTTTTGGAGAAAAATGTGTTCATTTCATGTATGCGCGAAATGCCTTAAAAATGGCTTTAAAATGGATTTGGAGCATGGAGACGATTATCTCGGGATTGCAAGATAACCAAACAAAACTTTTAGTGGATTTCTACTTATTTTATTAAATATCATCTCCACCAAACAGGACAAGCTTGCATCTGTTATAGTTTTGGAGAAAAATGTGTTCATTTCATGTATGCGCGAAATGCCTTAAAAATGGCTTTAAAATGGATTTGGAGCATGGAGACGATTATCTCGGGATTGCAAGATAACCAAACAAAACTTTTAGTGGATTTCTACTTATTTTATTAAATATCATCTCCACCAAACAGGACAAGCTTGCATGTGTTATAGTTTTGGAGAAAAATGTGTTCATTTCATGTATGCGCAAAATGCCTTTGAAATGGCTTTAAAATGGATTTGGAGCATGGAGACGATTATCTCAGGATGGCAATATAAACAAACGAAACTTTTAGTAGATTTCTACTTATTTTATTAAATATTATCTCCACCAAACAGGACAAGCTTGCATCTGTTATAGTTTTGGAGAAAAATGTGTTCATTTCATGTATGCGCGAAATGCCTTAAAAATGGCTTTAAAATGGATTTGGAGCATGGAGACGATTATCTCGGGATTGCAAGATAACCAAACAAAACTTTTAGTGGATTTCTACTTATTTTATTAAATATCATCTCCACCAAACAGGACAAGCTTGCATGTGTTATAGTTTTGGAGAAAAATGTGTTCATTTCATGTATGCGCAAAATGCCTTTGAAATGGCTTTAAAATGGATTTGGAGCATGGAGACGATTATCTCAGGATGGCAATATAAACAAACGAAACTTTTAGTAGATTTCTACTTATTTTATTAAATATTATCTCCACCAAACAGGACAAGCTTGCATCTGTTATAGTTTTGGAGAAAAATGTGTTCATTTCATGTATGCGCGAAATGCCTTAAAAATGGCTTTAAAATGGATTTGGAGCATGGAGACGATTATCTCGGGATTGCAAGATAACCAAACAAAACTTTTAGTGGATTTCTACTTATTTTATTAAATATCATCTCCACCAAACAGGACAAGCTTGCATCTGTTATAGTTTTGGAGAAAAATGTGTTCATTTCATGTATGCGCGAAATGCCTTAAAAATAGCTTTAAAATGGATTTGGAGCATGGAGACGATTATCTCGGGATTGCAAGATAACCAAACAAAACTTTTAGTGGATTTCTACTTATTTTATTAAATATCATCTCCACCAAACAGGACAAGCTTGCATGTGTTATAGTTTTGGAGAAAAATGTGTTCATTTCATGTATGCGCAAAATGCCTTTGAAATGGCTTTAAAATGGATTTGGAGCATGGAGACGATTATCTCAGGATGGCAATATAAACAAACGAAACTTTTAGTAGATTTCTACTTATTTTATTAAATATTATCTCCACCAAACAGGACAAGCTTGCATCTGTTATAGTTTTGGAGAAAAATGTGTTCATTTCATGTATGCGCGAAATGCCTTAAAAATGGCTTTAAAATGGATTTGGAGCATGGAGACGATTATCTCGGGATTGCAAGATAACCAAACAAAACTTTTAGTGGATTTCTACTTATTTTATTAAATATAATCTCCACCAAACAGGACAAGCTTGCATCTGTTATAGTTTTGGAGAAAAATGTGTTCATTTCATGTATGCGCGAAATGCCTTAAAAATGGCTTTAAAATGGATTTGGAGCATGGAGACGATTATCTCGGGATTGCAAGATAACCAAACAAAACTTTTAGTGGATTTCTACTTATTTTATTAAATATCATCTCCACCAAACAGGACAAGCTTGCATGTGTTATAGTTTTGGAGAAAAATGTGTTCATTTCATGTATGCGCAAAATGCTTTTGAAATGGCTTTAAAATGGATTTGGAGCATGGAGACGATTATCTCAGGATGGCAATATAAACAAACGAAACTTTTAGTAGATTTCTACTTATTTTATTAAATATTATCTCCACCAAACAGGACAAGCTTGCATGTGTTATAGTTTTGGAGAAAAATGTGTTCATTTCATGTATGCGCGAAATGCCTTAAAAATGGCTTTAAAATGGATTTGGAGCATGGAGACGATTATCTCGGGATTGCAAGATAACCAAACAAAACTTTTGATGGATTTCTACTTATTTTATTAAATATTATCTCCACCAAACAGGACAAGCTTGCATGTGTTATAGTTTTGGAGAAAAATGTGTTCATTTCATGTATGCGCGAAATGCCTTAAAAATGGCTTTAAAATGGATTTGGAGCATGGAGACGATTATCTCGGGATTGCAAGATAACCAAACAAAACTTTTAGTGGATTTCTACTTATTTTATTAAATATCATCTCCACCAAACAGGACAAGCTTGCATCTGTTATAGTTTTGGAGAAAAATGTGTTCATTTCATGTATGCGCGAAATGCCTTAAAAATGGCTTTAAAATGGATTTGGAGCATGGAGACGATTATCTCGGGATTGCAAGATAACCAAACAAAACTTTTAGTGGATTTCTACTTATTTTATTAAATATCATCTCCACCAAACAGGACAAGCTTGCATGTGTTATAGTTTTGGAGAAAAATGTGTTCATTTCATGTATGCGCAAAATGCTTTTGAAATGGCTTTAAAATGGATTTGGAGCATGGAGACGATTATCTCAGGATGGCAATATAAACAAACGAAACTTTTAGTAGATTTCTACTTATTTTATTAAATATTATCTCCACCAAACAGGACAAGCTTGCATGTGTTATAGTTTTGGAGAAAAATGTGTTCATTTCATGTATGCGCGAAATGCCTTAAAAATGGCTTTAAAATGGATTTGGAGCATGGAGACGATTATCTCGGGATTGCAAGATAACCAAACAAAACTTTTGATGGATTTCTACTTATTTTATTAAATATCATCTCCACCAAACAGGACAAGCTTGCATCTGTTATAGTTTTGGAGAAAAATGTGTTCATTTCATGTATGCGTGAAATGCCTTAAAAATGGCTTTAAAATGGATTTGGAGCATGGAGACGATTATCTCGGGATTGCAAGATAACCAAACAAAACTTTTAGTGGATTTCTACTTATTTTATTAAATATCATCTCCACCAAACAGGACAAGCTTGCATCTGTTATAGTTTTGGAGAAAAATGTGTTCATTTCATGTATGCGCGAAATGCCTTAAAAATGGCTTTAAAATGGATTTGGAGCATGGAGACGATTATCTCAGGATGGCAATATAAACAAACGAAACTTTTAGTAGATTTCTACTTATTTTATTAAATATCATCTCCACCAAACAGGACAAGCTTGCATCTGTTATAGTTTTGGAGAAAAATGTGTTCATTTCATGTATGCGCGAAATGCCTTAAAAATGGCTTTAAAATGGATTTGGAGCATGGAGACGATTATCTCGGGATTGCAAGATAACCAAACAAAACTTTTAGTGGATTTCTACTTATTTTATTAAATATCATCTCCACCAAACAGGACAAGCTTGCATCTGTTATAGTTTTGGAGAAAAATGTGTTCATTTCATGTATGCGCGAAATGCCTTAAAAATGGCTTTAAAATGGATTTGGAGCATGGAGACGATTATCTCAGGATGGCAATATAAACAAACGAAACTTTTAGTAGATTTCTACTTATTTTATTAAATATCATCTCCACCAAACAGGACAAGCTTGCATCTGTTATAGTTTTGGAGAAAAATGTGTTCATTTCATGTATGCGCGAAATGCCTTAAAAATGGCTTTAAAATGGATTTGGAGCATGGAGACGATTATCTCGGGATTGCAAGATAACCAAACAAAACTTTTAGTGGATTTCTACTTATTTTATTAAATATCATCTCCACCAAACAGGACAAGCTTGCATCTGTTATAGTTTTGGAGAAAAATGTGTTCATTTCATGTATGCGCGAAATGCCTTAAAAATGGCTTTAAAATGGATTTGGAGCATGGAGACGATTATCTCGGGATTGCAAGATAACCAAACAAAACTTTTAGTAGATTTCTACTTATTTTATTAAATATCATCTCCACCAAACAGGACAAGCTTGCATCTGTTATAGTTTTGGAGAAAAATGTGTTCATTTCATGTATGCGCAAAATGCCTTTGAAATGGCTTTAAAATGGATTTGGAGCATGGAGACGATTATCTCAGGATGGCAATATAAACAAACGAAACTTTTAGTAGATTTCTACTTATTTTATTAAATATTATCTCCACCAAACAGGACAAGCTTGCATCTGTTATAGTTTTGGAGAAAAATGTGTTCATTTCATGTATGCGCGAAATGCCTTAAAAATGGCTTTAAAATGGATTTGGAGCATGGAGACGATTATCTCGGGATTGCAAGATAACCAAACAAAACGTTTAGTGGATTTCTACTTATTTTATTAAATATCATCTCCACCAAACAGGACAAGCTTGCATCTGTTATAGTTTTGGAGAAAAATGTGTTCATTTCATGTATGCGCGAAATGCCTTAAAAATGGCTTTAAAATGGATTTGGAGCATGGAGACGATTATCTCGGGATTGCAAGATAACCAAACAAAACTTTTAGTGGATTTCTACTTATTTTATTAAATATCATCTCCACCAAACAGGACAAGCTTGCATCTGTTATAGTTTTGGAGAAAAATGTGTTCATTTCATGTATGCGCGAAATGCCTTAAAAATGGCTTTAAAATGGATTTGGAGCATGGAGACGATTATCTCGGGATTGCAAGATAACCAAACAAAACTTTTAGTGGATTTCTACTTATTTTATTAAATATCATCTCCACCAAACAGGACAAGCTTGCATGTGTTATAGTTTTGGAGAAAAATGTGTTCATTTCATGTATGCGCAAAATGCCTTTGAAATGGCTTTAAAATGGATTTGGAGCATGGAGACGATTATCTCAGGATGGCAATATAAACAAACGAAACTTTTAGTAGATTTCTACTTATTTTATTAAATATTATCTCCACCAAACAGGACAAGCTTGCATCTGTTATAGTTTTGGAGAAAAATGTGTTCATTTCATGTATGCGCGAAATGCCTTAAAAATGGCTTTAAAATGGATTTGGAGCATGGAGACGATTATCTCGGGATTGCAAGATAACCAAACAAAACTTTTAGTGGATTTCTACTTATTTTATTAAATATCATCTCCACCAAACAGGACAAGCTTGCATGTGTTATAGTTTTGGAGAAAAATGTGTTCATTTCATGTATGCGCAAAATGCCTTTGAAATGGCTTTAAAATGGATTTGGAGCATGGAGACGATTATCTCAGGATGGCAATATAAACAAACGAAACTTTTAGTAGATTTCTACTTATTTTATTAAATATTATCTCCACCAAACAGGACAAGCTTGCATCTGTTATAGTTTTGGAGAAAAATGTGTTCATTTCATGTATGCGCGAAATGCCTTAAAAATGGCTTTAAAATGGATTTGGAGCATGGAGACGATTATCTCGGGATTGCAAGATAACCAAACAAAACTTTTAGTGGATTTCTACTTATTTTATTAAATATCATCTCCACCAAACAGGACAAGCTTGCATCTGTTATAGTTTTGGAGAAAAATGTGTTCATTTCATGTATGCGCGAAATGCCTTAAAAATAGCTTTAAAATGGATTTGGAGCATGGAGACGATTATCTCGGGATTGCAAGATAACCAAACAAAACTTTTAGTGGATTTCTACTTATTTTATTAAATATCATCTCCACCAAACAGGACAAGCTTGCATGTGTTATAGTTTTGGAGAAAAATGTGTTCATTTCATGTATGCGCAAAATGCCTTTGAAATGGCTTTAAAATGGATTTGGAGCATGGAGACGATTATCTCAGGATGGCAATATAAACAAACGAAACTTTTAGTAGATTTCTACTTATTTTATTAAATATTATCTCCACCAAACAGGACAAGCTTGCATCTGTTATAGTTTTGGAGAAAAATGTGTTCATTTCATGTATGCGCGAAATGCCTTAAAAATGGCTTTAAAATGGATTTGGAGCATGGAGACGATTATCTCGGGATTGCAAGATAACCAAACAAAACTTTTAGTGGATTTCTACTTATTTTATTAAATATAATCTCCACCAAACAGGACAAGCTTGCATCTGTTATAGTTTTGGAGAAAAATGTGTTCATTTCATGTATGCGCGAAATGCCTTAAAAATGGCTTTAAAATGGATTTGGAGCATGGAGACGATTATCTCGGGATTGCAAGATAACCAAACAAAACTTTTAGTGGATTTCTACTTATTTTATTAAATATCATCTCCACCAAACAGGACAAGCTTGCATGTGTTATAGTTTTGGAGAAAAATGTGTTCATTTCATGTATGCGCAAAATGCTTTTGAAATGGCTTTAAAATGGATTTGGAGCATGGAGACGATTATCTCAGGATGGCAATATAAACAAACGAAACTTTTAGTAGATTTCTACTTATTTTATTAAATATTATCTCCACCAAACAGGACAAGCTTGCATGTGTTATAGTTTTGGAGAAAAATGTGTTCATTTCATGTATGCGCGAAATGCCTTAAAAATGGCTTTAAAATGGATTTGGAGCATGGAGACGATTATCTCGGGATTGCAAGATAACCAAACAAAACTTTTGATGGATTTCTACTTATTTTATTAAATATTATCTCCACCAAACAGGACAAGCTTGCATGTGTTATAGTTTTGGAGAAAAATGTGTTCATTTCATGTATGCGCGAAATGCCTTAAAAATGGCTTTAAAATGGATTTGGAGCATGGAGACGATTATCTCGGGATTGCAAGATAACCAAACAAAACTTTTAGTGGATTTCTACTTATTTTATTAAATATCATCTCCACCAAACAGGACAAGCTTGCATCTGTTATAGTTTTGGAGAAAAATGTGTTCATTTCATGTATGCGCGAAATGCCTTAAAAATGGCTTTAAAATGGATTTGGAGCATGGAGACGATTATCTCGGGATTGCAAGATAACCAAACAAAACTTTTAGTGGATTTCTACTTATTTTATTAAATATCATCTCCACCAAACAGGACAAGCTTGCATGTGTTATAGTTTTGGAGAAAAATGTGTTCATTTCATGTATGCGCAAAATGCTTTTGAAATGGCTTTAAAATGGATTTGGAGCATGGAGACGATTATCTCAGGATGGCAATATAAACAAACGAAACTTTTAGTAGATTTCTACTTATTTTATTAAATATTATCTCCACCAAACAGGACAAGCTTGCATGTGTTATAGTTTTGGAGAAAAATGTGTTCATTTCATGTATGCGCGAAATGCCTTAAAAATGGCTTTAAAATGGATTTGGAGCATGGAGACGATTATCTCGGGATTGCAAGATAACCAAACAAAACTTTTGATGGATTTCTACTTATTTTATTAAATATCATCTCCACCAAACAGGACAAGCTTGCATCTGTTATAGTTTTGGAGAAAAATGTGTTCATTTCATGTATGCGTGAAATGCCTTAAAAATGGCTTTAAAATGGATTTGGAGCATGGAGACGATTATCTCGGGATTGCAAGATAACCAAACAAAACTTTTAGTGGATTTCTACTTATTTTATTAAATATCATCTCCACCAAACAGGACAAGCTTGCATGTGTTATAGTTTTGGAGAAAAATGTGTTCATTTCATGTATGCGCGAAATGCCTTAAAAATGGCTTTAAAATGGATTTGGAGCATGGAGACGATTATCTCGGGATTGCAAGATAACCAAACAAAACTTTTAGTGGATTTCTACTTATTTTATTAAATATCATCTCCACCAAACAGGACAAGCTTGCATCTGTTATAGTTTTGGAGAAAAATGTGTTCATTTCATGTATGCGCGAAATGCCTTAAAATGGCTTTAAAATGGATTTGGAGCATTGAGACGATTATCTCGGGATTGCAATATAACCAAACAAAACTTTTAGTGGATTTCTACTTATTTTATTAAATATCATCTCCACCAAACAGGACAAGCTTGCATCTGTTATAGTTTTGGAGAAAAATGTGTTCATTTCATGTATGCGCGAAATGCCTTAAAAATGGCTTTAAAATGGATTTGGAGCATGGAGACGATTATCTCGGGATTGCAAGATAACCAAACAAAACTTTTAGTGGATTTCTACTTATTTTATTAAATATCATCTCCACCAAACAGGACAAGCTTGCATCTGTTATAGTTTTGGAGAAAAATGTGTTAATTTCATGTATGCGCGAAATGCCTTAAAAATGGCTTTAAAATGGATTTGGAGCATGGAGACGATTATCTCGGGATTGCAAGATAACCAAACAAAACTTTTAGTGGATTTCTACTTATTTTATTAAATATCATCTCCACCAAACAGGACAAGCTTGCATGTGTTATAGTTTTGGAGAAAAATGTGTTCATTTCATGTATGCGCGAAATGCCTTAAAAATGGCTTTAAAATGGATTTGGAGCATGGAGACGATTATCTCGGGATTGCAAGATAACCAAACAAAACTTTTAGTGGATTTCTACTTATTTTATTAAATATCATCTCCACCAAACAGGACAAGCTTGCATCTGTTATAGTTTTGGAGAAAAATGTGTTCATTTCATGTATGCGCGAAATGCCTTAAAAATGGCTTTAAAATGGATTTGGAGCATGGAGACGATTATCTCGGGATTGCAAGATAACCAAACAAAACTTTTAGTGGATTTCTACTTATTTTATTAAATATCATCTCCACCAAACAGGACAAGCTTGCATCTGTTATAGTTTTGGAGAAAAATGTGTTCATTTCATGTATGCGCGAAATGCCTTAAAAATGGCTTTAAAATGGATTTGGAGCATGGAGACGATTATCTCGGGATTGCAAGATAACCAAACAAAACTTTTAGTGGATTTCTACTTATTTTATTAAATATCATCTCCACCAAACAGGACAAGCTTGCATCTGTTATAGTTTTGGAGAAAAATGTGTTAATTTCATGTATGCGCGAAATGCCTTAAAAATGGCTTTAAAATGGATTTGGAGCATGGAGACGATTATCTCGGGATTGCAAGATAACCAAACAAAACTTTTAGTGGATTTCTACTTATTTTATTAAATATCATCTCCACCAAACAGGACAAGCTTGCATGTGTTATAGTTTTGGAGAAAAATGTGTTCATTTCATGTATGCGCGAAATGCCTTAAAAATGGCTTTAAAATGGATTTGGAGCATGGAGACGATTATCTCGGGATTGCAAGATAACCAAACAAAACTTTTAGTGGATTTCTACTTATTTTATTAAATATCATCTCCACCAAACAGGACAAGCTTGCATCTGTTATAGTTTTGGAGAAAAATGTGTTCATTTCATGTATGCGCGAAATGCCTTAAAAATGGCTTTAAAATGGATTTGGAGCATGGAGACGATTATCTCGGGATTGCAAGATAACCAAACAAAACTTTTAGTGGATTTCTACTTATTTTATTAAATATCATCTCCACCAAACAGGACAAGCTTGCATCTGTTATAGTTTTGGATAAAAATGTGTTCATTTCATGTATGCCCGAAATGCCTTAAAAATGGCTTTAAAATGGATTTGGAGCATGGAGACGATTATCTCGGGATTGCAAGATAACCAAACAAAACTTTTAGTGGATTTCTACTTATTTTATTAAATATCATCTCCACCAAACAGGACAAGCTTGCATGTGTTATAGTTTTGGAGAAAAATGTGTTCATTTCATGTATGCGCAAAATGCCTTTGAAATGGCTTTAAAATGGATTTGGAGCATGGAGACGATTATCTCAGGATGGCAATATAAACAAACGAAACTTTTAGTAGATTTCTACTTATTTTATTAAATATTATCTCCACCAAACAGGACAAGCTTGCATCTGTTATAGTTTTGGAGAAAAATGTGTTCATTTCATGTATGCGCGAAATGCCTTAAAAATGGCTTTAAAATGGATTTGGAGCATGGAGACGATTATCTCAGGATGGCAATATAAACAAACGAAACTTTTAGTAGATTTCTACTTATTTTATTAAATATCATCTCCACCAAACAGGACAAGCTTGCATCTGTTATAGTTTTGGAGAAAAATGTGTTCATTTCATGTATGCGCGAAATGCCTTAAAAATGGCTTTAAAATGGATTTGGAGCATGGAGACGATTATCTCGGGATTGCAAGATAACCAAACAAAACTTTTAGTGGATTTCTACTTATTTTATTAAATATCATCTCCACCAAACAGGACAAGCTTGCATCTGTTATAGTTTTGGAGAAAAATGTGTTCATTTCATGTATGCGCGAAATGCCTTAAAAATGGCTTTAAAATGGATTTGGAGCATGGAGACGATTATCTCGGGATTGCAAGATAACCAAACAAAACTTTTAGTGGATTTCTACTTATTTTATTAAATATCATCTCCACCAAACAGGACAAGCTTGCATCTGTTATAGTTTTGGAGAAAAATGTGTTCATTTCATGTATGCGCGAAATGCCTTAAAAATGGCTTTAAAATGGATTTGGAGCATGGAGACGATTATCTCGGGATTGCAAGATAACCAAACAAAACTTTTAGTGGATTTCTACTTATTTTATTAAATATCATCTACACCAAACAGGACAAGCTTGCATGTGTTATAGTTTTGGAGAAAAATGTGTTCATTTCATGTATGCGCGAAATGCCTTAAAAATGGCTTTAAAATGGATTTGGAGCATGGAGACGATTATCTCGGGATTGCAAGATAACCAAACAAAACTTTTAGTGGATTTCTACTTATTTTATTAAATATCATCTCCAACAAACAGGACAAGCTTGCATCTGTTATAGTTTTGGAGAAAAATGTGTTCATTTCATGTATGCGCGAAATGCCTTAAAAATGGCTTTAAAATGGATTTGGAGCATGGAGACGATTATCTCGGGATTGCAAGATAACCAAACAAAACTTTTAGTGGATTTCTACTTATTTTATTAAATATCATCTTTACCAAACAGGACAAGCTTGCATGTGTTATAGTTTTGGAGAAAAATGTGTTCATTTCATGTATGCGCAAAATGCCTTTGAAATGGCTTTAAAATGGATTTGGAGCATGGAGACGATTATCTCAGGATGGCAATATAAACAAACGAAACTTTTAGTAGATTTCTACTTATTTTATTAAATATTATCTCCACCAAACAGGACAAGCTTGCATCTGTTATAGTTTTGGAGAAAAATGTGTTCATTTCATGTATGCGCGAAATGCCTTAAAAATGGCTTTAAAATGGATTTGGAGCATGGAGACGATTATCTCAGGATGGCAATATAAACAAACGAAATTTTTAGTAGATTTCTACTTATTTTATTAAATATCATCTCCACCAAACAGGACAAGCTTGCATCTGTTATAGTTTTGGAGAAAAATGTGTTCATTTCATGTATGCGCGAAATGCCTTAAAAATGGCTTTAAAATGGATTTGGAGCATGGAGACGATTATCTCGGGATTGCAAGATAACCAAACAAAACTTTTAGTGGATTTCTACTTATTTTATTAAATATCATCTCCACCAAACAGGACAAGCTTGCATCTGTTATAGTTTTGGAGAAAAATGTGTTCATTTCATGTATGCGCGAAATGCCTTAAAAATGGCTTTAAAATGGATTTGGAGCATGGAGACGATTATCTCGGGATTGCAAGATAACCAAACAAAACTTTTAGTGGATTTCTACTTATTTTATTAAATATCATCTCCACCAAACAGGACAAGCTTGCATCTGTTATAGTTTTGGAGAAAAATGTGTTCATTTCATGTATGCGCGAAATGCCTTAAAAATGGCTTTAAAATGGATTTGGAGCATGGAGACGATTATCTCGGGATTGCAAGATAACCAAACAAAACTTTTAGTGGATTTCTACTTATTTTATTAAATATCATCTCCACCAAACAGGACAAGCTTGCATGTGTTATAGTTTTGGAGAAAAATGTGTTCATTTCATGTATGCGCGAAATGCCTTAAAAATGGCTTTAAAATGGATTTGGAGCATGGAGACGATTATCTCGGGATTGCAAGATAACCAAACAAAACTTTTAGTGGATTTCTACTTATTTTATTAAATATCATCTCCACCAAACAGGACAAGCTTGCATCTGTTATAGTTTTGGAGAAAAATGTGTTCATTTCATGTATGCGCGAAATGCCTTAAAAATGGCTTTAAAATGGATTTGGAGCATGGAGACGATTATCTCGGGATTGCAAGATAACCAAACAAAACTTTTAGTGGATTTCTACTTATTTTATTAAATATCATCTCCACCAAACAGGACAAGCTTGCATCTGTTATAGTTTTGGAGAAAAATGTGTTCATTTCATGTATGCGCGAAATGCCTTAAAAATGGCTTTAAAATGGATTTGGAGCATGGAGACGATTATCTCGGGATTGCAAGATAACCAAACAAAACTTTTAGTGGATTTCTACTTATTTTATTAAATATCATCTCCACCAAACAGGACAAGCTTGCATGTGTTATAGTTTTGGAGAAAAATGTGTTCATTTCATGTATGCGCAAAATGCCTTTGAAATGGCTTTAAAATGGATTTGGAGCATGGAGACGATTATCTCAGGATGGCAATATAAACAAACGAAACTTTTAGTAGATTTCTACTTATTTTATTAAATATTATCTCCACCAAACAGGACAAGCTTGCATCTGTTATAGTTTTGGAGAAAAATGTGTTCATTTCATGTATGCGCGAAATGCCTTAAAAATGGCTTTAAAATGGATTTGGAGCATGGAGACGATTATCTCGGGATGGCAATATAAACAAACGAAACTTTTAGTAGATTTCTACTTATTTTATTAAATATCATCTCCACCAAACAGGACAAGCTTGCATCTGTTATAGTTTTGGAGAAAAATGTGTTCATTTCATGTATGCGCGAAATGCCTTAAAAATGGCTTTAAAATGGATTTGGAGCATGGAGACGATTATCTCGGGATTGCAAGATAACCAAACAAAACTTTTAGTGGATTTCTACTTATTTTATTAAATATCATCTCCACCAAACAGGACAAGCTTGCATCTGTTATAGTTTTGGAGAAAAATGTGTTCATTTCATGTATGCGCGAAATGCCTTAAAAATGGCTTTAAAATGGATTTGGAGCATGGAGACGATTATCTCGGGATTGCAAGATAACCAAACAAAACTTTTAGTGGATTTCTACTTATTTTATTAAATATCATCTCCACCAAACAGGACAAGCTTGCATCTGTTATAGTTTTGGAGAAAAATGTGTTCATTTCATGTATGCGCGAAATGCCTTAAAAATGGCTTTAAAATGGATTTGGAGCATGGAGACGATTATCTCGGGATTGCAAGATAACCAAACAAAACTTTTAGTGGATTTCTACTTATTTTATTAAATATCATCTACACCAAACAGGACAAGCTTGCATGTGTTATAGTTTTGGAGAAAAATGTGTTCATTTCATGTATGCGCGAAATGCCTTAAAAATGGCTTTAAAATGGATTTGGAGCATGGAGACGATTATCTCGGGATTGCAAGATAACCAAACAAAACTTTTAGTGGATTTCTACTTATTTTATTAAATATCATCTCCAACAAACAGGACAAGCTTGCATCTGCTATAGTTTTGGAGAAAAATGTGTTCATTTCATGTATGCGCGAAATGCCTTAAAAATGGCTTTAAAATGGATTTGGAGCATGGAGACGATTATCTCGGGATTGCAAGATAACCAAACAAAACTTTTAGTGGATTTCTACTTATTTTATTAAATATCATCTTTACCAAACAGGACAAGCTTGCATGTGTTATAGTTTTGGAGAAAAATGTGTTCATTTCATGTATGCGCAAAATGCCTTTGAAATGGCTTTAAAATGGATTTGGAGCATGGAGACGATTATCTCAGGATGGCAATATAAACAAACGAAACTTTTAGTAGATTTCTACTTATTTTATTAAATATTATCTCCACCAAACAGGACAAGCTTGCATCTGTTATAGTTTTGGAGAAAAATGTGTTCATTTCATGTATGCGCGAAATGCCTTAAAAATGGCTTTAAAATGGATTTGGAGCATGGAGACGATTATCTCAGGATGGCAATATAAACAAACGAAACTTTTAGTAGATTTCTACTTATTTTATTAAATATCATCTCCACCAAACAGGACAAGCTTGCATCTGTTATAGTTTTGGAGAAAAATGTGTTCATTTCATGTATGCGCGAAATGCCTTAAAAATGGCTTTAAAATGGATTTGGAGCATGGAGACGATTATCTCGGGATTGCAAGATAACCAAACAAAACTTTTAGTGGATTTCTACTTATTTTATTAAATATCATCTCCACCAAACAGGACAAGCTTGCATCTGTTATAGTTTTGGAGAAAAATGTGTTCATTTCATGTATGCGCGAAATGCCTTAAAAATGGCTTTAAAATGGATTTGGAGCATGGAGACGATTATCTCGGGATTGCAAGATAACCAAACAAAACTTTTAGTGGATTTCTACTTATTTTATTAAATATCATCTCCACCAAACAGGACAAGCTTGCATCTGTTATAGTTTTGGAGAAAAATGTGTTCATTTCATGTATGCGCGAAATGCCTTAAAAATGGCTTTAAAATGGATTTGGAGCATGGAGACGATTATCTCGGGATTGCAAGATAACCAAACAAAACTTTTAGTGGATTTCTACTTATTTTATTAAATATCATCTCCACCAAACAGGACAAGCTTGCATGTGTTATAGTTTTGGAGAAAAATGTGTTCATTTCATGTATGCGCGAAATGCCTTAAAAATGGCTTTAAAATGGATTTGGAGCATGGAGACGATTATCTCGGGATTGCAAGATAACCAAACAAAACTTTTAGTGGATTTCTACTTATTTTATTAAATATCATCTCCACCAAACAGGACAAGCTTGCATCTGTTATAG
Source organism: Anomaloglossus baeobatrachus (assembly GCF_048569485.1). Taxonomy (NCBI): domain Eukaryota; kingdom Metazoa; phylum Chordata; class Amphibia; order Anura; family Aromobatidae; genus Anomaloglossus; species Anomaloglossus baeobatrachus. The sequence continues at coordinate 1,335,518 of NW_027442090.1, read as the reverse complement.
TTTTGGAGAAAAATGTGTTCATTTCATGTATGCGCGAAATGCCTTAAAAATGGCTTTAAAATGGATTTGGAGCATGGAGACGATTATCTCGGGATTGCAAGATAACCAAACAAAACTTTTAGTGGATTTCTACTTATTTTATTAAATATCATCTCCACCAAACAGGACAAGCTTGCATCTGTTATAGTTTTGGAGAAAAATGTGTTCATTTCATGTATGCGCGAAATGCCTTAAAAATGGCTTTAAAATGGATTTGGAGCATGGAGACGATTATCTCGGGATTGCAAGATAACCAAACAAAACTTTTAGTGGATTTCTACTTATTTTATTAAATATCATCTCCACCAAACAGGACAAGCTTGCATCTGTTATAGTTTTGGAGAAAAATGTGTTCATTTCATGTATGCGCAAAATGCCTTTGAAATGGCTTTAAAATGGATTTGGAGCATGGAGACGATTATCTCAGGATGGCAATATAAACAAACGAAACTTTTAGTAGATTTCTACTTATTTTATTAAATATTATCTCCACCAAACAGGACAAGCTTGCATCTGTTATAGTTTTGGAGAAAAATGTGTTCATTTCATGTATGCGCGAAATGCCTTAAAAATGGCTTTAAAATGGATTTGGAGCATGGAGACGATTATCTCGGGATTGCAAGATAACCAAACAAAACTTTTAGTGGATTTCTACTTATTTTATTAAATATCATCTCCACCAAACAGGACAAGCTTGCATCTGTTATAGTTTTGGAGAAAAATGTGTTCATTTCATGTATGCGCGAAATGCCTTAAAAATGGCTTTAAAATGGATTTGGAGCATGGAGACGATTATCTCGGGATTGCAATATAACCAAACAAAACTTTTAGTGGATTTCTACTTATTTTATTAAATATCATCTCCACCAAACAGGACAAGCTTGCATCTGTTATAGTTTTGGAGAAAAATGTGTTCATTTCATGTATGCGCGAAATGCCTTAAAAATGGCTTTAAAATGGATTTGGAGCATGGAGACGATTATCTCGGGATTGCAAGATAACCAAACAAAACTTTTAGTGTATTTCTACTTATTTTATTAAATATCATCTCCACCAAACAGGACAAGCTTGCATCTGTTATAGTTTTGGAGAAAAATGTGTTCATTTCATGTATGCGCGAAATGCCTTAAAAATGGCTTGAAAATGGATTTGGAGCATGGAGACGATTATCTCGGGATTGCAAGATAACCAAACAAAACTTTTAGTGGATTTCTACTTATTTTATTAAATATCATCTCCACCAAACAGGACAAGCTTGCATCTGTTATAGTTTTGGAGAAAAATGTGTTCATTTCATGTATGCGCGAAATGCCTTAAAAATGGCTTTAAAATGGATTTGGAGCATGGAGACGATTATCTCGGGATTGCAAGATAACCAAACAAAACTTTTAGTGTATTTCTACTTATTTTATTAAATATCATCTCCACCAAACAGGACAAGCTTGCATCTGTTATAGTTTTGGAGAAAAATGTGTTCATTTCATGTATGCGCGAAATGCCTTAAAAATGGCTTTAAAATGGATTTGGAGCATGGAGACGATTATCTCGGGATTGCAATATAACCAAACAAAACTTTTAGTGGATTTCTACTTATTTTATTAAATATCATCTCCACCAAACAGGACAAGCTTGCATCTGTTATAGTTTTGGAGAAAAATGTGTTCATTTCATGTATGCGCGAAATGCCTTAAAAATGGCTTTAAAATGGATTTGGAGCATGGAGACGATTATCTCGGGATTGCAAGATAACCAAACAAAACTTTTAGTAGATTTCTACTTATTTTATTAAATATCATCTCCACCAAACAGGACAAGCTTGCATCTGTTATAGTTTTGGAGAAAAATGTGTTCATTTCATGTATGCGCGAAATGCCTTAAAAATGGCTTTAAAATGGATTTGGAGCATGGAGACGATTATCTCGGGATTGCAAGATAACCAAACAAAACTTTTAGTGGATTTCTACTTATTTTATTAAATATCATCTCCACCAAACAGGACAAGCTTGCATGTGTTATAGTTTTGGAGAAAAATGTGTTCATTTCATGTATGCGCAAAATGCCTTTGAAATGGCTTTAAAATGGATTTGGAGCATGGAGACGATTATCTCAGGATGGCAATATAAACAAACGAAACTTTTAGTAGATTTCTACTTATTTTATTAAATATTATCTCCACCAAACAGGACAAGCTTGCATCTGTTATAGTTTTGGAGAAAAATGTGTTCATTTCATGTATGCGCGAAATGCCTTAAAAATGGCTTTAAAATGGATTTGGAGCATGGAGACGATTATCTCGGGATTGCAAGATAACCAAACAAAACTTTTAGTGGATTTCTACTTATTTTATTAAATATCATCTCCACCAAACAGGACAAGCTTGCATCTGTTATAGTTTTGGAGAAAAATGTGTTCATTTCATGTATGCGCGAAATGCCTTAAAAATGGCTTTAAAATGGATTTGGAGCATGGAGACGATTATCTCGGGATTGCAAGATAACCAAACAAAACTTTTAGTGGATTTCTACTTATTTTATTAAATATCATCTCCACCAAACAGGACAAGCTTGCATCTGTTATAGTTTTGGAGAAAAATGTGTTCATTTCATGTATGCGCGAAATGCCTTAAAAATGGCTTTAAAATGGATTTGGAGCATGGAGACGATTATCTCGGGATTGCAAGATAACCAAACAAAACTTTTAGTGGATTTCTACTTATTTTATTAAATATCATCTCCACCAAACAGGACAAGCTTGCATCTGTTATAGTTTTGGAGAAAAATGTGTTCATTTCATGTATGCGCGAAATGCCTTAAAAATGGCTTTAAAATGGATTTGGAGCATGGAGACGATTATCTCGGGATTGCAAGATAACGAAACAAAACTTTTAGTGGATTTCTACTTATTTTATTAAATATCATCTCCACCAAACAGGACAAGCTTGCATCTGTTATAGTTTTGGAGAAAAATGTGTTCATTTCATGTATGCGCGAAATGCCTTAAAAATGGCTTTAAAATGGATTTGGAGCATGGAGACGATTATCTCGGGATTGCAAGATAACCAAACAAAACTTTTAGTGGATTTCTACTTATTTTATTAAATATCATCTCCACCAAACAGGACAAGCTTGCATCTGTTATAGTTTTGGAGAAAAATGTGTTCATTTCATGTATGCGCAAAATGCCTTTGAAATGGCTTTAAAATGGATTTGGAGCATGGAGACGATTATCTCAGGATGGCAATATAAACAAACGAAACTTTTAGTAGATTTCTACTTATTTTATTAAATATTATCTCCACCAAACAGGACAAGCTTGCATCTGTTATAGTTTTGGAGAAAAATGTGTTCATTTCATGTATGCGCGAAATGCCTTAAAAATGGCTTTAAAATGGATTTGGAGCATGGAGACGATTATCTCGGGATTGCAAGATAACCAAACAAAACTTTTAGTGGATTTCTACTTATTTTATTAAATATCATCTCCACCAAACAGGACAAGCTTGCATCTGTTATAGTTTTGGAGAAAAATGTGTTCATTTCATGTATGCGCGAAATGCCTTAAAAATGGCTTTAAAATGGATTTGGAGCATGGAGACGATTATCTCGGGATTGCAATATAACCAAACAAAACTTTTAGTGGATTTCTACTTATTTTATTAAATATCATCTCCACCAAACAGGACAAGCTTGCATCTGTTATAGTTTTGGAGAAAAATGTGTTCATTTCATGTATGCGCGAAATGCCTTAAAAATGGCTTTAAAATGGATTTGGAGCATGGAGACGATTATCTCGGGATTGCAAGATAACCAAACAAAACTTTTAGTGGATTTCTACTTATTTTATTAAATATCATCTCCACCAAACAGGACAAGCTTGCATCTGTTATAGTTTTGGAGAAAAATGTGTTCATTTCATGTATGCGCGAAATGCCTTAAAAATGGCTTGAAAATGGATTTGGAGCATGGAGACGATTATCTCGGGATTGCAAGATAACCAAACAAAACTTTTAGTGGATTTCTACTTATTTTATTAAATATCATCTCCACCAAACAGGACAAGCTTGCATCTGTTATAGTTTTGGAGAAAAATGTGTTCATTTCATGTATGCGCGAAATGCCTTAAAAATGGCTTTAAAATGGATTTGGAGCATGGAGACGATTATCTCGGGATTGCAAGATAACCAAACAAAACTTTTAGTGGATTTCTACTTATTTTATTAAATATCATCTCCACCAAACAGGACAAGCTTGCATCTGTTATAGTTTTGGAGAAAAATGTGTTCATTTCATGTATGCGCGAAATGCCTTAAAAATGGCTTTAAAATGGATTTGGAGCATGGAGACGATTATCTCGGGATTGCAAGATAACCAAACAAAACTTTTAGTGGATTTCTACTTATTTTATTAAATATCATCTCCACCAAACAGGACAAGCTTGCATCTGTTATAGTTTTGGAGAAAAATGTGTTCATTTCATGTATGCGCGAAATGCCTTAAAAATGGCTTTAAAATGGATTTGGAGCATGGAGACGATTATCTCGGGATTGCAATATAACCAAACAAAACTTTTAGTGGATTTCTACTTATTTTATTAAATATCATCTCTACCAAACAGGACAAGCTTGCATCTGTTATAGTTTTGGAGAAAAATGTGTTCATTTCATGTATGCGCGAAATGCCTTAAAAATGGCTTTAAAATGGATTTGGAGCATGGAGACGATTATCTCGGGATTGCAAGATAACCAAACAAAACTTTTAGTAGATTTCTACTTATTTTATTAAATATCATCTCCACCAAACAGGACAAGCTTGCATCTGTTATAGTTTTGGAGAAAAATGTGTTCATTTCATGTATGCGCGAAATGCCTTAAAAATGGCTTTAAAATGGATTTGGAGCATGGAGACGATTATCTCGGGATTGCAAGATAACCAAACAAAACTTTTAGTGGATTTCTACTTATTTTATTAAATATCATCTCCACCAAACAGGACAAGCTTGCATGTGTTATAGTTTTGGAGAAAAATGTGTTCATTTCATGTATGCGCAAAATGCCTTTGAAATGGCTTTAAAATGGATTTGGAGCATGGAGACGATTATCTCGGGATTGCAAGATAACCAAACAAAACTTTTAGTGGATTTCTACTTATTTTATTAAATATCATCTCCACCAAACAGGACAAGCTTGCATCTGTTATAGTTTTGGAGAAAAATGTGTTCATTTCATGTATGCGCGAAATGCCTTAAAAATGGCTTTAAAATGGATTTGGAGCATGGAGACGATTATCTCGGGATTGCAAGATAACCAAACAAAACTTTTAGTGGATTTCTACTTATTTTATTAAATATCATCTCCACCAAACAGGACAAGCTTGCATCTGTTATAGTTTTGGAGAAAAATGTGTTCATTTCATGTATGCGCGAAATGCCTTAAAAATGGCTTTAAAATGGATTTGGAGCATGGAGACGATTATCTCGGGATTGCAATATAACCAAACAAAACTTTTAGTGGATTTCTACTTATTTTATTAAATATCATCTTCACCAAACAGGACAAGCTTGCATCTGTTATAGTTTTGGAGAAAAATGTGTTCATTTCATGTATGCGCGAAATGCCTTAAAAATGGCTTTAAAATGGATTTGGAGCATGGAGACGATTATCTCGGGATTGCAAGATAACCAAACAAAACTTTTAGTGGATTTCTACTTATTTTATTAAATATCATCTCCACCAAACAGGACAAGCTTGCATCTGTTATAGTTTTGGAGAAAAATGTGTTCATTTCATGTATGCGCGAAATGCCTTAAAAATGGCTTGAAAATGGATTTGGAGCATGGAGACGATTATCTCGGGATTGCAAGATAACCAAACAAAACTTTTAGTGGATTTCTACTTATTTTATTAAATATCATCTCCACCAAACAGGACAAGCTTGCATCTGTTATAGTTTTGGAGAAAAATGTGTTCATTTCATGTATGCGCGAAATGCCTTAAAAATGGCTTTAAAATGGATTTGGAGCATGGAGACGATTATCTCGGGATTGCAAGATAACCAAACAAAACTTTTAGTGGATTTCTACTTATTTTATTAAATATCATCTCCACCAAACAGGACAAGCTTGCATCTGAGAAAAATGTGTTCATTTCATGTATGCGCGAAATGCCTTAAAAATGGCTTTAAAATGGATTTGGAGCATGGAGACGATTATCTCGGGATTGCAAGATAACCAAACAAAACTTTTAGTGGATTTCTACTTATTTTATTAAATATCATCTCCACCAAACAGGACAAGCTTGCATCTGTTATAGTTTTGGAGAAAAATGTGTTCATTTCATGTATGCGCGAAATGCCTTAAAAATGGCTTTAAAATGGATTTGGAGCATGGAGACGATTATCTCGGGATTGCAATATAACCAAACAAAACTTTTAGTGGATTTCTACTTATTTTATTAAATATCATCTCCACCAAACAGGACAAGCTTGCATCTGTTATAGTTTTGGAGAAAAATGTGTTCATTTCATGTATGCGCGAAATGCCTTAAAAATGGCTTTAAAATGGATTTGGAGCATGGAGACGATTATCTCGGGATTGCAAGATAACCAAACAAAACTTTTAGTGGATTTCTACTTATTTTATTAAATATCATCTCCACCAAACAGGACAAGCTTGCATGTGTTATAGTTTTGGAGAAAAATGTGTTCATTTCATGTATGCGCAAAATGCCTTTGAAATGGCTTTAAAATGGATTTGGAGCATGGAGACGATTATCTCGGGATTGCAAGATAACCAAACAAAACTTTTAGTGGATTTCTACTTATTTTATTAAATATCATCTCCACCAAACAGGACAAGCTTGCATCTGTTATAGTTTTGGAGAAAAATGTGTTCATTTCATGTATGCGCGAAATGCCTTAAAAATGGCTTTAAAATGGATTTGGAGCATGGAGACGATTATCTCGGGATTGCAAGATAACCAAACAAAACTTTTAGTGGATTTCTACTTATTTTATTAAATATCATCTCCACCAAACAGGACAAGCTTGCATCTGTTATAGTTTTGGAGAAAAATGTGTTCATTTCATGTATGCGCGAAATGCCTTAAAAATGGCTTTAAAATGGATTTGGAGCATGGAGACGATTATCTCGGGATTGCAAGATAACCAAACAAAACTTTTAGTGGATTTCTACTTATTTTATTAAATATCATCTCCACCAAACAGGACAAGCTTGCATCTGTTATAGTTTTGGAGAAAAATGTGTTCATTTCATGTATGCGCGAAATGCCTTAAAAATGGCTTTAAAATGGATTTGGAGCATGGAGACGATTATCTCGGGATTGCAAGATAATCAAACAAAACTTTTAGTGGATTTCTACTTATTTTATTAAATATCATCTCCATCAAACAGGACAAGCTTGCATCTGTTATAGTTTTGGAGAAAAATGTGTTCATTTCATGTATACGCGAAATGCCTTAAAAATGGCTTAAAAATGGATTTGGAGCATGGAGACGATTATCAAACGATTAACAAAACTTTTAGTGGATTTCTACTTATTTTATTAAATATCATCTCCACCAAACAGGACAAGCTTGCATCTGTTATAGTTTTGGAGAAAAATGTGTTCATTTTATGTATGCGCGAAATGCCTTAAAAATGGCTTTAAAATGGATTTGGAGCATGGAGACGATTATCTCGGGATTGCAAGATAACCAAACAAAACTTTTAGTGGATTTCTACTTATTTTATTAAATATCATCTCCACCAAACAGGACAAGCTTGCATCTGTTATAGTTTTGGAGAAAAATGTGTTCATTTCATGTATGCGCGAAATGCCTTAAAAATGGCTTTAAAATGGATTTGGAGCATGGAGACGATTATCTCGGGATTGCAATATAACCAAACAAAACTTTTAGTGGATTTCTACTTATTTTATTAAATATCATCTCCACCAAACAGGACAAGCTTGCATCTGTTATAGTTTTGGAGAAAAATGTGTTCATATCATGTATGCGCGAAATGCCTTAAAAATGGCTTTAAAATGGATTTGGAGCATGGAGACGATTATCTCGGGATTGCAAGATAACCAAACAAAACGTTTAGTGGATTTCTACTTATTTTATTAAATATCATCTCCACCAAACAGGACAAGCTTGCATCTGTTATAGTTTTGGAGAAAAATGTGTTCATTTCATGTATGCGCGAAATGCCTTAAAAATGGCTTTAAAATGGATTTGGAGCATGGAGACGATTATCTCGGGATTGCAAGATAACCAAACAAAACTTTTAGTGGATTTCTACTTATTTTATTAAATATCATCTCCACCAAACAGGACAAGCTTGCATCTGTTATAGTTTTGGAGAAAAATGTGTTCATTTCATGTATGCGCGAAATGCCTTAAAAATGGCTTTAAAATGGATTTGGAGCATGGAGACGATTATCTCGGGATTGCAAGATAACCAAACAAAACTTTTAGTGGATTTCTACTTATTTTATTAAATATCATCTCCACCAAACAGGACAAGCTTGCATGTGTTATAGTTTTGGAGAAAAATGTGTTCATTTCATGTATGCGCAAAATGCCTTTGAAATGGCTTTAAAATGGATTTGGAGCATGGAGACGATTATCTCGGGATTGCAAGATAACCAAACAAAACTTTTAGTGGATTTCTACTTATTTTATTAAATATCATCTCTACCAAACAGGACAAGCTTGCATCTGTTATAGTTTTGGAGAAAAATGTGTTCATTTCATGTATGCGCGAAATGCCTTAAAAATGGCTTTAAAATGGATTTGGAGCATGGAGACGATTATCTCGGGATTGCAAGATAACCAAACAAAACTTTTAGTGGATTTCTACTTATTTTATTAAATATCATCTCCACCAAACAGGACAAGCTTGCATCTGTTATAGTTTTGGAGAAAAATGTGTTCATTTCATGTATGCGCGAAATGCCTTAAAAATGGCTTTAAAATGGATTTGGAGCATGGAGACGATTATCTCGGGATTGCAAGATAACCAAACAAAACTTTTAGTGGATTTCTACTTATTTTATTAAATATCATCTCCACCAAACAGGACAAGCTTGCATCTGTTATAGTTTTGGAGAAAAATGTGTTCATTTCATGTATGCGCGAAATGCCTTAAAAATGGCTTTAAAATGGATTTGGAGCATGGAGACGATTATCTCGGGATTGCAAGATAACCAAACAAAACTTTTAGTGGATTTCTACTTATTTTATTAAATATCATCTCCACCAAACAGGACAAGCTTGCATGTGTTATAGTTTTGGAGAAAAATGTGTTCATTTCATGTATGCGAAAAATGCCTTTGAAATGGCTTTAAAATGGATTTGGAGCATGGAGACGATTATCTCAGGATGGCAATATAAACAAACGAAACTTTTAGTAGATTTCTACTTATTTTATTAAATATTATCTCCACCAAACAGGACAAGCTTGCATCTGTTATAGTTTTGGAGAAAAATGTGTTCATTTCATGTATGCGCGAAATGCCTTAAAAATGGCTTTAAAATGGATTTGGAGCATGGAGACGATTATCTCGGGATTGCAAGATAACCAAACAAAACTTTTAGTGGATTTCTACTTATTTTATTAAATATCATCTCCACCAAAAAGGACAAGCTTGCATCTGTTATAGTTTTGGAGAAAAATGTGTTCATTTCATGTATGTGCGAAATGCCTTAAAAATGGCTTTAAAATGGATTTGGAGCATGGAGACGATTATCTCGGGATTGCAATATAACCAAACAAAACTTTTAGTGGATTTCTACTTATTTTATTAAATATCATATCCACCAAACAGGACAAGCTTGCATCTGTTATAGTTTTGGAGAAAAATGTGTTCATTTCATGTATGCGCGAAATGCCTTAAAAATGGCTTTAAAATGGATTTGGAGCATGGAGACGATTATCTCGGGATTGCAAGATAACCAAACAAAACTTTTAGTGGATTTCTACTTATTTTATTAAATATCATCTCCACCAAACAGGACAAGCTTGCATCTGTTATAGTTTTGGAGAAAAATGTGTTCATTTCATGTATGCGCGAAATGCCTTAAAAATGGCTTTAAAATGGATTTGGAGCATGGAGACGATTATCTCGGGATTGCAAGATAACCAAACAAAACTTTTAGTGGATTTCTACTTATTTTATTAAATATCATCTCCACCAAACAGGACAAGCTTGCATCTGTTATAGTTTTGGAGAAAAATGTGTTCATTTCATGTATGCGCGAAATGCCTTAAAAATGGCTTTAAAATGGATTTGGAGCATGGAGACGATTATCTCGGGATTGCAAGATAACCAAACAAAACTTTTAGTGGATTTCTACTTATTTTATTAAATATCATCTCCACCAAACAGGACAAGCTTGCATCTGTTATAGTTTTGGAGAAAAATGTGTTCATTTCATGTATGCGCGAAATGCCTTAAAAATGGCTTTAAAATGGATTTGGAGCATGGAGACGATTATCTCGGGATTGCAAGATAACCAAACAAAACGTTTAGTGGATTTCTACTTATTTTATTAAATATCATCTCCACCAAACAGGACAAGCTTGCATGTGTTATAGTTTTGGAGAAAAATGTGTTCATTTCATGTATGCGCAAAATGCCTTTGAAATGGCTTTAAAATGGATTTGGAGCATGGAGACGATTATCTTAGGATGGCAATATAAACAAACGAAACTTTTAGTAGATTTCTACTTATTTTATTAAATATTATCTCCACCAAACAGGACAAGCTTGCATCTGTTATAGTTTTGGAGAAAAATGTGTTCATTTCATGTATGCGCGAAATGCCTTAAAAATGGCTTTAAAATGGATTTGGAGCATGGAGACGATTATCTCGGGATTGCAAGATAACCAAACAAAACTTTTAGTGGATTTCTACTTATTTTATTAAATATCATCTCCACCAAACAGGACAAGCTTGCATGTGTTATAGTTTTGGAGAAAAATGTGTTCATTTCATGTATGCGCAAAATGCCTTTGAAATGGCTTTAAAATGGATTTGGAGCATGGAGACGATTATCTCGGGATTGCAAGATAACCAAACAAAACTTTTAGTGGATTTCTACTTATTTTATTAAATATCATCCCCACCAAACAGGACAAGCTTGCATCTGTTATAGTTTTGGAGAAAAATGTGTTCATTTCATGTATGCGCGAAATGCCTTAAAAATGGCGTTAAAATGGATTTGGAGCATGGAGACGATTATCTCGGGATTGCAAGATAACCAAACAAAACTTTTAGTGGATTTCTACTTATTTTATTAAATATCATCTCCACCAAACAGGACAAGCTTGCATGTGTTATAGTTTTGGAGAAAAATGTGTTCATTTCATGTATGCGCAAAATGCCTTTGAAATGGCTTTAAAATGGATTTGGAGCATGGAGACGATTATCTCAGGATGGCAATATAAACAAACGAAACTTTTAGTAGATTTCTACTTATTTTATTAAATATTATCTCCACCAAACAGGACAAGCTTGCATCTGTTATAGTTTTGAAGAAAAATGTGTTCAATTCATGTATGCGCGAAATGCCTTAAAAATGGCTTTAAAATGGATTTGGAGCATGGAGACGATTATCTCGGGATTGCAAGATAACCAAACAAAACTTTTAGTGGATTTCTACTTATTTTATTAAATATCATCTCCACCAAACAGGACAAGCTTGCATCTGTTATAGTTTTGGAGAAAAATGTGTTCATTTCATGTATGCGCAAAATGCCTTTGAAATGGCTTTAAAATGGATTTGGAGCATGGAGACGATTATCTCGGGATTGCAAGATAACCAAACAAAACTTTTAGTGGATTTCTACTTATTTTATTAAATATCATCCCCACCAAACAGGACAAGCTTGCATCTGTTATAGTTTTGGAGAAAAATGTGTTCATTTCATGTATGCGCGAAATGCCTTAAAAATGGCTTTAAAATGGATTTGGAGCATGGAGACGATTATCTCGGGATTGCAAGATAACCAAACAAAACTTTTAGTGGATTTCTACTTATTTTATTAAATATCATCTCCACCAAACAGGACAAGCTTGCATGTGTTATAGTTTTGGAGAAAAATGTGTTCATTTCATGTATGCGCAAAATGCCTTTGAAATGGCTTTAAAATGGATTTGGAGCATGGAGACGATTATCTCGGGATTGCAAGATAACCAAACAAAACTTTTAGTGGATTTCTACTTATTTTATTAAATATCATCCCCACCAAACAGGACAAGCTTGCATCTGTTATAGTTTTGGAGAAAAATGTGTTCATTTCATGTATGCGCGAAATGCCTTAAAAATGGCTTTAAAATGGATTTGGAGCATGGAGACGATTATCTCGGGATTGCAAGATAACCAAACAAAACTTTTAGTGGATTTCTACTTATTTTATTAAATATCATCTCCACCAAACAGGACAAGCTTGCATGTGTTATAGTTTTGGAGAAAAATGTGTTCATTTCATGTATGCGCAAAATGCCTTTGAAATGGCTTTAAAATGGATTTGGAGCATGGAGACGATTATCTCAGGATGGCAATATAAACAAACGAAACTTTTAGTAGATTTCTACTTATTTTATTAAATATTATCTCCACCAAACAGGACAAGCTTGCATCTGTTATAGTTTTGAAGAAAAATGTGTTCAATTCATGTATGCGCGAAATGCCTTAAAAATGGCTTTAAAATGGATTTGGAGCATGGAGACGATTATCTCGGGATTGCAAGATAACCAAACAAAACTTTTAGTGGATTTCTACTTATTTTATTAAATATCATCTCCACCAAACAGGACAAGCTTGCATCTGTTATAGTTTTGGAGAAAAATGTGTTCATTTCATGTATGCGCGAAATGCCTTAAAAATGGCTTTAAAATGGATTTGGAGCATGGAGACGATTATCTCGGGATTGAAAGATAACCAAACAAAACTTTTAGTGGATTTCTACTTATTTTATTAAATATCATCTCCACCAAACAGGACAAGCTTGCATCTGTTATAGTTTTGGAGAAAAATGTGTTCATTTCATGTATGCGCGAAATGCCTTAAAAATGGCTTTAAAATGGATTTGGAGCATGGAGACGATTATCTCGGGATTGCAAGATAACCAAACAAAACTTTTAGTGGATTTCTACTTATTTTATTAAATATCATCTCCACCAAACAGGACAAGCTTGCATCTGTTATAGTTTTGGAGAAAAATGTGTTCATTTCATGTATGCGCGAAATGCCTTAAAAATGGCTTTAAAATGGATTTAGAGCATGGAGACGATTATCTCGGGATTGCAATATAACCAAACAAAACTTTTAGTGGATTTCTACTTATTTTATTAAATATCATCTCCACCAAACAGGACAAGCTTGCATCTGTTATAGTTTTGGAGAAAAATGTGTTCATTTCATGTATGCGCGAAATGCCTTAAAAATGGCTTTAAAATGGATTTGGAGCATGGAGACGATTATCTCGGGATTGCAAGATAACCAAACAAAACTTTTAGTGGATTTCTACTTATTTTATTAAATATCATCTCCACCAAACAGGACAAGCTTGCATCTGTTATAGTTTTGGAGAAAAATGTGTTCATTTCATGTATGCGCGAAATGCCTTAAAAATGGCTTTAAAATGGATTTGGAGCATGGAGACGATTATCTCGGGATTGCAAGATAACCAAACAAAACTTTTAGTGGATTTCTACTTATTTTATTAAATATCATCTCCACCAAACAGGACAAGCTTGCATCTGTTATAGTTTTGGAGAAAAATGTGTTCATTTCATGTATGCGCGAAATGCCTTAAAAATGGCTTTAAAATGGATTTGGAGCATGGAGACGATTATCTCGGGATTGCAAGATAACCAAACAAAACTTTTAGTGGATTTCTACTTATTTTATTAAATATCATCTCCACCAAACAGGACAAGCTTGCATGTGTTATAGTTTTGGAGAAAAATGTGTTCATTTCATGTATGCGCAAAATGCCTTTGAAATGGCTTTAAAATGGATTTGGAGCATGGAGACGATTATCTCGGGATTGCAAGATAACCAAACAAAACTTTTAGTGGATTTCTACTTATTTTATTAAATATCATCTCCACCAAACAGGACAAGCTTGCATCTGTTATAGTTTTGGAGAAAAATGTGTTCATTTCATGTATGCGCGAAATGCCTTAAAAATGACTTTAAAATGGATTTGGAGCATGGAGACGATTATCTCGGGATTGCAAGATAACCAAACAAAACTTTTAGTGGATTTCTACTTATTTTATTAAATATCATCTCCACCAAACAGGACAAGCTTGCATCTGTTATAGTTTTGGAGAAAAATGTGTTCATTTCATGTATGCGCGAAATGCCTTAAAAATGGCTTTAAAATGGATTTGGAGCATGGAGACGATTATCTCGGGATTGCAAGATAACCAAACAAAACTTTTAGTGGATTTTTACTTATTTTATTAAATATCATCTCCACCAAACAGGACAAGCTTGCATCTGTTATAGTTTTGGAGAAAAATGTGTTCATTTCATGTATGCGCGAAGTGCCTTAAAAATGGCTTTAGAATGGATTTGGAGCATGGAGACAATTATCTCGGGATTGCAAGATAACCAAACAAAACTTTTAGTGGATTTCTACTTATTTTATTAAATATCATCTCCACCAAACAGGACAAGCTTGCATGTGTTATAGTTTTGGAGAAAAATGTGTTCATTTCATGTATGCGCAAAATGCCTTTGAAATGGCTTTAAAATGGATTTGGAGCATGGAGACGATTATCTCAGGATGGCAATATAAACAAACGAAACTTTTAGTAGATTTCTACTTATTTTATTAAATATTATCTCCCCCAAACAGGACAAGCTTGCATCTGTTATAGTTTTGGAGAAAAATGTGTTCATTTCATGTATGCGCGAAATGCCTTAAAAATGGCTTTAAAATGGATTTGGAGCATGGAGACGATTATCTCGGGATTGCAAGATAACCAAACAAAACTTTTAGTGGATTTCTACTTATTTTATTAAATATCATCTCCACCAAACAGGACAAGCTTGCATGTGTTATAGTTTTGGAGAAAAATGTGTTCATTTCATGTATGCGCAAAATGCCTTTGAAATGGCTTTAAAATGGATTTGGAGCATGGAGACGATTATCTCGGGATTGCAAGATAACCAAACAAAACTGTTAGTGGATTTCTACTTATTTTATTAAATATCATCTCCACCAAACAGGACAAGCTTGCATCTGTTATAGTTTTGGAGAAAAATGTGTTCATTTCATGTATGCGCGAAATGCCTTAAAAATGGCTTTAAAATGGATTTGGAGCATGGAGACGATTATCTCGGGATTGCAAGATAACCAAACAAAACTTTTAGTGGATTTCTACTTATTTTATTAAATATCATCTCCACCAAACAGGACAAGCTTGCATCTGTTATAGTTTTGGAGAAAAATGTGTTCATTTCATGTATGCGCGAAATGCCTTAAAAATGGCTTTAAAATGGATTTGGAGCATGGAGACGATTATCTCGGGATTGCAAGATAACCAAACAAAACTTTTAGTGGATTTCTACTTATTTTATTAAATATCATCTCCACCAAACAGGACAAGCTTGCATCTGTTATAGTTTTGGAGAAAAATGTGTTCATTTCATGTATGCGCGAAATGCCTTAAAAATGGCTTTAAAATGGATTTGGAGCATGGAGACGATTATCTCGGGATTGCAAGATAACCAAACAAAACTTTTGATGGATTTCTACTTATTTTATTAAATATCATCTCCACCAAACAGGACAAGCTTGCATGTGTTATAGTTTTGGAGAAAAATGTGTTCATTTCATGTATGCGCAAAATGCCTTTGAAATGGCTTTAAAATGGATTTGGAGCATGGAGACGATTATCTTAGGATGGCAATATAAACAAACGAAACTTTTAGTAGATTTCTACTTATTTTATTAAATATTATCTCCACCAAACAGGACAAGCTTGCATCTGTTATAGTTTTGGAGAAAAATGTGTTCATTTCATGTATGCGCGAAATGCCTTAAAAATGGCTTTAAAATGGATTTGGAGCATGGAGACGATTATCTCGGGATTGCAAGATAACCAAACAAAACTTTTAGTGGATTTCTACTTATTTTATTAAATATCATCTCCACCAAACAGGACAAGCTTGCATCTGTTATAGTTTTGGAGAAAAATGTGTTCATTTCATGTATGCGCAAAATGCCTTTGAAATGGCTTTAAAATGGATTTGGAGCATGGAGACGATTATCTCAGGATGGCAATATAAACAAACGAAACTTTTAGTAGATTTCTACTTATTTTATTAAATATTATCTCCACCAAACAGGACAAGCTTGCATCTGTTATAGTTTTGGAGAAAAATGTGTTCATTTCATGTATGCGCGAAATGCCTTAAAAATGGCTTTAAAATGGATTTGGAGCATGGAGACGATTATCTCGGGATTGCAAGATAACCAAACAAAACTTTTAGTGGATTTCTACTTATTTTATTAAATATCATCTCCACCAAACAGGACAAGCTTGCATCTGTTATAGTTTTGGAGAAAAATGTGTTCATTTCATGTATGCGCGAAATGCCTTAAAAATGGCTTTAAAATGGATTTGGAGCATGGAGACGATTATCTCCGGATTGCAAGATAACCAAACAAAACTTTTAGTGGATTTCTACTTATTTTATTAAATATCATCTCCACCAAACAGGACAAGCTTGCATGTGTTATAGTTTTGGAGAAAAATGTGTTCATTTCATGTATGCGCAAAATGCCTTTGAAATGGCTTTAAAATGGATTTGGAGCATGGAGACGATTATCTCAGGATGGCAATATAAACAAACGAAACTTTTAGTAGATTTCTACTTATTTTATTAAATATTATCTCCACCAAACAGGACAAGCTTGCATCTGTTATAGTTTTGGAGAAAAATGTGTTCATTTCATGTATGCGCGAAATGCCTTAAAAATGGCTTTAAAATGGATTTGGAGCATGGAGACGATTATCTCGGGATTGCAAGATAACCAAACAAAACTTTTAGTGGATTTCTACTTATTTTATTAAATATCATCTCCACCAAACAGGACAAGCTTGCATCTGTTATAGTTTTGGAGAAAAATGTGTTCATTTCATGTATGTGCGAAATGCCTTAAAAATGGCTTTAAAATGGATTTGGAGCATGGAGACGATTATCTCGGGATTGCAAGATAACCAAACAAAACATTTAGTGGATTTCTACTTATTTTATTAAATATCATCTCCACCAAACAGGACAAGCTTGCATCTGTTATAGTTTTGGAGAAAAATGTGTTCATTTCATGTATGCGCGAAATGCCTTAAAAATGGCTTTAAAATGGATTTGGAGCATGGAGACGATTATCTCGGGATTGCAAGATAACCAAACAAAACATTTAGTGGATTTCTACTTATTTTATTAAATATCATCTCCACCAAACAGGACAAGCTTGCATGTGTTATAGTTTTGGAGAAAAATGTGTTCATTTCATGTATGCGCAAAATGCCTTTGAAATGGCTTTAAAATGGATTTGGAGCATGGAGACGATTATCTCAGGATGGCAATATAAACAAACGAAACTTTTAGTAGATTTCTACTTATTTTATTAAATATTATCTCCACCAAACAGGACAAGCTTGCATCTGTTATAGTTTTGGAGAAAAATGTGTTCATTTCATGTATGCGCGAAATGCCTTAAAAATGGCTTTAAAATGGATTTGGAGCATGGAGACGATTATCTCGGGATTGCAAGATAACCAAACAAAACTTTTAGTGGATTTCTACTTATTTTATTAAATATCATCTCCACCAAACAGGACAAGCTTGCATCTGTTATAGTTTTGGAGAAAAATGTGTTCATTTCATGTATGTGCGAAATGCCTTAAAAATGGCTTTAAAATGGATTTGGAGCATGGAGACGATTATCTCGGGATTGCAAGATAACCAAACAAAACTTTTAGTGGATTTCTACTTATTTTATTAAATATCATCTCCACCAAACAGGACAAGCTTGCATGTGTTATAGTTTTGGAGAAAAATGTGTTCATTTCATGTATGCGCAAAATGCCTTTGAAATGGCTTTAAAATGGATTTGGAGCATGGAGACGATTATCTCAGGATGGCAATATAAACAAACGAAACTTTTAGTAGATTTCTACTTATTTTATTAAATATTATCTCCACCAAACAGGACAAGCTTGCATCTGTTATAGTTTTGGAGAAAAATGTGTTCATTTCATGTATGCGCGAAATGCCTTAAAAATGGCTTTAAAATGGATTTGGAGCATGGAGACGATTATCTCGGGATTGCAAGATAACCAAACAAAACTTTTAGTGGATTTCTACTTATTTTATTAAATATCATCTCCACCAAACAGGACAAGCTTGCATCTGTTATAGTTTTGGAGAAAAATGTGTTCATTTCATGTATGCGCGAAATGCCTTAAAAATGGCTTTAAAATGGATTTGGAGCATGGAGACGATTATCTCGGGATTGCAAGATAACCAAACAAAACTTTTAGTGGATTTCTACTTATTTTATTAAATATCATCTCCACCAAACAGGACAAGCTTGCATCTGTTATAGTTTTGGAGAAAAATGTGTTCATTTCATGTATGCGCGAAATGCCTTAAAAATGGCTTTAAAATGGATTTGGAGCATGGAGACGATTATCTCGGGATTGCAAGATAACCAAACAAAACTTTTAGTGGATTTCTACTTATTTTATTAAATATCATCTCCACCAAACAGGACAAGCTTGCATCTGTTATAGTTTTGGAGAAAAATGTGTTCATTTCATGTATGCGCGAAATGCCTTAAAAATGGCTTTAAAATGGATTTGGAGCATGGAGACGATTATCTCGGGATTGCAAGATAACCAAACAAAACTTTTAGTGGATTTCTACTTATTTTTTTAAATATCATCTCCACCAAACAGGACAAGCTTGCATCTGTTATAGTTTTGGAGAAAAATGTGTTCATTTCATGTATGCGCGAAATGCCTTAAAAATGGCTTTAAAATGGATTTGGAGCATGGAGACGATTATCTCGGGATTGCAAGATAACCAAAAAAACTTTTAGTGGATTTCTACTTATTTTATTAAATATCATCTCCACCAAACAGGACAAGCTTGCATGTGTTATAGTTTTGGAGAAAAATGTGTTCATTTCATGTATGCGCAAAATGCCTTTGAAATGGCTTTAAAATGGATTTGGAGCATGGAGACGATTATCTCAGGATGGCAATATAAACAAACGAAACTTTTAGTAGATTTCTACTTATTTTATTAAATATTATCTCCACCAAACAGGACAAGCTTGCATCTGTTATAGTTTTGGAGAAAAATGTGTTCATTTCATGTATGCGCGAAATGCCTTAAAAATGGCTTTAAAATGGATTTGGAGCATGGAGACGATTATCTCGGGATTGCAAGATAACCAAACAAAACTTTTAGTGGATTTCTACTTATTTTATTAAATATAATCTCCACCAAACAGGACAAGCTTGCATCTGTTATAGTTTTGGAGAAAAATGTGTTCATTTCATGTATGCGCGAAATGCCTTAAAAATGGCTTTAAAATGGATTTGGAGCATGGAGACGATTATCTCGGGATTGCAAGATAACCAAACAAAACTTTTAGTGGATTTCTACTTATTTTATTAAATATCATCTCCACCAAACAGGACAAGCTTGCATCTGTTATAGTTTTGGAGAAAATGTGTTCATTTCATGCATGCGCGAAATGCCTTAAAAATGGCTTTAAAATGGATTTGGAGCATGGAGACGATTATCTCGGGATTGCAAGATAACCAAACAAAACATTTAGTGGATTTCTACTTATTTTATTAAATATCATCTCCACCAAACAGGACAAGCTTGCATGTGTTATAGTTTTGGAGAAAAATGTGTTCATTTCATGTATGCGCAAAATGCCTTTGAAATGGCTTTAAAATGGATTTGGAGCATGGAGACGATTATCTCAGGATGGCAATATAAACAAACGAAACTTTTAGTAGATTTCTACTTATTTTATTAAATATTATCTCCACCAAACAGGACAAGCTTGCATCTGTTATAGTTTTGGAGAAAAATGTGTTCATTTCATGTATGCGCGAAATGCCTTAAAAATGGCTTTAAAATGGATTTGGAGCATGGAGACGATTATCTCGGGATTGCAAGATAACCAAACAAAACTTTTAGTGGATTTCTACTTATTTTATTAAATATAATCTCCACCAAACAGGACAAGCTTGCATCTGTTATAGTTTTGGAGAAAAATGTGTTCATTTCATGTATGCGCGAAATGCCTTAAAAATGGCTTTAAAATGGATTTGGAGCATGGAGACGATTATCTCGGGATTGCAAGATAACCAAACAAAACTTTTAGTGGATTTCTACTTATTTTATTAAATATCATCTCCACCAAACAGGACAAGCTTGCATCTGTTATAGTTTTGGAGAAAATGTGTTCATTTCATGCATGCGCGAAATGCCTTAAAAATGGCTTTAAAATGGATTTGGAGCATGGAGACGATTATCTCGGGATTGCAAGATAACCAAACAAAACTTTTAGTGGATTTCTACTTATTTTATTAAATATCATCTCCACCAAACAGGACAAGCTTGCATGTGTTATAGTTTTGGAGAAAAATGTGTTCATTTCATGTATGCGCAAAATGCCTTTGAAATGGCTTTAAAATGGATTTGGAGCATGGAGACGATTATCTCAGGATGGCAATATAAACAAACGAAACTTTTAGTAGATTTCTACTTATTTTATTAAATATTATCTCCACCAAACAGGACAAGCTTGCATCTGTTATAGTTTTGGAGAAAAATGTGTTCATTTCATGTATGCGCGAAATGCCTTAAAAATGGCTTTAAAATGGATTTGGAGTATGGAGACGATTATCTCGGGATTGCAAGATAACCAAACAAAACTTTTAGTGGATTTCTACTTATTTTATTAAATATCATCTCCACCAAACAGGACAAGCTTGCATCTGTTATAGTTTTGGAGAAAAATGTGTTCATTTCATGTATGCGCGAAATGCCTTAAAAATGGCTTTAAAATGGATTTGGAGCATGGAGACGATTATCTCGGGATTGCAAGATAACCAAACAAAACTTTTAGTGGATTTCTACTTATTTTATTAAGTATCATCTCCACCAAACAGGACAAGCTTGCATGTGTTATAGTTTTGGAGAAAAATGTGTTCATTTCATGTATGCGCAAAATGCCTTTGAAATGGCTTTAAAATGGATTTGGAGCATGGAGACGATTATCTCAGGATGGCAATATAAACAAACGAAACTTTTAGTAGATTTCTACTTATTTTATTAAATATTATCTCCACCAAACAGGACAAGCTTGCATCTGTTATAGTTTTGGAGAAAAATGTGTTCATTTCATGTATGCGCGAAATGCCTTAAAAATGGCTTTAAAATGGATTTGGAGCATGGAGACGATTATCTCGGGATTGCAAGATAACCAAACAAAACTTTTAGTGGATTTCTACTTATTTTATTAAATATCATCTCCACCAAACAGGACAAGCTTGCATCTGTTATAGTTTTGGAGAAAATGTGTTCATTTCATGCATGCGCGAAATGCCTTAAAAATGGCTTTAAAATGGATTTGGAGCATGGAGACGATTAGCTCGGGATTGCAAGATAACCAAACAAAACTTTTAGTGGATTTCTACTTATTTTATTAAATATCATCTCCACCAAACAGGACAAGCTTGCATGTGTTATAGTTTTGGAGAAAAATGTGTTCATTTCATGTATGCGCAAAATGCCTTTGAAATGGCTTTAAAATGGATTTGGAGCATGGAGACGATTATCTCAGGATGGCAATATAAACAAACGAAACTTTTAGTAGATTTCTACTTATTTTATTAAATATTATCTCCACCAAACAGGACAAGCTTGCATCTGTTATAGTTTTGGAGAAAAATGTGTTCATTTCATGTATGCGCGAAATGCCTTAAAAATGGCTTTAAAATGGATTTGGAGCATGGAGACGATTATCTCGGGATTGCAAGATAACCAAACAAAACTTTTAGTGGATTTCTACTTATTTTATTAAATATAATCTCCACCAAACAGGACAAGCTTGCATCTGTTATAGTTTTGGAGAAAAATGTGTTCATTTCATGTATGCGCGAAATGCCTTAAAAATGGCTTTAAAATGGATTTGGAGCATGGAGACGATTATCTCGGGATTGCAAGATAACCAAACAAAACTTTTAGTGGATTTCTACTTATTTTATTAAATATCATCTCCACCAAACAGGACAAGCTTGCATCTGTTATAGTTTTGGAGAAAATGTGTTCATTTCATGCATGCGCGAAATGCCTTAAAAATGGCTTTAAAATGGATTTGGAGCATGGAGACGATTATCTCGGGATTGCAAGATAACCAAACAAAACTTTTAGTGGATTTCTACTTATTTTATTAAATATCATCTCCACCAAACAGGACAAGCTTGCATGTGTTATAGTTTTGGAGAAAAATGTGTTCATTTCATGTATGCGCAAAATGCCTTTGAAATGGCTTTAAAATGGATTTGGAGCATGGAGACGATTATCTCAGGATGGCAATATAAACAAACGAAACTTTTAGTAGATTTCTACTTATTTTATTAAATATTATCTCCACCAAACAGGACAAGCTTGCATCTGTTATAGTTTTGGAGAAAAATGTGTTCATTTCATGTATGCGCGAAATGCCTTAAAAATGGCTTTAAAATGGATTTGGAGTATGGAGACGATTATCTCGGGATTGCAAGATAACCAAACAAAACTTTTAGTGGATTTCTACTTATTTTATTAAATATCATCTCCACCAAACAGGACAAGCTTGCATCTGTTATAGTTTTGGAGAAAAATGTGTTCATTTCATGTATGCGCGAAATGCCTTAAAAATGGCTTTAAAATGGATTTGGAGCATGGAGACGATTATCTCGGGATTGCAAGATAACCAAACAAAACTTTTAGTGGATTTCTACTTATTTTATTAAGTATCATCTCCACCAAACAGGACAAGCTTGCATGTGTTATAGTTTTGGAGAAAAATGTGTTCATTTCATGTATGCGCAAAATGCCTTTGAAATGGCTTTAAAATGGATTTGGAGCATGGAGACGATTATCTCAGGATGGCAATATAAACAAACGAAACTTTTAGTAGATTTCTACTTATTTTATTAAATATTATCTCCACCAAACAGGACAAGCTTGCATCTGTTATAGTTTTGGAGAAAAATGTGTTCATTTCATGTATGCGCGAAATGCCTTAAAAATGGCTTTAAAATGGATTTGGAGCATGGAGACGATTATCTCGGGATTGCAAGATAACCAAACAAAACTTTTAGTGGATTTCTACTTATTTTATTAAATATCATCTCCACCAAACAGGACAAGCTTGCATCTGTTATAGTTTTGGAGAAAAATGTGTTCATTTCATGTATGTGCGAAATGCCTTAAAAATGGCTTTAAAATGGATTTGGAGCATGGAGACGATTATCTCGGGATTGCAAGATAACCAAACAAAACTTTTAGTGGATTTCTACTTATTTTATTAAATATCATCTCCACCAAACAGGACAAGCTTGCATGTGTTATAGTTTTGGAGAAAAATGTGTTCATTTCATGTATGCGCAAAATGCCTTTGAAATGGCTTTAAAATGGATTTGGAGCATGGAGACGATTATCTCAGGATGGCAATATAAACAAACGAAACTTTTAGTAGATTTCTACTTATTTTATTAAATATTATCTCCACCAAACAGGACAAGCTTGCATCTGTTATAGTTTTGGAGAAAAATGTGTTCATTTCATGTATGCGCGAAATGCCTTAAAAATGGCTTTAAAATGGATTTGGAGCATGGAGACGATTATCTCGGGATTGCAAGATAACCAAACAAAACTTTTAGTGGATTTCTACTTATTTTATTAAATATCATCTCCACCAAACAGGACAAGCTTGCATCTGTTATAGTTTTGGAAAAAAATGTGTTCATTTCATGTATGCGCGAAATGCCTTAAAAATGGCTTTAAAATGGATTTGGAGCATGGAGACGATTATCTCGGGATTGCAAGATAACCAAACAAAACTTTTAGTGGATTTCTACTTATTTTATTAAATATCATCTCCACCAAACAGGACAAGCTTGCATCTGTTATAGTTTTGGAGAAAAATGTGTTCATTTCATGTATGCGCGAAATGCCTTAAAAATGGCTTTAAAATGGATTTGGAGCATGGAGACGATTATCTCGGGATTGCAAGATAACCAAACAAAACTTTTAGTGGATTTCTACTTATTTTATTAAATATCATCTCCACCAAACAGGACAAGCTTGCATCTGTTATAGTTTTGGAGAAAAATGTGTTCATTTCATGTATGCGCGAAATGCCTTAAAAATGGCTTTAAAATGGATTTGGAGCATGGAGACGATTATCTCGGGATTGCAAGATAACCAAACAAAACTTTTAGTGGATTTCTACTTATTTTTTTAAATATCATCTCCACTAGTGATGAGCGAGCATGCTTGTCACTACTCGGTACTCGCACGAGTATCACTGTACTCGGGCTGCTCGGCGGGGACCGAGTAATCTCGCGATACTCGTGCTTTACTCGTGGTCTTCATTTCTGCATGTTGGCGCTCTTTTGAGAGCCAGCCCTCATGCAGGGATTGGCTGGCAGACCACTGCAATGCCACAGCCCTGTTAGTTGTGGAATTGCAGTGATTGGCCGGCCTGCACAGCGTCACCGAGCCTTTATATCGGCCGGCGCGCTGTGCTCTGCTCACAGCTATTCTGACAGTGAGTGTAGGGAGAGTGTCGCTGATTCAGGGAAAGCTTTGCGGCCCTTTATAGCTTTTTCAGTTGCAGGGCTGCAAACAGTGTGACCAAAAGTCCTTCTCAGGACTATTCTAGTTGTATACAGGCAGGCAGGGTATAGCCAGGTCGGAGTACAGTAGCAGAGTCCTTCTCAGGACTATTGTTGCTATATACAGGCAGGGTATAGCCAGGTCTGAATACAGGCTAGTGACCAAAAGAGTCCTTGTCAGGACTATTGTAGCAGTATACAGGCAGGCAGGCAGGCAGGGTAGTGGTGACCGTATACCAGCCTTCATATCTGGGGCTGGTGTACACAGTGTAAAACAGTCCAGATAGTGTCTGACTTGTCTGTACTGTAATTGTCGCTCCCCAAAAAAACCTGTTAGTAGGTTATTATTGCGTCCGTGCTTGGTTTTTAAAACCGCACGTGTGTGCCTGTTGGTGGCAGCGTACAGGTGCACTGGTGTGCGTTTACCAAACTATTATATAACGCACAAGTGTAGTGTATAATACACGTCAGTCAGCAGTGGCTGATAGTGTCAGAGTTCTTAATTTTTGCTCCTAAAACCTGTGTTAGGTTATTATTGCGTCCGTGCTTGGTTTTTAAAACCGCACGTGTGTGCCTGTTGGTGGCAGCGTACAGGTGCACTGGTGTGCGTTTACCAAACTATTATATAACGCACAAGTGTAGTGTATAATACACGTCAGTCAGCAGTGGCTGATAGTGTCAGAGTTCTTAATTTTTGCTCCTAAAACCTGTGTTAGGTTATTATTGCGTCCGTGCTTGGTTTTTAAAACCGCACGTGTGTGCCTGTTGGTGGCAGCGTACAGGTGCACTGGTGTGCGTTTACCAAACTATTATATAACGCACAAGTGTAGTGTATAATACACGTCAGTCAGCAGTGGCTGATAGTGTCAGAGTTCTTAATTTTTGCTCCTAAAACCTGTGTTAGGTTATTATTGCGTCCGTGCTTGGTTTTTAAAACCGCACGTGTGTGCCTGTTGGTGGCAGCGTACAGGTGCACTGGTGTGCGTTTACCAAACTATTATATAACGCACAAGTGTAGTGTATAATACACGTCAGTCAGCAGTGGCTGATAGTGTCAGAGTTCTTAATTTTTGCTCCTAAAACCTGTGTTAGGTTATTATTGCGTCCGTGCTTGGTTTTTAAAACCGCACGTGTGTGCCTGTTGGTGGCAGCGTACAGGTGCACTGGTGTGCGTTTACCAAACTATTATATAACGCACAAGTGTAGTGTATAATACACGTCAGTCAGCAGTGGCTGATAGTGTCAGAGTTCTTAATTTTTGCTCCTAAAACCTGTGTTAGGTTATTATTGCGTCCGTGCTTGGTTTTTAAAACCGCACGTGTGTGCCTGTTGGTGGCAGCGTACAGGTGCACTGGTGTGCGTTTACCAAACTATTATATAACGCACAAGTGTAGTGTATAATACACGTCAGTCAGCAGTGGCTGATAGTGTCAGAGTTCTTAATTTTTGCTCCTAAAACCTGTGTTAGGTTATTATTGCGTCCGTGCTTGGTTTTTAAAACCGCACGTGTGTGCCTGTTGGTGGCAGCGTACAGGTGCACTGGTGTGCGTTTACCAAACTATTATATAACGCACAAGTGTAGTGTATAATACACGTCAGTCAGCAGTGGCTGATAGTGTCAGAGTTCTTAATTTTTGCTCCTAAAACCTGTGTTAGGTTATTATTGCGTCCGTGCTTGGTTTTTAAAACCGCACGTGTGTGCCTGTTGGTGGCAGCGTACAGGTGCACTGGTGTGCGTTTACCAAACTATTATATAACGCACAAGTGTAGTGTATAATACACGTCAGTCAGCAGTGGCTGATAGTGTCAGAGTTCTTAATTTTTGCTCCTAAAACCTGTGTTAGGTTATTATTGCGTCCGTGCTTGGTTTTTAAAACCGCACGTGTGTGCCTGTTGGTGGCAGCGTACAGGTGCACTGGTGTGCGTTTACCAAACTATTATATAACGCACAAGTGTAGTGTATAATACACGTCAGTCAGCAGTGGCTGATAGTGTCAGAGTTCTTAATTTTTGCTCCTAAAACCTGTGTTAGGTTATTATTGCGTCCGTGCTTGGTTTTTAAAACCGCACGTGTGTGCCTGTTGGTGGCAGCGTACAGGTGCACTGGTGTGCGTTTACCAAACTATTATATAACGCACAAGTGTAGTGTATAATACACGTCAGTCAGCAGTGGCTGATAGTGTCAGAGTTCTTAATTTTTGCTCCTAAAACCTGTGTTAGGTTATTATTGCGTCCGTGCTTGGTTTTTAAAACCGCACGTGTGTGCCTGTTGGTGGCAGCGTACAGGTGCACTGGTGTGCGTTTACCAAACTATTATATAACGCACAAGTGTAGTGTATAATACACGTCAGTCAGCAGTGGCTGATAGTGTCAGAGTTCTTAATTTTTGCTCCTAAAACCTGTGTTAGGTTATTATTGCGTCCGTGCTTGGTTTTTAAAACCGCACGTGTGTGCCTGTTGGTGGCAGCGTACAGGTGCACTGGTGTGCGTTTACCAAACTATTATATAACGCACAAGTGTAGTGTATAATACACGTCAGTCAGCAGTGGCTGATAGTGTCAGAGTTCTTAATTTTTGCTCCTAAAACCTGTGTTAGGTTATTATTGCGTCCGTGCTTGGTTTTTAAAACCGCACGTGTGTGCCTGTTGGTGGCAGCGTACAGGTGCACTGGTGTGCGTTTACCAAACTATTATATAACGCACAAGTGTAGTGTATAATACACGTCAGTCAGCAGTGGCTGATAGTGTCAGAGTTCTTAATTTTTGCTCCTAAAACCTGTGTTAGGTTATTATTGCGTCCGTGCTTGGTTTTTAAAACCGCACGTGTGTGCCTGTTGGTGGCAGCGTACAGGTGCACTGGTGTGCGTTTACCAAACTATTATATAACGCACAAGTGTAGTGTATAATACACGTCAGTCAGCAGTGGCTGATAGTGTCAGAGTTCTTAATTTTTGCTCCTAAAACCTGTGTTAGGTTATTATTGCGTCCGTGCTTGGTTTTTAAAACCGCACGTGTGTGCCTGTTGGTGGCAGCGTACAGGTGCACTGGTGTGCGTTTACCAAACTATTATATAACGCACAAGTGTAGTGTATAATACACGTCAGTCAGCAGTGGCTGATAGTGTCAGAGTTCTTAATTTTTGCTCCTAAAACCTGTGTTAGGTTATTATTGCGTCCGTGCTTGGTTTTTAAAACCGCACGTGTGTGCCTGTTGGTGGCAGCGTACAGGTGCACTGGTGTGCGTTTACCAAACTATTATATAACGCACAAGTGTAGTGTATAATACACGTCAGTCAGCAGTGGCTGATAGTGTCAGAGTTCTTAATTTTTGCTCCTAAAACCTGTGTTAGGTTATTATTGCGTCCGTGCTTGGTTTTTAAAACCGCACGTGTGTGCCTGTTGGTGGCAGCGTACAGGTGCACTGGTGTGCGTTTACCAAACTATTATATAACGCACAAGTGTAGTGTATAATACACGTCAGTCAGCAGTGGCTGATAGTGTCAGAGTTCTTAATTTTTGCTCCTAAAACCTGTGTTAGGTTATTATTGCGTCCGTGCTTGGTTTTTAAAACCGCACGTGTGTGCCTGTTGGTGGCAGCGTACAGGTGCACTGGTGTGCGTTTACCAAACTATTATATAACGCACAAGTGTAGTGTATAATACACGTCAGTCAGCAGTGGCTGATAGTGTCAGAGTTCTTAATTTTTGCTCCTAAAACCTGTGTTAGGTTATTATTGCGTCCGTGCTTGGTTTTTAAAACCGCACGTGTGTGCCTGTTGGTGGCAGCGTACAGGTGCACTGGTGTGCGTTTACCAAACTATTATATAACGCACAAGTGTAGTGTATAATACACGTCAGTCAGCAGTGGCTGATAGTGTCAGAGTTCTTAATTTTTGCTCCTAAAACCTGTGTTAGGTTATTATTGCGTCCGTGCTTGGTTTTTAAAACCGCACGTGTGTGCCTGTTGGTGGCAGCGTACAGGTGCACTGGTGTGCGTTTACCAAACTATTATATAACGCACAAGTGTAGTGTATAATACACGTCAGTCAGCAGTGGCTGATAGTGTCAGAGTTCTTAATTTTTGCTCCTAAAACCTGTGTTAGGTTATTATTGCGTCCGTGCTTGGTTTTTAAAACCGCACGTGTGTGCCTGTTGGTGGCAGCGTACAGGTGCACTGGTGTGCGTTTACCAAACTATTATATAACGCACAAGTGTAGTGTATAATACACGTCAGTCAGCAGTGGCTGATAGTGTCAGAGTTCTTAATTTTTGCTCCTAAAACCTGTGTTAGGTTATTATTGCGTCCGTGCTTGGTTTTTAAAACCGCACGTGTGTGCCTGTTGGTGGCAGCGTACAGGTGCACTGGTGTGCGTTTACCAAACTATTATATAACGCACAAGTGTAGTGTATAATACACGTCAGTCAGCAGTGGCTGATAGTGTCAGAGTTCTTAATTTTTGCTCCTAAAACCTGTGTTAGGTTATTATTGCGTCCGTGCTTGGTTTTTAAAACCGCACGTGTGTGCCTGTTGGTGGCAGCGTACAGGTGCACTGGTGTGCGTTTACCAAACTATTATATAACGCACAAGTGTAGTGTATAATACACGTCAGTCAGCAGTGGCTGATAGTGTCAGAGTTCTTAATTTTTGCTCCTAAAACCTGTGTTAGGTTATTATTGCGTCCGTGCTTGGTTTTTAAAACCGCACGTGTGTGCCTGTTGGTGGCAGCGTACAGGTGCACTGGTGTGCGTTTACCAAACTATTATATAACGCACAAGTGTAGTGTATAATACACGTCAGTCAGCAGTGGCTGATAGTGTCAGAGTTCTTAATTTTTGCTCCTAAAACCTGTGTTAGGTTATTATTGCGTCCGTGCTTGGTTTTTAAAACCGCACGTGTGTGCCTGTTGGTGGCAGCGTACAGGTGCACTGGTGTGCGTTTACCAAACTATTATATAACGCACAAGTGTAGTGTATAATACACGTCAGTCAGCAGTGGCTGATAGTGTCAGAGTTCTTAATTTTTGCTCCTAAAACCTGTGTTAGGTTATTATTGCGTCCGTGCTTGGTTTTTAAAACCGCACGTGTGTGCCTGTTGGTGGCAGCGTACAGGTGCACTGGTGTGCGTTTACCAAACTATTATATAACGCACAAGTGTAGTGTATAATACACGTCAGTCAGCAGTGGCTGATAGTGTCAGAGTTCTTAATTTTTGCTCCTAAAACCTGTGTTAGGTTATTATTGCGTCCGTGCTTGGTTTTTAAAACCGCACGTGTGTGCCTGTTGGTGGCAGCGTACAGGTGCACTGGTGTGCGTTTACCAAACTATTATATAACGCACAAGTGTAGTGTATAATACACGTCAGTCAGCAGTGGCTGATAGTGTCAGAGTTCTTAATTTTTGCTCCTAAAACCTGTGTTAGGTTATTATTGCGTCCGTGCTTGGTTTTTAAAACCGCACGTGTGTGCCTGTTGGTGGCAGCGTACAGGTGCACTGGTGTGCGTTTACCAAACTATTATATAACGCACAAGTGTAGTGTATAATACACGTCAGTCAGCAGTGGCTGATAGTGTCAGAGTTCTTAATTTTTGCTCCTAAAACCTGTGTTAGGTTATTATTGCGTCCGTGCTTGGTTTTTAAAACCGCACGTGTGTGCCTGTTGGTGGCAGCGTACAGGTGCACTGGTGTGCGTTTACCAAACTATTATATAACGCACAAGTGTAGTGTATAATACACGTCAGTCAGCAGTGGCTGATAGTGTCAGAGTTCTTAATTTTTGCTCCTAAAACCTGTGTTAGGTTATTATTGCGTCCGTGCTTGGTTTTTAAAACCGCACGTGTGTGCCTGTTGGTGGCAGCGTACAGGTGCACTGGTGTGCGTTTACCAAACTATTATATAACGCACAAGTGTAGTGTATAATACACGTCAGTCAGCAGTGGCTGATAGTGTCAGAGTTCTTAATTTTTGCTCCTAAAACCTGTGTTAGGTTATTATTGCGTCCGTGCTTGGTTTTTAAAACCGCACGTGTGTGCCTGTCGGTGGCAGCGTACAGGTGCACTTGTGTGCAATTTCTAGAAACTTTGATATAACGCACAAGTAGTGAATATACACGTCAGCAGTGCACAGCATTGCAAAATGCGCAAGGGCATTGGCAAGGAACAAGGAAGTGGACGTGATGGTGGTGCAGGCAGAGGCCGAGGTCGTGGGCAAGCTCTAATTTCGCCACAACAAAGGGCCACATCTAGTCGCTCGCACGTCCTGTCCCAAATTCTTGGGGACCGCAGCAGTACACCGCTCTTGAACCAAGACCAGTGTCAACAGGTTGTTAGTTGGATAGCGGATAATGCTTCCAGTCAGATTGACACCACCACAAACACTCTGTCTTCCACACGGTCAAGTGTCAGTAGCCGTGATACTGCACCGCACATTTCTGAACCTGATCCTCCTTCCTACCACCAGGCTGAGTACACGTCCTCCTCGGACATTAATGATCCCACACTTGGACACTCGGAAGAGCTGTTCACGTTTCCATTCACACATTCTGGCCTCTCGCCAGCTCATATTGAAGTGGGTCATGAGGAGATCGTCTGTACAGATGGCCAAATATTTGAGCAGCCACGTTCTCACGAAGTTGGCAACGTGTCTCAACAAGTGGTGGACGATGATGAGACACAATTGTCAGCAAGTCAGGAGGAGGAGCAGGGTGCGGAAGAGGAAGACGACGTGGTGGATGATCCAGTAACTGACCCAACCTGGCAGGAGGATATGCAGAGCGAGGACAGCAGTGCACAGGGGGAGGGAGGCGTAGCATCACAACAGGCAGTAAGAAGCAGGGTGGTGGCCCCAGGCAGAAGTCAGGCAACCGTTCCCCGGAACAACACGACGACACAAGGTGCCTGTCCAAATGTTAGGTCTTCACGAGTCTGGCAGTTTTTTAAGTTGGATCCAGATGATTCAAAAAAGGCCATTTGCAACACCTGCCGTGCCAGCATCAGCAGGGGTACCAAAACTAGCAGCCTGACCACCACCAGCATGATCAGGCACATGTCAGCCAAGCACCCGACTTTGTGGGAAGTACAACAGAGTCGAGGAGCAGTGCTTGCTGATGTCACTGCTACGTCTTCGCTGGTTGTGCATGCGAGCCAATCCTCTGTCCATGCTGCCTGCGAACAAGCCTCCTCCACTCCTGCACCTACAGTTGCCTACGCAGAAAGAACACCATCATCAAGCACGTCCTTGTCCCAGCGCAGCGTTCAGTTATCCATTCAGCAAACCTTTGAACGCAGGCGCAAATACACTGCCAACACCCCACATGCCACAGTTCTAAATGCTAACATTTCGCGACTGCTTGCGCTGGAAATGTTGCCTTTTAGGCTGGTGGAGACAGAAGCATTCCGTGACCTGATGGCGGCAGCTGTCCCACGTTACTCGGTCCCCAGCCGCCACTATTTCTCCCGGTGTGCCGTCCCCGCGTTGCATAACCACGTGTCACAAAACATCACACGTGCCCTGAACAACGCTGTTTCACCCAAGGTCCACCTAACCACAGACACGTGGACAAGTGCTTGTGGGCAAGGCCGCTACATCTCGTTGACGGCACACTGGGTTAATATTGTGGAAGCTGGGACCCAGTCTGAGCGAGGGACGCAACACGTCCTTCCCACACCAAGGTTTGCAGGCCCTACCTCAGTCAGTGTTTCACCCACACTCTACAGCTCCGGAATGTCATGCTCTTCAGCCTCCTCCTCCTCCTGCGCATCCTCATCCACTGTGCCCTCCACACCAGTCACAAGCTGGAAGCACTGCAGCACTGCCTCGGCGAAGCGGCAACAGGCTGTGCTGAAGCTAATCTGCATAGGTGACAAACCCCACAATGCAGAAGAGCTGTGGACAGCTCTGAAACAGCAGGCAGATCACTGGCTCACACCTCTGAACGTAAAGCCAGGAAAGGTCGTTTGTGACAATGGCCGGAACCTGGTGGCGGCTTTGAGGCGAGGCCAGCTGACACATGTTCCATGCGTGGCCCATGTGCTCAACCTCGTGGTTCAGCGGTTTATAAAGTCATACCCAGAGCTGTCTGATCTGCTGGTAAAAGTTCGCCGCCTGTCTGCACATTTTCGAAAGTCACCTACTGCTTCAGCCGGCCTTGCCGGCTTTCAGCGCCGTTTGCATCTTCCGGCTCACAGACTGGTGTGTGATGTCCCCACGCGTTGGAATTCAACTCTGCACATGTTGGTCAGGATATGTGAGCAGAAGAGGGCAGTTGTTGAGTACCTGCATCACCTAAGCCGTCGGGAAATGGGTCAAACTCCACACATAACACCTGAGGAGTGGAGATGGATGTCAGACCTATGTACCATCCTCCAAAACTTTGAGGACTCCACCAAGATGGTGAGTGGTGATGACGCCATTATTAGCGTCACCATACCGCTACTCTGCCTTCTAAAACGGTCCCTGCTGAAAAACAAACATGATGCATTGCAGGCGGAGCGCGATGAGTTGCAGCAAGAAACAGTAGTTGGTGTGGGTGATAACACAGAGCCCAGCCTCGTCTCATCACAACGTGCAGTGGAGGACTATGACGAGGAGGAGGATGAAGACATGGAGCAACTCTCCGGCCAAATTGAGGATATGACATGCACACCAGTCATATCCTCGATTCAGCGTGGCTGGCCAGAGGACAGGGTAGATGAGGAGGAGGAGGAGGAGGAGGAGGAGGAGGAGGACAGCATGTTCAGTCATCTTGTTGGTCAGGCTACTGAAGTCCTGGCTGTTAAGAGTCTGGCGCACATGGCTGACTTTATGGTAAGCTGCCTGTCTCGTGACCCTCGCGTTAAGAACATCTTGGCCGACAATCATTACTGGTTGGTAACACTGTTAGACCCACGCTACAAGGAGAACTTTTTGTCTCTTATTCCCGTGGAGGAGAGGTCAACCAAAATGCAGCAGTTTCGGAAGGCCATACTCACGGAAGTAGGCAAAGCATTCCCCTCACAAAACGCTAGCGGCATAGGTCAGGAATCAGTGGACAACCGAGGCGTACAGCCGAGAGAGGCACAAGTCCAATCCGCCAGAGGTAGGGGAACAGTCTTTAAGATGTGGGACAGTTTTCTCAGCCCCTCACGTACCACAGCCCCTGAGGTGCGGGGTAGTGCCACAAGAAATCCTAAGTTTGCCCAGATGCTGAAGGAGTACCTTGCAGATCGAACAACTGTACTCCGACATTCCTCTGTGCCTTACAATTATTGGGTATCCAAGCTGGACACGTGGCATGAATTGGCTCTCTACGCCTTGGAAGTCCTGGCCTGCCCTGCTGCTAGCGTTTTGTCAGAGCGTGTTTTTAGTGCCGCAGGTGGAATCATTACAGATAAACGCACCCGCCTGTCAACTGAAAATGCTGACAGGCTGACTCTGATAAAGATGAACAAGGGTTGGATTGGGCCAGACTTCACCACACCACCAGCAAATGAGAGCGGAATTTAAAGTTTGCCATGTACCTCCACTCACCCATGGGTACACTTCTCGACTTTGGATAATCGCTGGACTGCTCCTCCTTCTCCTCATGCGCCATCATGATGACCGTTACAATAGTTAGGTCTTTGTTTCAGGTATACCCCCAGTGGTAAATTTTTTCGCCCATTCTTTGCAGAATGGACATTACAACGACAGGAGACCCGCTCCTTTGCAATGGGAACAATGTTTTGAGGCCCTCATGCACGTCTCTACCCAGGGACAACGTGTAGCCTCCCAATTTTTGGCTGCCCTGCCTAAGGGCTATACTATAATACACCCACTTCCTGACAATGGACACTTAATGTTTTGAGGCCCTCATGCACGTCTCTACCCAGGGACAATGTGGAGCCTCCCAATTTTTGGCTGCCCTGGCAAAGGGCTATACTGAAATAGACCCACTTCCTTACAATGGGCACTTCAGGTTTAAAGGCCATCATGCACGTCTCTATCCAGGGACAATGTGGAGCCTCCCAATTTTTGGCTGCCCTGCCTAAGGGCTATACTGAAATACACCCACTTCCTTAAAATGGACACTTAATGTTTTGAGGCCCTCATGCACGTCTCTACCCAGGGACAATGTGGAGCCTCCCAATTTTTGGCTGCCCTGGCAAAGGGCTATACTGAAATAGACCCACTTCCTTACAATGGGCACTTCAGGTTTAAAGGCCATCATGCACGTCTCTATCCAGGGACAATGTGGAGCCTCCCAATTTTTGGCTGCCCTGCCTAAGGGCTATACTGAAATACACCCACTTCCTTAAAATGGACACTTAATGTTTTGAGGCCCTCATGCACGTCTCTACCCAGGGACAATGTGGAGCCTCCCAATTTTTGGCTGCCCTGGCAAAGGGCTATACTGAAATAGACCCACTTCGTTACAATGGGCACTTCAGGTTTAAAGGCCATCATGCACGTCTCTACCCAGGGACAATGTGGAGCCTCCCAATTTTTGGCTGCCCTGGCAAAGGGCTATACTGAAATAGACCCACTTCCTTACAATGGGCACTTCAGGTTTAAAGGCCATCATGCACGTCTCTACCCAGGGACAATGTGGAGCCTCCCAATTTTTGGCTGCCCTGCCTAAGGGCTATACTATAATACACCCACTTCCTGACAATGGACACTTAATGTTTTGAGGCCCTCATGCACGTCTCTACCCAGGGACAATGTGGAGCCTCCCAATTTTTGGCTGCCCTGGCAAAGGGCTATACTGAAATAGACCCACTTCCTTACAATGGGCACTTCAGGTTTAAAGGCCATCATGCACGTCTCTACCCAGGGACAATGTGGAGCCTCCCAATTTTTGGCTGCCCTGCCTAAGGGCTATACTATAATACACCCACTTCCTGACAATGGACACTTAATGTTTTGAGGCCCTCATGCACGTCTGTATGCAGGGGCATTGGTGAACCTCACAATTTAGGACTGCCCTGGCAAAGGAAAATACTACAAAGACTCACTTCCTCAAAATGGGCACATTAGACTCAAGAGGCCTTCATGTACGTCTCTTCTCAGGGACATCGGAGTGCCACACAATGTTTTCACGTAAAATCTTTCATGTATTGATCTCAAAAAGTAACATACACCAGCTCTATCTCACTATTGGGTATGTGCCCTTAACATTTCCGCCATGAAAAATCATTTTGGGGTCATTTTGGAAGGTTTTCTGGTGAGTCCGTAAAAATGGCGTAAAACGCGGACAAAATTGTTCACAGCTGTGACTTTTGAGTGATAAATGCTTCAAGGGGTCTTCCCCATGCTGTTGCCATGTCATTTGAGCACTCTTCTGAGACTTTTGTGACATTTTTAGGGTTTCTCCATGCTGCCGGGAGGTCATTTCACAAAAATACTCGGGTCTCCCATAGGATAACATTGGGCTCGTTGCTCGGGCCGAGTACACGAGTATCTTGGGAGGCTCGGCCCGAGCTTCGAGCACCCGAGCTTTTTAGTACTCGCTCATCACTAATCTCCACCAAACAGGACAAGCTTGCATCTGTTATAGTTTTGGAGAAAAATGTGTTCATTTCATGTATGCGCGAAATGCCTTAAAAATGGCTTTAAAATGGATTTGGAGCATGGAGACGATTATCTCGGGATTGCAAGATAACCAAACAAAACTTTTAGTGGATTTCTACTTATTTTATTAAATATCATCTCCACCAAACAGGACAAGCTTGCATGTGTTATAGTTTTGGAGAAAAATGTGTTCATTTCATGTATGCGCAAAATGCCTTTGAAATGGCTTTAAAATGGATTTGGAGCATGGAGACGATTATCTCGGGATTGCAAGATAACCAAACAAAACTTTTAGTGGATTTCTACTTATTTTATTAAATATCATCTCCACCAAACAGGACAAGCTTGCATCTGTTATAGTTTTGGAGAAAAATGTGTTCATTTCATGTATGCGCGAAATGCCTTAAAAATGGCTTTAAAATGGATTTGGAGCATGGAGACGATTATCTCGGGATTGCAAGATAACCAAACAAAACCTTTAGTGGATTTCTACTTATTTTATTAAATATCATCTCCACCAAACAGGACAAGCTTGCATGTGTTATAGTTTTGGAGAAAAATGTGTTCATTTCATGTATGCGCAAAATGCCTTTGAAATGGCTTTAAAATGGATTTGGAGCATGGAGACGATTATCTCAGGATGGCAATATAAACAAACGAAACTTTTAGTAGATTTCTACTTATTTTATTAAATATTATCTCCACCAAACAGGACAAGCTTGCATCTGTTATAGTTTTGGAGAAAAATGTGTTCATTTCATGTATGCGCGAAATGCCTTAAAAATGGCTTTAAAATGGATTTGGAGCATGGAGACGATTATCTCGGGATTGCAAGATAACCAAACAAAACTTTTAGTGGATTTCTACTTATTTTATTAAATATCATCTCCACCAAACAGGACAAGCTTGCATCTGTTATAGTTTTGGAGAAAAATGTGTTCATTTCATGTATGCGCGAAATGCCTTAAAAATGGCTTTAAAATGGATTTGGAGCATGGAGACGATTATCTCGGGATTGCAAGATAACCAAACAAAACTTTTAGTGGATTTCTACTTATTTTATTAAATATCATCTCCACCAAACAGGACAAGCTTGCATCTGTTATAGTTTTGGAGAAAAATGTGTTCATTTCATGCATGCGCGAAATGCCTTAAAAATGGCTTTAAAATGGATTTGGAGCATGGAGACGATTATCTCGGGATTGCAAGATAACCAAACAAAACTTTTAGTGGATTTCTACTTATTTTATTAAATATCATCTCCACCAAACAGGACAAGCTTGCATGTGTTATAGTTTTGGAGAAAAATGTGTTCATTTCATGTATGCGCAAAATGCCTTTGAAATGGCTTTAAAATGGATTTGGAGCATGGAGACGATTATCTCAGGATGGCAATATAAACAAACGAAACTTTTAGTAGATTTCTATTTATTTTATTAAATATTATCTCCACCAAACAGGACAAGCTTGCATCTGTTATAGTTTTGGAGAAAAATGTGTTCATTTCATGTATGCGCGAAATGCCTTAAAAATGGCTTTAAAATGGATTTGGAGCATGGAGACGATTATCTCGGGATTGCAAGATAACCAAACAAAACTTTTAGTGGATTTCTACTTATTTTATTAAATATCATCTCCACCAAACAGGACAAGCTTGCATCTGTTATAGTTTTGGAGAAAAATGTGTTCATTTCATGTATGTGCGAAATGCCTTAAAAATGGCTTTAAAATGGATTTTGAGCATGGAGACGATTATCTCGGGATTGCAAGATAACCAAACAAAACTTTTAGTGGATTTCTACTTATTTTATTAAATATCATCTCCACCAAACAGGACAAGCTTGCATCTGTTATAGTTTTGGAGAAAAATGTGTTCATTTCATGTATGCGCGAAATGCCTTAAAAATGGCTTTAAAATGGATTTGGAGCATGGAGACGATTATCTCGGGATTGCAAGATAACCAAACAAAACTTTTAGTGGATTTCTACTTATTTTATTAAATATCATCTCCACCAAACAGGACAAGCTTGCATGTGTTATAGTTTTGGAGAAAAATGTGTTCATTTCATGTATGCGCAAAATGCCTTTGAAATGGCTTTAAAATGGATTTGGAGCATGGAGACGATTATCTCAGGATGGCAATATAAACAAACGAAACTTTTAGTAGATTTCTACTTATTTTATTAAATATTATCTCCACCAAACAGGACAAGCTTGCATCTGTTATAGTTTTGGAGAAAAATGTGTTCATTTCATGTATGCGCGAAATGCCTTAAAAATGGCTTTAAAATGGATTTGGAGCATGGAGACGATTATCTCGGGATTGCAAGATAACCAAACAAAACTTTTAGTGGATTTCTACTTATTTTATTAAATATCATCTCCACCAAACAGGACAAGCTTGCATCTGTTATAGTTTTGGAGAAAAATGTGTTCATTTCATGTATGTGCGAAATGCCTTAAAAATGGCTTTAAAATGGATTTTGAGCATGGAGACGATTATCTCGGGATTGCAAGATAACCAAACAAAACTTTTAGTGGATTTCTACTTATTTTATTAAATATCATCTCCACCAAACAGGACAAGCTTGCATGTGTTATAGTTTTGGAGAAAAATGTGTTCATTTCATGTATGCGCAAAATGCCTTTGAAATGGCTTTAATATGGATTTGGAGCATGGAGACGATTATCTCAGGATGGCAATATAAACAAACGAAACTTTTAGTAGATTTCTACTTATTTTATTAAATATTATCTCCACCAAACAGGACAAGCTTGCATCTGTTATAGTTTTGGAGAAAATGTGTTCATTTCATGTATGCGCGAAATGCCTTAAAAATGGCTTTAAAATGGATTTGGAGCATGGAGACGATTATCTCGGGATTGCAAGATAACCAAACAAAACTTTTAGTGGATTTCTACTTATTTTATTAAATATCATCTCCACCAAACAGGACAAGCTTGCATCTGTTATAGTTTTAGAGAAAAATGTGTTAATTTCATGTATGCGCGAAATGCCTTAAAAATGGCTTTAAAATGGATTTGGAGCATGGAGACGATTATCTCGGGATTGCAAGATAACCAAACAAAACTTTTAGTGGATTTCTACTTATTTTTTTAAATATCATCTCCACCAAACAGGACAAGCTTGCATCTGTTATAGTTTTGGAGAAAAATGTGTTCATTTCATGTATGCGCGAAATGCCTTAAAAATGGCTTTAAAATGGATTTGGAGCATGGAGACGATTATCTCGGGATTGCAAGATAACCAAACAAAACTTTTAGTGGATTTCTACTTATTTTATTAAATATCATCTCCACCAAACAGGACAAGCTTGCATGTGTTATAGTTTTGGAGAAAAATGTGTTCATTTCATGTATGCGCAAAATGCCTTTGAAATGGCTTTAAAATGGATTTGGAGCATGGAGACGATTATCTCGGGATTGCAAGATAACCAAACAAAACTTTTAGTGGATTTCTACTTATTTTATTAAATATCATCTCCACCAAACAGGACAAGCTTGCATCTGTTATAGTTTTGGAGAAAAATGTGTTCATTTCATGTATGCGCGAAATGCCTTAAAAATGGCTTTAAAATGGATTTGGAGCATGGAGACAATTATCTCGGGATTGCAAGATAACCAAACAAAACTTTTAGTGGATTTCTATTTATTTTATTAAATATCATCTCCACCAAACAGGACAAGCTTGCATCTGTTATAGTTTTGGAGAAAAATGTGTTCATTTCATGTATGCGCGAAATGCCTTAAAAATGGCTTTAAAATGGATTTGGAGCATGGAGACGATTATCTCGGGATTGCAAGATAACCAAACAAAACTTTTAGTGGATTTCTACTTATTTTATTAAATATCATCTCCACCAAACAGGACAAGCTTGCATCTGTTATAGTTTTGGAGAAAAATGTGTTCATTTCATGTATGCGCAAAATGCCTTTGAAATGGCTTTAAAATGGATTTGGAGCATGGAGACGATTATCTCAGGATGGCAATATAAACAAACGAAACTTTTAGTAGATTTCTACTTATTTTATTAAATATTATCTCCACCAAACAGGACAAGCTTGCATCTGTTATAGTTTTGGAGAAAAATGTGTTCATTTCATGTATGCGCGAAATGCCTTAAAAATGGCTTTAAAATGGATTTGGAGCATGGAGACGATTATCTCGGGATTGCAAGATAACCAAACAAAACTTTTAGTGGATTTCTACTTATTTTATTAAATATCATCTCCACCAAACAGGACAAGCTTGCATCTGTTATAGTTTTGGAGAAAAATGTGTTCATTTCATGTATGCGCGAAATGCCTTAAAAATGGCTTTAAAATGGATTTGGAGCATGGAGACGATTATCTCGGGATTGCAAGATAACCAAACAAAACTTTTAGTGGATTTCTACTTATTTTATTAAATATCATCTCCACCAAACAGGACAAGCTTGCATCTGTTATAGTTTTGGAGAAAAATGTGTTCATTTCATGCATGCGCGAAATGCCTTAAAAATGGCTTTAAAATGGATTTGGAGCATGGAGACGATTATCTCGGGATTGCAAGATAACCAAACAAAACTTTTAGTGGATTTCTACTTATTTTATTAAATATCATCTCCACCAAACAGGACAAGCTTGCATGTGTTATAGTTTTGGAGAAAAATGTGTTCATTTCATGTATGCGCAAAATGCCTTTGAAATGGCTTTAAAATGGATTTGGAGCATGGAGACGATTATCTCAGGATGGCAATATAAACAAACGAAACTTTTAGTAGATTTCTACTTATTTTATTAAATATTATCTCCACCAAACAGGACAAGCTTGCATCTGTTATAGTTTTGGAGAAAAATGTGTTCATTTCATGTATGCGCGAAATGCCTTAAAAATGGCTTTAAAATGGATTTGGAGCATGGAGACGATTATCTCGGGATTGCAAGATAACCAAACAAAACTTTTAGTGGATTTCTACTTATTTTATTAAATATCATCTCCACCAAACAGGACAAGCTTGCATCTGTTATAGTTTTGGAGAAAAATGTGTTCATTTCATGTATGCGCGAAATGCCTTAAAAATGGCTTTAAAATGGATTTGGAGCATGGAGACGATTATCTCGGGATTGCAAGATAACCAAACAAAACTTTTAGTGGATTTCTACTTATTTTATTAAATATCATCTCCACCAAACAGGACAAGCTTGCATGTGTTATAGTTTTGGAGAAAAATGTGTTCATTTCATGTATGCGCAAAATGCCTTTGAAATGGCTTTAAAATGGATTTGGAGCATGGAGACGATTATCTCAGGATGGCAATATAAACAAACGAAACTTTTAGTAGATTTCTACTTATTTTATTAAATATTATCTCCACCAAACAGGACAAGCTTGCATCTGTTATAGTTTTGGAGAAAAATGTGTTCATTTCATGTATGCGCGAAATGCCTTAAAAATGGCTTTAAAATGGATTTGGAGCATGGAGACGATTATCTCGGGATTGCAAGATAACCAAACAAAACTTTTAGTGGATTTCTACTTATTTTATTAAATATCATCTCCACCAAACAGGACAAGCTTGCATCTGTTATAGTTTTGGAGAAAAATGTGTTCATTTCATGTATGTGCGAAATGCCTTAAAATTGGCTTTAAAATGGATTTTGAGCATGGAGACGATTATTTCGGGATTGCAAGATAACCAAACAAAACTTTTAGTGGATTTCTACTTATTTTATTAAATATCATCTCCACCAAACAGGACAAGCTTGCATGTGTTATAGTTTTGGAGAAAAATGTGTTCATTTCATGTATGCGCAAAATGCCTTTGAAATGGCTTTAAAATGGATTTGGAGCATGGAGACGATTATCTCAGGATGGCAATATAAACAAACGAAACTTTTAGTAGATTTCTACTTATTTTATTAAATATTATCTCCACCAAACAGGACAAGCTTGCATCTGTTATAGTTTTGGAGAAAAATGTGTTCATTTCATGTATGCGCGAAATGCCTTAAAAATGGCTTTAAAATGGATTTGGAGCATGGAGACGATTATCTCGGGATTGCAAGATAACCAAACAAAACTTTTAGTGGATTTCTACTTATTTTATTAAATATCATCTCCACCAAACAGGACAAGCTTGCATCTGTTATAGTTTTGGAGAAAAATGTGTTCATTTCATGTATGTGCGAAATGCCTTAAAATTGGCTTTAAAATGGATTTTGAGCATGGAGACGATTATTTCGGGATTGCAAGATAACCAAACAAAACTTTTAGTGGATTTCTACTTATTTTATTAAATATCATCTCCACCAAACAGGACAAGCTTGCATGTGTTATAGTTTTGGAGAAAAATGTGTTCATTTCATGTATGCGCAAAATGCCTTTGAAATGGCTTTAAAATGGATTTGGAGCATGGAGACGATTATCTCAGGATGGCAATATAAACAAACGAAACTTTTAGTAGATTTCTACTTATTTTATTAAATATTATCTCCACCAAACAGGACAAGCTTGCATCTGTTATAGTTTTGGAGAAAAATGTGTTCATTTCATGTATGCGCGAAATGCCTTAAAAATGGCTTTAAAATGGATTTGGAGCATGGAGACGATTATCTCGGGATTGCAAGATAACCAAACAAAACTTTTAGTGGATTTCTACTTATTTTATTAAATATCATCTCCACCAAACAGGACAAGCTTGCATCTGTTATAGTTTTAGAGAAAAATGTGTTAATTTCATGTATGCGCGAAATGCCTTAAAAATGGCTTTAAAATGGATTTTGAGCATGGAGACGATTATCTCGGGATTGCAAGATAACCAAACAAAACTTTTAGTGGATTTCTACTTATTTTTTTAAATATCATCTCCACCAAACAGGACAAGCTTGCATCTGTTATAGTTTTGGAGAAAAATGTGTTCATTTCATGTATGCGCGAAATGCCTTAAAATGGCTTTAAAATGGATTTGGAGCATGGAGACGATTATCTCGGGATTGCAAGATAACCAAACAAAACTTTTAGTGGATTTCTACTTATTTTATTAAATATCATCTCCACCAAACAGGACAAGCTTGCATGTGTTATAGTTTTGGAGAAAAATGTGTTCATTTCATGTATGCGCAAAATGCCTTTGAAATGGCTTTAAAATGGATTTGGAGCATGGAGACGATTATCTCGGGATTGCAAGATAACCAAACAAAACTTTTAGTGGATTTCTACTTATTTTATTAAATATCATCTCCACCAAACAGGACAAGCTTGCATCTGTTATAGTTTTGGAGAAAAATGTGTTCATTTCATGTATGCGCGAAATGCCTTAAAAATGGCT
Source organism: Anomaloglossus baeobatrachus (assembly GCF_048569485.1). Taxonomy (NCBI): domain Eukaryota; kingdom Metazoa; phylum Chordata; class Amphibia; order Anura; family Aromobatidae; genus Anomaloglossus; species Anomaloglossus baeobatrachus. The sequence continues at coordinate 1,291,677 of NW_027442090.1, read as the reverse complement.
TTAAAATAGATTTGGAGCATGGAGACGATTATCTCGGGATTGCAAGATAACCAAACAAAACTTTTAGTGGATTTCTACTTATTTTATTAAATATCATCTCCACCAAACAGGACAAGCTTGCATCTGTTATAGTTTTGGAGAAAAATGTGTTCATTTCATGTATGCGCGAAATGCCTTAAAAATGGCTTTAAAATGGATTTGGAGCATGGAGACGATCATCTCGGGATTGCAAGATAACCAAACAAAACTTTTAGTGGATTTCTACTTATTTTATTAAATATCATCTCCACCAAACAGGACAAGCTTGCATCTGTTATAGTTTTGGAGAAAAATGTGTTCATTTCATGTATGCGCGAAATGCCTTAAAAATGGCTTTAAAATGGATTTGGAGCATGGAGACGATTATCTCGGGATTGCAAGATAACCAAACAAAACTTTTAGTGGATTTCTACTTATTTTATTAAATATCATCTCCACCAAACAGGACAAGCTTGCATGTGTTATAGTTTTGGAGAAAAATGTGTTCATTTCATGTATGCGCAAAATGCCTTTGAAATGGCTTTAAAATGGATTTGGAGCATGGAGACGATTATCTCAGGATGGCAATATAAACAAACGAAACTTTTAGTAGATTTCTACTTATTTTATTAAATATTATCTCCACCAAACAGGACAAGCTTGCATCTGTTATAGTTTTGGAGAAAAATGTGTTCATTTCATGTATGCGCGAAATGCCTTAAAAATGGCTTTAAAATGGATTTGGAGCATGGAGACGATTATCTCGGGATTGCAAGATAACCAAACAAAACTTTTAGTGGATTTCTACTTATTTTATTAAATATCATCTCCACCAAACAGGACAAGCTTGCATCTGTTATAGTTTTGGAGAAAAATGTGTTCATTTCATGTATGCGCGAAATGCCTTAAAAATGGCTTTAAAATGGATTTGGAGCATGGAGACGATTATCTCGGGATTGCAAGATAACCAAACAAAACTTTTAGTGGATTTCTACTTATTTTATTAAATATCATCTCCATCAAACAGGACAAGCTTGCATCTGTTATAGTTTTGGAGAAAAATGTGTTCATTTCATGCATGCGCGAAATGCCTTAAAAATGGCTTTAAAATGGATTTGGAGCATGGAGACGATTATCTCGGGATTGCAAGATAACCAAACAAAACTTTTAGTGGATTTCTACTTATTTTATTAAATATCATCTCCACCAAACAGGACAAGCTTGCATGTGTTATAGTTTTGGAGAAAAATGTGTTCATTTCATGTATGCGCAAAATGCCTTTGAAATGGCTTTAAAATGGATTTGGAGCATGGAGACGATTATCTCAGGATGGCAATATAAACAAACGAAACTTTTAGTAGATTTCTACTTATTTTATTAAATATTATCTCCACCAAACAGGACAAGCTTGCATCTGTTATAGTTTTGGAGAAAAATGTGTTCATTTCATGTATGCGCGAAATGCCTTAAAAATGGCTTTAAAATGGATTTGGAGCATGGAGACGATTATCTCGGGATTGCAAGATAACCAAACAAAACTTTTAGTGGATTTCTACTTATTTTATTAAATATCATCTCCACCAAACAGGACAAGCTTGCATCTGTTATAGTTTTGGAGAAAAATGTGTTCATTTCATGTATGCGCGAAATGCCTTAAAAATGGCTTTAAAATGGATTTGGAGCATGGAGACGATTATCTCGGGATTGCAAGATAACCAAACAAAACTTTTAGTGGATTTCTACTTATTTTATTAAATATCATCTCCACCAAACAGGACAAGCTTGCATGTGTTATAGTTTTGGAGAAAAATGTGTTCATTTCATGTATGCGCAAAATGCCTTTGAAATGGCTTTAAAATGGATTTGGAGCATGGAGACGATTATCTCAGGATGGCAATATAAACAAACGAAACTTTTAGTAGATTTCTACTTATTTTATTAAATATTATCTCCACCAAACAGGACAAGCTTGCATCTGTTATAGTTTTGGAGAAAAATGTGTTCATTTCATGTATGCGCGAAATGCCTTAAAAATGGCTTTAAAATGGATTTGGAGCATGGAGACGATTATCTCGGGATTGCAAGATAACCAAACAAAACTTTTAGTGGATTTCTACTTATTTTATTAAATATCATCTCCACCAAACAGGACAAGCTTGCATCTGTTATAGTTTTGGAGAAAAATGTGTTCATTTCATGTATGTGCGAAATGCCTTAAAAATGGCTTTAAAATGGATTTTGAGCATGGAGACGATTATCTCGGGATTGCAAGATAACCAAACAAAACTTTTAGTGGATTTCTACTTATTTTATTAAATATCATCTCCACCAAACAGGACAAGCTTGCATGTGTTATAGTTTTGGAGAAAAATGTGTTCATTTCATGTATGCGCAAAATGCCTTTGAAATGGCTTTAAAATGGATTTGGAGCATGGAGACGATTATCTCGGGATTGCAAGATAACCAAACAAAACTTTTAGTGGATTTCTACTTATTTTATTAAATATCATCTCCACCAAACAGGACAAGCTTGCATCTGTTATAGTTTTGGAGAAAAATGTGTTCATTTCATGTATGCGCGAAATGCCTTAAAAATGGCTTTAAAATGGATTTGGAGCATGGAGACGATTATCTCGGGATTGCAAGATAACCAAACAAAACTTTTAGTGGATTTCTACTTATTTTTTTAAATATCATCTCCACCAAACAGGACAAGCTTGCATCTGTTATAGTTTTGGAGAAAAATGTGTTCATTTCATGTATGCGCGAAATGCCTTAAAAATGGCTTTAAAATGGATTTGGAGCATGGAGACGATTATCTCGGGATTGCAAGATAACCAAACAAAACTTTTAGTGGATTTCTACTTATTTTATTAAATATCATCTCCACCAAACAGGACAAGCTTGCATGTGTTATAGTTTTGGAGAAAAATGTGTTCATTTCATGTATGCGCAAAATGCCTTTGAAATGGCTTTAAAATGGATTTGGAGCATGGAGACGATTATCTCAGGATGGCAATATAAACAAACGAAACTTTTAGTAGATTTCTACTTATTTTATTAAATATTATCTCCACCAAACAGGACAAGCTTGCATCTGTTATAGTTTTGGAGAAAAATGTGTTCATTTCATGTATGCGCGAAATGCCTTAAAAATGGCTTTAAAATGGATTTGGAGCATGGAGACGATTATCTCGGGATTGCAAGATAACCAAACAAAACTTTTAGTGGATTTCTACTTATTTTATTAAATATCATCTCCACCAAACAGGACAAGCTTGCATCTGTTATAGTTTTGGAGAAAAATGTGTTCATTTCATGTATGCGCGAAATGCCTTAAAAATGGCTTTAAAATGGATTTGGAGCATGGAGACGATTATCTCGGGATTGCAAGATAACCAAACAAAACTTTTAGTGGATTTCTACTTATTTTATTAAATATCATCTCCACCAAACAGGACAAGCTTGCATCTGTTATAGTTTTGGAGAAAAATGTGTTCATTTCATGCATGCGCGAAATGCCTTAAAAATGGCTTTAAAATGGATTTGGAGCATGGAGACGATTATCTCGGGATTGCAAGATAACCAAACAAAACTTTTAGTGGATTTCTACTTATTTTATTAAATATCATCTCCACCAAACAGGACAAGCTTGCATGTGTTATAGTTTTGGAGAAAAATGTGTTCATTTCATGTATGCGCAAAATGCCTTTGAAATGGCTTTAAAATGGATTTGGAGCATGGAGACGATTATCTCAGGATGGCAATATAAACAAACGAAACTTTTAGTAGATTTCTACTTATTTTATTAAATATTATCTCCACCAAACAGGACAAGCTTGCATCTGTTATAGTTTTGGAGAAAAATGTGTTCATTTCATGTATGCGCGAAATGCCTTAAAAATGGCTTTAAAATGGATTTGGAGCATGGAGACGATTATCTCGGGATTGCAAGATAACCAAACAAAACTTTTAGTGGATTTCTACTTATTTTATTAAATATCATCTCCACCAAACAGGACAAGCTTGCATCTGTTATAGTTTTGGAGAAAAATGTGTTCATTTCATGTATGCGCGAAATGCCTTAAAAATGGCTTTAAAATGGATTTGGAGCATGGAGACGATTATCTCGGGATTGCAAGATAACCAAACAAAACTTTTAGTGGATTTCTACTTATTTTATTAAATATCATCTCCACCAAACAGGACAAGCTTGCATGTGTTATAGTTTTGGAGAAAAATGTGTTCATTTCATGTATGCGCAAAATGCCTTTGAAATGGCTTTAAAATGGATTTGGAGCATGGAGACGATTATCTCGGGATTGCAAGATAACCAAACAAAACTTTTAGTGGATTTCTACTTATTTTATTAAATATCATCTCCACCAAACAGGACAAGCTTGCATCTGTTATAGTTTTGGAGAAAAATGTGTTCATTTCATGTATGCGCGAAATGCCTTAAAAATGGCTTTAAAATGGATTTGGAGCATGGAGACGATTATCTCGGGATTGCAAGATAACCAAACAAAACTTTTAGTGGATTTCTACTTATTTTATTAAATATCATCTCCACCAAACAGGACAAGCTTGCATCTGTTATAGTTTTGGAGAAAAATGTGTTCATTTCATGTATGCGCGAAATGCCTTAAAAATGGCTTTAAAATGGATTTGGAGCATGGAGACGATTATCTCGGGATTGCAAGATAACCAAACAAAACTTTTAGTGGATTTCTACTTATTTTATTAAATATCATCTCCACCAAACAGGACAAGCTTGCATCTGTTATAGTTTTGGAGAAAAATGTGTTCATTTCATGTATGCGCGAAATGCCTTAAAAATGGCTTTAAAATGGATTTGGAGCATGGAGACGATTATCTCGGGATTGCAAGATAACCAAACAAAACTTTTAGTGGATTTCTACTTATTTTATTAAATATCATCTCCACCAAACAGGACAAGCTTGCATGTGTTATAGTTTTGGAGAAAAAATGTGTTCATTTCATGTATGCGCAAAATGCCTTTGAAATGGCTTTAAAATGGATTTGGAGCATGGAGACGATTATCTCAGGATGGCAATATAAACAAACGAAACTTTTAGTAGATTTCTACTTATTTTATTAAATATTATCTCCACCAAACAGGACAAGCTTGCATCTGTTATAGTTTTGGAGAAAAATGTGTTCATTTCATGTATGCGCGAAATGCCTTAAAAATGGCTTTAAAATGGATTTGGAGCATGGAGACGATTATCTCGGGATTGCAAGATAACCAAACAAAACTTTTAGTGGATTTCTACTTATTTTATTAAATATCATCTCCACCAAACAGGACAAGCTTGCATCTGTTATAGTTTTGGAGAAAAATGTGTTCATTTCATGTATGCGCGAAATGCCTTAAAATGGCTTTAAAATGGATTTGGAGCATGGAGACGATTATCTCGGGATTGCAAGATAACCAAACAAAACTTTTAGTGGATTTCTACTTATTTTATTAAATATCATCTCCACCAAACAGGACAAGCTTGCATCTGTTATAGTTTTGGAGAAAAATGTGTTCATTTCATGTATGCGCGAAATGCCTTAAAAATGGCTTTAAAATGGATTTGGAGCATGGAGACGATTATCTCGGGATTGCAAGATAACCAAACAAAACTTTTAGTGGATTTCTACTTATTTTATTAAATATCATCTCCACCAAACAGGACAAGCTTGCATCTGTTATAGTTTTGGAGAAAAATGTGTTCATTTCATGTATGCGCGAAATGCCTTAAAAATGGCTTTAAAATGGATTTGGAGCATGGAGACGATTATCTCGGGATTGCAAGATAACCAAACAAAACTTTTAGTGGATTTCTACTTATTTTATTAAATATCATCTCCACCAAACAGGACAAGCTTGCATCTGTTATAGTTTTGGAGAAAAATGTGTTCATTTCATGTATGCGCGAAATGCCTTAAAAATGGCTTTAAAATGGATTTGGAGCATGGAGACGATTATCTCGGGATTGCAAGATAACCAAACAAAACTTTTAGTGGATTTCTACTTATTTTATTAAATATCATCTCCACCAAACAGGACAAGCTTGCATCTCTTATAGTTTTGGAGCAAAATGTGTTCATTTCATGTATGCGCGAAATGCCTTAAAAATGGCTTTAAAATGGATTTGGAGCATGGAGACGATTATCTCGGGATTGCAATATAACCAAACAAAACTTTTAGTGGATTTCTACTTATTTTATTAAATATCATCTCCACCAAACAGGACAAGCTTGCATCTGTTATAGTTTTGGAGAAAAATGTGTTCATTTCATGTATGCGCGAAATGCCTTAAAAATGGCTTTAAAATGGATTTGGAGCATGGAGACGATTATCTCGGGATTGCAGGATAACCAAACAAAACTTTTAGTGGATTTCTACTTTTTTTATTAAATATCATCTCCACCAAACAGGACAAGCTTGCATCTGTTATAGTTTTGGAGAAAAATGTGTTCATTTCATGTATGCGCGAAATGACTTAAAAATGACTTTAAAATGGATTTGGAGCATGGAGACGATTATCTCGGGATTGCAAGATAACCAAACAAAACTTTTAGTGGATTTCTACTTATTTTATTAAATATCATCTCCACCAAACAGGACAAGCTTGCATCTGTTATAGTTTTGGAGAAAAATGTGTTCATTTCATGTATGCGCGAAATGCCTTAAAAATGGCTTTAAAATGGATTTGGAGCATGGAGACGATTATCTCGGGATTGCAAGATAACCAAACAAAACTTTTAGTGGATTTCTACTTATTTTATTAAATATCATCTCCACCAAACAGGACAAGCTTGCATGTGTTATAGTTTTGGAGAAAAATGTGTTCATTTCATGTATGCGCAAAATGCCTTTGAAATGGCTTTAAAATGGATTTGGAGCATGGAGACGATTATCTCAGGATGGCAATATAAACAAACGAAACTTTTAGTAGATTTCTACTTATTTTATTAAATATTATCTCCACCAAACAGGACAAGCTTGCATCTGTTATAGTTTTGGAGAAAAATGTGTTCATTTCATGTATGCGCGAAATGCCTTAAAAATGGCTTTAAAATGGATTTGGAGCATGGAGACGATTATCTCGGGATTGCAAGATAACCAAACAAAACTTTTAGTGGATTTCTACTTATTTTATTAAATATCATCTCCACCAAACAGGACAAGCTTGCATGTGTTATAGTTTTGGAGAAAAATGTGTTCATTTCATGTATGCGCAAAATGCCTTTGAAATGGCTTTAAAATGGATTTGGAGCATGGAGACGATTATCTCGGGATTGCAAGATAACCAAACAAAACTTTTAGTGGATTTCTACTTATTTTATTAAATATCATCTCCACCAAACAGGACAAGCTTGCATCTGTTATAGTTTTGGAGAAAAATGTGTTCATTTCATGTATGCGCAAAATGCCTTAAAAATGGCTTTAAAATGGATTTGGAGCATGGAGACGATTATCTCGGGATTGCAAGATAACCAAACAAAACTTTTAGTGGATTTCTACTTATTTTATTAAATATCATCTCCACCAAACAGGACAAGCTTGCATCTGTTATAGTTTTGGAGAAAAATGTGTTCATTTCATGTATGCGCGAAATGCCTTAAAAATGGCTTTAAAATGGATTTGGAGCATGGAGACGATTATCTCGGGATTGCAAGATAACCAAACAAAACTTTTAGTGGATTTCTACTTATTTTATTAAATATCATCTCCACCAAACAGGACAAGCTTGCATCTGTTATAGTTTTGGAGAAAAATGTGTTCATTTCATGTATGCGCGAAATGCCTTAAAAATGGCTTTAAAATGGATTTGGAGCATGGAGACGATTATCTCGGGATTGCAAGATAACCAAACAAAACTTTTAGTGGATTTCTACTTATTTTATTAAATATCATCTCCACCAAACAGGACAAGCTTGCATGTGTTATAGTTTTGGAGAAAAATGTGTTCATTTCATGTATGCGCAAAATGCCTTTGAAATGGCTTTAAAATGGATTTGGAGCATGGAGACGATTATCTCAGGATGGCAATATAAACAAACGAAACTTTTAGTAGATTTCTACTTATTTTATTAAATATTATCTCCACCAAACAGGACAAGCTTGCATCTGTTATAGTTTTGGAGAAAAATGTGTTCATTTCATGTATGCGCGAAATGCCTTAAAAATGGCTTTAAAATGGATTTGGAGCATGGAGACGATTATCTCGGGATTGCAAGATAACCAAACAAAACTTTTAGTGGATTTCTACTTATTTTATTAAATATCATCTCCACCAAACAGGGCAAGCTTGCATCTGTTATAGTTTTGGAGAAAAATGTGTTCATTTCATGTATGCGCGAAATGCCTTAAAAATGGCTTTAAAATGGATTTGGAGCATGGAGACGATTATCTCGGGATTGCAAGATAACCAAACAAAACTTTTAGTGGATTTCTACTTATTTTATTAAATATCATCTCCACCAAACAGGACAAGCTTGCATGTGTTATAGTTTTGGAGAAAAATGTGTTCATTTCATGTATGCGCAAAATGCCTTTGAAATGGCTTTAAAATTGATTTGGAGCATGGAGACGATTATCTCAGGATGGCAATATAAACAAACGAAACTTTTAGTAGATTTCTACTTATTTTATTAAATATTATCTCCACCAAACAGGACAAGCTTGCATCTGTTATAGTTTTGGAGAAAAATGTGTTCATTTCATGTATGCGCGAAATGCCTTAAAAATGGCTTTAAAATGGATTTGGAGCATGGAGACGATTATCTCGGGATTGCAAGATAACCAAACAAAACTTTTAGTGGATTTCTACTTATTTTATTAAATATCATCTCCACCAAACAGGACAAGCTTGCATCTGTTATAGTTTTGGAGAAAAATGTGTTCATTTCATGTATGCGCGAAATGCCTTAAAAATGGCTTTAAAATGGATTTGGAGCATGGAGACGATTATCTCGGGATTGCAAGATAACCAAACAAAACTTTTAGTGGATTTCTACTTATTTTATTAAATATCATCTCCACCAAACAGGACAAGCTTGCATCTGTTATAGTTTTGGAGAAAAATGTGTTCATTTCATGTATGCGCAAAATGCCTTTGAAATGGCTTTAAAATGGATTTGGAGCATGGAGACGATTATCTCAGGATGGCAATATAAACAAACGAAACTTTTAGTAGATTTCTACTTATTTTATTAAATATTATCTCCACCAAACAGGACAAGCTTGCATCTGTTATAGTTTTGGAGAAAAATGTGTTCATTTCATGTATGCGCGAAATGCCTTAAAAATGGCTTTAAAATGGATTTGGAGCATGGAGACGATTATCTCGGGATTGCAAGATAACCAAACAAAACTTTTAGTGGATTTCTACTTATTTTATTAAATATCATCTCCACCAAACAGGACAAGCTTGCATCTGTTATAGTTTTGGAGAAAAATGTGTTCATTTCATGTATGCGCGAAATGCCTTAAAAATGGCTTTAAAATGGATTTGGAGCATGGAGACGATTATCTCGGGATTGCAAGATAACCAAACAAAACTTTTAGTGGATTTCTACTTATTTTATTAAATATCATCTCCACCAAACAGGACAAGCTTGCATGTGTTATAGTTTTGGAGAAAAATGTGTTCATTTCATGTATGCGCAAAATGCCTCTGAAATGGCTTTAAAATGGATTTGGAGCATGGAGACGATTATCTCAGGATGGCAATATAAACAAACGAAACTTTTAGTAGATTTCTACTTATTTTATTAAAAATTATCTCCACCAAACAGGACAAGCTTGCATCTGTTATAGTTTTGGAGAAAAATGTGTTCATTTCATGTATGCGCGAAATGCCTTAAAAATGGCTTTAAAATGGATTTGGAGCATGGAGACGATTATCTCGGGATTGCAAGATAACCAAACAAAACTTTTAGTGGATTTCTACTTATTTTATTAAATATCATCTCCACCAAACAGGACAAGCTTGCATCTGTTATAGTTTTGGAGAAAAATGTGTTCATTTCATGTATGTGCGAAATGCCTTAAAAATGGCTTTAAAATGGATTTGAAGCATGGAGACGATTATCTCGGGATTGCAAGATAACCAAACAAAACTTTTAGTGGATTTCTACTTATTTTATTAAATATCATCTCCACCAAACAGGACAAGCTTGCATGTGTTATAGTTTTGGAGAAAAATGTGTTCATTTCATGTATGCGCAAAATGCCTTTGAAATGGCTTTAAAATGGATTTGGAGCATGGAGACGATTATCTCAGGATGGCAATATAAACAAACGAAACTTTTAGTAGATTTCTACTTATTTTATTAAATATTATCTCCACCAAAAAGGACAAGCTTGCATCTGTTATAGTTTTGGAGAAAAATGTGTTCATTTCATGTATGCGCGAAATGCCTTAAAAATGGCTTTAAAATGGATTTGGAGCATGGAGACGATTATCTCGGGATTGCAAGATAACCAAACAAAACTTTTAGTGGATTTCTACTTATTTTATTAAATATCATCTCCACCAAACAGGACAAGCTTGCATCTGTTATAGTTTTAGAGAAAAATGTGTTCATTTCATGTATGCGCGAAATGCCTTAAAAATGGCTTTAAAATGGATTTGGAGCATGGAGACGATTATCTCGGGATTGCAAGATAACCAAACAAAACTTTTAGTGGATTTCTACTTATTTTATTAAATATCATCTCCACCAAACAGGACAAGCTTGCATGTGTTATAGTTTTGGAGAAATATGTGTTCATTTCATGTATGCGCAAAATGCCTTTGAAATGGCTTTAAAATGGATTTGGAGCATGGAGACGATTATCTCAGGATGGCAATATAAACAAACGAAACTTTTAGTAGATTTCTACTTATTTTATTAAATATTATCTCCACCAAACAGGACAAGCTTGCATCTGTTATAGTTTTGGAGAAAAATGTGTTCATTTCATGTATGCGCGAAATGCCTTAAAAATGGCTTTAAGATGGATTTGGAGCATTGAGACGATTATCTCGGGATTGCAAGATAACCAAACAAAACTTTTAGTGGATTTCTACTTATTTTATTAAATATCATCTCCACCAAACAGGACAAGCTTGCATCTGTTATAGTTTTGGAGAAAAATGTGTTCATTTCATGTATGCGCGAAATGCCTTAAAAATGGCTTTAAAATGGATTTGGAGCATGGAGACGATTATCTCGGGATTGCAAGATAACCAAACAAAACTTTTAGTGGATTTCTACTTATTTTATTAAATATCATCTCCACCAAACAGGACAAGCTTGCATCTGTTATAGTTTTGGAGAAAAATGTGTTCATTTCATGTATGCGCGAAATGCCTTAAAAATGGCTTTAAAATGGATTTGGAGCATGGAGACGATTATCTCGGGATTGCAAGATAACCAAACAAAACTTTTAGTGGATTTCTACTTATTTTATTAAATATCATCTCCACCAAACAGGACAAGCTTGCATCTGTTATAGTTTTGGAGAAAAATGTGTTCATTTCATGTATGCGCGAAATGCCTTAAAAATGGCTTTAAAATGGATTTGGAGCATGGAGACGATTATCTCGGGATTGCAAGATAACCAAACAAAACTTTTAGTGGATTTCTACTTATTTTTTTAAATATCATCTCCACCAAACAGGACAAGCTTGCATCTGTTATAGTTTTAAAGAAAAATGTGTTCATTTCATGTATGCGCGAAATGCCTTAAAAATGGCTTTAAAATGGATTTGGAGCATGGAGACGATTATCTCGGGATTGCAAGATAACCAAACAAAACTTTTAGTGGATTTCTACTTATTTTATTATATATCATCTCCACCAAACAGGACAAGCTTGCATGTGTTAGTTTTGGAGAAAAATGTGTTCATTTCATGTATGCGCAAAATGCCTTTGAAATGGCTTTAAAATGGATTTGGAGCATGGAGACGATTATCTTGGGATTGCAAGATAACCAAACAAAACTTTTAGTGGATTTCTACTTATTTTATTAAATATCATCTCCACCAAACAGGACAAGCTTGCATCTGTTATAGTTTTGGAGAAAAATGTGTTCATTTCATGTATGCGCGAAATGCCTTAAAAATGGCTTTAAAATGGATTTGGAGCATGGAGACGATTATCTCGGGATTGCAAGATAACCAAACAAAACTTTTAGTGGATTTCTACTTATTTTATTAAATATCATCTCCACCAAACAGGACAAGCTTGCATCTGTTATAGTTTTGGAGAAAAATGTGTTCATTTCATGTATGCGCGAAATGCCTTAAAAATGGCTTTAAAATGGATTTGGAGCATGGAGACGATTATCTCAGGATTGCAAGATAACCAAACAAAACTTTTAGTGGATTTCTACTTATTTTTTTAAATATCATCTCCACCAAACAGGACAAGCTTGCATCTGTTATAGTTTTGGAGAAAAATGTGTTCATTTCATGTATGCGCGAAATGCCTTAAAAATGGCTTTAAAATGGATTTGGAGCATGGAGACGATTATCTCGGGATTGCAAGATAACCAAACAAAACTTTTAGTGGATTTCTACTTATTTTATTAAATATCATCTCCACCAAACAGGACAAGCTTGCATCTGTTATAGTTTTGGAGAAAAATGTATTAATTTCATGTATGCGCGAAATGCCTTAAAAATGGCTTTAAAATGGATTTGGAGCATGGAGACGATTATCTCGGGATTGCAAGATAACCAAACAAAACTTTTAGTGGATTTCTACTTATTTTATTAAATATCATCTCCACCAAACAGGACAAGCTTGCATGTGTTATAGTTTTGGAGAAAAATGTGTTCATTTCATGTATGCGCAAAATGCCTTTGAAATGGCTTTAAAATGGATTTGGAGCATGGAGACGATTATCTCAGGATGGCAATATAAACAAACGAAACTTTTAGTAGATTTCTACATATTTTATTAAATATTATCTCTACCAAACAGGACAAGCTTGCATCTGTTATAGTTTTGGAGAAAAATGTGTTCATTTCATGTATGCGCGAAATGCCTTAAAAATGGCTTTAAAATGGATTTGGAGCATGGAGACGATTATCTCGGGATTGCAAGATAACCAAACAAAACTTTTAGTGGATTTCTACATATTTTATTAAATATCATCTCCACCAAACAGGACAAGCTTGCATCTGTTATAGTTTTGGAGAAAAATGTGTTCATTTCATGTATGCGCGAAATGCCTTAAAAATGGCTTTAAAATGGATTTGGAGCATGGAGACGATTATCTCGGGATTGCAAGATAACCAAACAAAACTAGTGGATTTCTACTTATTTTATTAAATATCATCTCCACCAAACAGGACAAGCTTGCATCTGTTATAGTTTTGGAGAAAAATGTGTTCATTTCATGTATGCGCGAAATGCCTTAAAAATGGCTTTAACATGGATTTGGAGCATGGAGACGATTATCTCGGGATTGCAAGATAACCAAACAAAACTTTTAGTGGATTTCTACTTATTTTATTAAATATCATCTCCACCAAACAGGACAAGCTTGCATGTGTTATAGTTTTGGAGAAAAATGTGTTCATTTCATGTATGCGCAAAATGCCTTTGAAATGGCTTTAAAATGGATTTGGAGCATGGAGACGATTATCTCAGGATGGCAATATAAACAAACGAAACTTTTAGTAGATTTCTACTTATTTTATTAAATATTATCTCCACCAAACAGGACAAGCTTGCATCTGTTATAGTTTTGGAGAAAAATGTGTTCATTTCATGTATGCGCGAAATGCCTTAAAAATGGCTTTAAAATGGATTTGGAGCATGGAGACGATTATCTCGGTATTGCAAGATAACCAAACAAAACTTTTAGTGGATTTCTACTTATTTTATTAAATATCATCTCCACCAAACAGGACAAGCTTGCATCTGTTATAGTTTTGGAGAAAAATGTGTTCATTTCATGTATGCGCGAAATGCCTTAAAAATGGCTTTAAAATGGATTTGGAGCATGGAGACGATTATCTTGGGATTGCAAGATAACCAAACAAAACTTTTAGTGGATTTCTACTTATTTTATTAAATATCATCTCCACCAAACAGGACAAGCTTGCATCTGTTATAGTTCTGGAGAAAAATGTGTTCATTTCATGTATGCGCGAAATGCCTTAAAAATGGCTTTAAAATGGATTTGGAGCATGGAGACGATTATCTCGGGATTGCAAGATAACCAAACAAAACTTTTAGTGGATTTCTACTTATTTTATTAAATATCATCTCCACCAAACAGGACAAGCTTGCATCTGTTATAGTTTTGGAGAAAAATGTGTTCATTTCATGTATGCGCAAAATGCCTTTGAAATGGCTTTAAAATGGATTTGGAGCATGGAGACGATTATCTCAGGATGGCAATATAAACAAACGAAACTTTTAGTAGATTTCTACTTATTTTATTAAATATTATCTCCACCAAACAGGACAAGCTTGCATCTGTTATAGTTTTGGAGAAAAATGTGTTCATTTCATGTATGCGCGAAATGCCTTAAAAATGGCTTTAAAATGGATTTTGAGCATGGAGACGATTATCTCGGGATTGCAAGATAACCAAACAAAACTTTTAGTGGATTTCTACTTATTTTATTAAATATCATCTCCACCAAACAGGACAAGCTTGCATCTGTTATAGTTTTGGAGAAAAATGTGTTCATTTCATGTATGCGCGAAATGCCTTAAAAATAGCTTTAAAATGGATTTGGAGCATGGAGACGATTATCTCGGGATTGCAAGATAACCAAACAAAACTTTTAGTGGATTTCTACTTATTTTATTAAATATCATCTCCACCAAACAGGACAAGCTTGCATGTGTTATAGTTTTGGAGAAATATGTGTTCATTTCATGTATGCGCAAAATGCCTTTGAAATGGCTTTAAAATGGATTTGGAGCATGGAGACGATTATCTCAGGATGGCAATATAAACAAACGAAACTTTTAGTAGATTTCTACTTATTTTATTAAATATTATCTCCACCAAACAGGACAAGCTTGCATCTGTTATAGTTTTGGAGAAAAATGTGTTCATTTCATGTATGCGCGAAATGCCTTAAAAATGGCTTTAAAATGGATTTGGAGCATGGAGACGATTATCTCGGGATTGCAAGATAACCAAACAAAACTTTTAGTGGATTTCTACTTATTTTATTAAATATCATCTCCACCAAACAGGACAAGCTTGCATCTGTTATAGTTTTGGAGAAAAATGTGTTCATTTCATGTATGCGCGAAATGCCTTAAAAATGGCTTTAAAATGGATTTGGAGCATGGAGACGATTATCTTGGGATTGCAAGATAACCAAACAAAACTTTTAGTGGATTTCTACTTATTTTATTAAATATCATCTCCACCAAACAGGACAAGCTTGCATCTGTTATAGTTCTGGAGAAAAATGTGTTCATTTCATGTATGCGCGAAATGCCTTAAAAATGGCTTTAAAATGGATTTGGAGCATGGAGACGATTATCTCGGGATTGCAAGATAACCAAACAAAACTTTTAGTGGATTTCTACTTATTTTATTAAATATCATCTCCACCAAACAGGACAAGCTTGCATCTGTTATAGTTTTGGAGAAAAATGTGTTCATTTCATGTATGCGCAAAATGCCTTTGAAATGGCTTTAAAATGGATTTGGAGCATGGAGACGATTATCTCAGGATGGCAATATAAACAAACGAAACTTTTAGTAGATTTCTACTTATTTTATTAAATATTATCTCCACCAAACAGGACAAGCTTGCATCTGTTATAGTTTTGGAGAAAAATGTGTTCATTTCATGTATGCGCGAAATGCCTTAAAAATGGCTTTAAAATGGATTTTGAGCATGGAGACGATTATCTCGGGATTGCAAGATAACCAAACAAAACTTTTAGTGGATTTCTACTTATTTTATTAAATATCATCTCCACCAAACAGGACAAGCTTGCATCTGTTATAGTTTTGGAGAAAAATGTGTTCATTTCATGTATGCGCGAAATGCCTTAAAAATAGCTTTAAAATGGATTTGGAGCATGGAGACGATTATCTCGGGATTGCAAGATAACCAAACAAAACTTTTAGTGGATTTCTACTTATTTTATTAAATATCATCTCCACCAAACAGGACAAGCTTGCATGTGTTATAGTTTTGGAGAAATATGTGTTCATTTCATGTATGCGCAAAATGCCTTTGAAATGGCTTTAAAATGGATTTGGAGCATGGAGACGATTATCTCAGGATGGCAATATAAACAAACGAAACTTTTAGTAGATTTCTACTTATTTTATTAAATATTATCTCCACCAAACAGGACAAGCTTGCATCTGTTATAGTTTTGGAGAAAAATGTGTTCATTTCATGTATGCGCGAAATGCCTTAAAAATGGCTTTAAAATGGATTTGGAGCATGGAGACGATTATCTCGGGATTGCAAGATAACCAAACAAAACTTTTAGTGGATTTCTACTTATTTTATTAAATATCATCTCCACCAAACAGGACAAGCTTGCATCTGTTATAGTTTTGGAGAAAAATGTGTTCATTTCATGTATGCGCGAAATGCCTTAAAAATGGCTTTAAAATGGATTTGGAGCATGGAGACGATTATCTCGGGATTGCAAGATAACCAAACAAAACTTTTAGTGGATTTCTACTTATTTTATTAAATATCATCTCCACCAAACAGGACAAGCTTGCATGTGTTATAGTTTTGGAGAAAAATGTGTTCATTTCATGTATGCGCAAAATGCCTCTGAAATGGCTTTAAAATGGATTTGGAGCATGGAGACGATTATCTCAGGATGGCAATATAAACAAACGAAACTTTTAGTAGATTTCTACTTATTTTATTAAATATTATCTCCACCAAACAGGACAAGCTTGCATCTGTTATAGTTTTGGAGAAAAATGTGTTCATTTCATGTATGCGCGAAATGCCTTAAAAATGGCTTTAAAATGGATTTGGAGCATGGAGACGATTATCTCGGGATTGCAAGATAACCAAACAAAACTTTTAGTGGATTTCTACTTATTTTATTAAATATCATCTCCACTAAACAGGACAAGCTTGCATCTGTTATAGTTTTGGAGAAAAATGTGTTCATTTCATGTATGTGCGAAATGCCTTAAAAATGGCTTTAAAATGGATTTGGAGCATGGAGACGATTATCTCGGGATTGCAAGATAACCAAACAAAACTTTTAGTGGATTTCTACTTATTTTATTAAATATCATCTCCACCAAACAGGACAAGCTTGCATGTGTTATAGTTTTGGAGAAAAATGTGTTCATTTCATGTATGCGCAAAATGCCTTTGAAATGGCTTTAAAATGGATTTGGAGCATGGAGACGATTATCTCAGGATGGCAATATAAACAAACGAAACTTTTAGTAGATTTCTACTTATTTTATTAAATATTATCTCCACCAAACAGGACAAGCTTGCATCTGTTATAGTTTTGGAGAAAAATGTGTTCATTTCATGTATGCGCGAAATGCCTTAAAAATGGCTTTAAAATGGATTTGGAGCATGGAGACGATTATCTCGGGATTGCAAGATAACCAAACAAAACTTTTAGTGGATTTCTACTTATTTTATTAAATATCATCTCCACCAAACAGGACAAGCTTGCATCTGTTATAGTTTTAGAGAAAAATGTGTTCATTTCATGTATGCGCGAAATGCCTTAAAAATGGCTTTAAAATGGATTTGGAGCATGGAGACGATTATCTCGGGATTGCAAGATAAC
This sequence comes from Anomaloglossus baeobatrachus, assembly GCF_048569485.1. Classification (NCBI taxonomy): domain Eukaryota; kingdom Metazoa; phylum Chordata; class Amphibia; order Anura; family Aromobatidae; genus Anomaloglossus; species Anomaloglossus baeobatrachus. Next base: position 1,273,866 of record NW_027442090.1, on the reverse strand, counting down.
CAAACAAAACTTTTAGTGGATTTCTACTTATTTTATTAAATATCATCTCCACCAAACAGGACAAGCTTGCATGTGTTATAGTTTTGGAGAAATATGTGTTCATTTCATGTATGCGCAAAATGCCTTTGAAATGGCTTTAAAATGGATTTGGAGCATGGAGACGATTATCTCAGGATGGCAATATAAACAAACGAAACTTTTAGTAGATTTCTACTTATTTTATTAAATATTATCTCCACCAAACAGGACAAGCTTGCATCTGTTATAGTTTTGGAGAAAAATGTGTTCATTTCATGTATGCGCGAAATGCCTTAAAAATGGCTTTAAAATGGATTTGGAGCATGGAGACGATTATCTCGGGATTGCAAGATAACCAAACAAAACTTTTACTGGATTTCTACTTATTTTATTAAATATCATCTCCACCAAACAGGACAAGCTTGCATCTGTTATAGTTTTGGAGAAAAATGTGTTCATTTCATGTATGCGCGAAATGCCTTAAAAATGGCTTTAAAATGGATTTGGAGCATGGAGACGATTATCTCGGGATTGCAAGATAACCAAACAAAACTTTTAGTGGATTTCTACTTATTTTATTAAATATCATCTCCACCAAACAGGACAAGCTTGCATCTGTTATAGTTTTGGAGAAAAATGTGTTCATTTCATGTATGCGCGAAATGCCTTAAAAATGGCTTTGAAATGGATTTGGAGCATGGAGACGATTATCTCGGGATTGCAAGATAACCAAACAAAACTTTTAGTGGATTTCTACTTATTTTATTAAATATCATCTCCACCAAACAGGACAAGCTTGCATCTGTTATAGTTTTGGAGAAAAATGTGTTCATTTCATGTATGCGCGAAATGCCTTAAAAATGGCTTTAAAATGGATTTGGAGCATGGAGACGATTATCTCGGGATTGCAAGATAACCAAACAAAACTTTTAGTGGATTTCTACTTATTTTTTTAAATATCATCTCCACCAAACAGGACAAGCTTGCATCTGTTATAGTTTTGGAGAAAAATGTGTTCATTTCATGTATGCGCGAAATGCCTTAAAAATGGCTTTAAAATGGATTTGGAGCATGGAGACGATTATCTCGGGATTGCAAGATAACCAAACAAAACTTTTAGTGGATTTCTACTTATTTTATTAAATATCATCTCCACCAAACAGGACAAGCTTGCATGTGTTAGTTTTGGAGAAAAATGTGTTCATTTCATGTATGCGCAAAATGCCTTTGAAATGGCTTTAAAATGGATTTGGAGCATGGAGACGATTATCTCGGGATTGCAAGATAACCAAACAAAACTTTTAGTGGATTTCTACTTATTTTATTAAATATCATCTCCACCAAACAGGACAAGCTTGCATCTGTTATAGTTTTGGAGAAAAATGTGTTCATTTCATGTATGCGCGAAATGCCTTAAAAATGGCTTTAAAATGGATTTGGAGCATGGAGACGATTATCTCGGGATTGCAAGATAACCAAACAAAACTTTTAGTGGATTTCTACTTATTTTATTAAATATCATCTCCACCAAACAGGACAAGCTTGCATCTGTTATAGTTTTGGAGAAAAATGTGTTCATTTCATGTATGCGCGAAATGCCTTAAAAATGGCTTTAAAATGGATTTGGAGCATGGAGACGATTATCTCGGGATTGCAAGATAACCAAACAAAACTTTTAGTGGATTTCTACTTATTTTATTAAATATCATCTCCACCAAACAGGACAAGCTTGCATCTGTTATAGTTTTGGAGAAAAATGTGTTCATTTCATGTATGCGCGAAATGCCTTAAAAATGGCTTTAAAATGGATTTGGAGCATGGAGACGATTATCTCGGGATTGCAAGATAACCAAACAAAACTTTTAGTGGATTTCTACTTATTTTATTAAATATCATCTCCACCAAACAGGACAAGCTTGCATGTGTTATAGTTTTGAAGAAAAATGTGTTCATTTCATGTATGCGCAAAATGCCTTTGAAATGGCTTTAAAATGGATTTGGAGCATGGAGACGATTATCTCAGGATGGCAATATAAACAAACGAAACTTTTAGTAGATTTCTACATATTTTATTAAATATTATCTCCACCAAACAGGACAAGCTTGCATCTGTTATAGATTTGGAGAAAAATGTGTTCATTTCATGTATGCGCGAAATGCCTTAAAAATGGCTTTAAAATGGATTTGGAGCATGGAGACGATTATCTCGGGATTGCAAGATAACCAAACAAAACTTTTAGTGGATTTCTACTTATTTTATTAAATATCATCTCCACCAAACAGGACAAGCTTGCATCTGTTATAGTTTTGGAGAAAAATGTGTTCATTTCATGTATGCGCGAAATGCCTTAAAAATGGCTTTAAAATGGATTTGGAGCATGGAGACGATTATCTCGGGATTGCAATATAACCAAACAAAACTTTTAGTGGATTTCTACTTATTTTATTAAATATCATCTCCACCAAACAGGACAAGCTTGCATCTGTTATAGTTTTGGAGAAAAATGTGTTCATTTCATGTATGCGCGAAATGCCTTAAAAATGGCTTTAAAATGGATTTGGAGCATGGAGACGATTATCTCGGGATTGCAGGATAACCAAACAAAACTTTTAGTGGATTTCTACTTATTTTATTAAATATCATCTCCACCAAACAGGACAAGCTTGCATCTGTTATAGTTTTGGAGAAAAATGTGTTCATTTCATGTATGCGCGAAATGCCTTAAAAATGGCTTTAAAATGGATTTGGAGCATGGAGACGATTATCTCGGGATTGCAAGATAACCAAACAAAACTTTTAGTGGATTTCTACTTATTTTATTAAATATCATCTCCACCAAACAGGACAAGCTTGCATCTGTTATAGTTTTGGAGAAAAATGTGTTCATTTCATGTATGCGCGAAATGCCTTAAAAATGGCTTTAAAATGGATTTGGAGCATGGAGACGATTATCTCGGGATTGCAAGATAACCAAACAAAACTTTTAGTGGATTTCTACTTATTTTATTAAATATCATCTCCACCAAACAGGACAAGCTTGCATGTGTTATAGTTTTGGAGAAAAATGTGTTCATTTCATGTATGCGCAAAATGCCTTTGAAATTGCTTTAAAATGGATTTGGAGCATGGAGACGATTATCTCGGGATTGCAAGATAACCAAACAAAACTTTTAGTGGATTTCTACTTATTTTATTAAATATCATCTCCACCAAACAGGACAAGCTTGCATCTGTTATAGTTTTGGAGAAAAATGTGTTCATTTCATGTATGCGCGAAATGCCTTAAAAATGACTTTAAAATGGATTTGGAGCATGGAGACGATTATCTCGGGATTGCAAGATAACCAAACAAAACTTTTAGTGGATTTCTACTTATTTTATTAAATATCATCTCCACCAAACAGGACAAGCTTGCATCTGTTATAGTTTTGGAGAAAAATGTGTTCATTTCATGTATGCGCAAAATGCCTTAAAATGGCTTTAAAATGGATTTGGAGCATGGAGACGATTATCTCGGGATTGCAAGATAACCAAACAAAACTTTTAGTGGATTTCTACTTATTTTATTAAATATCATCTCCACCAAACAGGACAAGCTAGCATGTGTTATAGTTTTGGAGAAAAATGTGTTCATTTCATGTATGCGCAAAATGCCTTTGAAATGGCTTTAAAATGGATTTGGAGCATGGAGACGATTATCTCAGGATGGCAATATAAACAAACGAAACTTTTAGTAGATTTCTACTTATTTTATTAAATATTATCTCCACCAAACAGGACAAGCTTGCATCTGTTCTAGTTTTGGAGAAAAATGTGTTCATTTCATGTATGCGCGAAATGCCTTAAAAATGGCTTTAAAATGAATTTGGAGCATGGAGACGATTATCTCGGGATTGCAAGATAACCAAACAAAACTTTTAGTGGATTTCTACTTATTTTATTAAATATCATCTCAACCAAACAGGACAAGCTTGCATCTGTTATAGTTTTGGAGAAAAATGTGTTCATTTCATGTATGCGCGAAATGCCTTAAAAATGGCTTTAAAATGGATTTGGAGCATGGAGACGATTATCTCGGGATTGCAAGATAACCAAACAAAACTTTTAGTGGATTTCTACTTATTTTATTAAATATCATCTCCACCAAACAGGACAAGCTTGCATGTGTTATAGTTTTGGAGAAAAATGTGTTCATTTCATGTATGCGCAAAATGCCTTTGAAATGGCTTTAAAATTGATTTGGAGCATGGAGACGATTATCTCAGGATGGCAATATAAACAAACGAAACTTTTAGTAGATTTCTACTTATTTTATTAAATATTATCTCCACCAAACAGGACAAGCTTGCATCTGTTATAGTTTTGGAGAAAAATGTGTTCATTTCATGTATGCGCGAAATGCCTTAAAAATGGCTTTAAAATGGATTTGGAGCATGGAGACGATTATCTCGGGATTGCAAGATAAACAAACAAAACTTTTAGTGGATTTCTACTTATTTTATTAAATATCATCTCCACCAAACAGGACAAGCTTGCATCTGTTATAGTTTTGGAGAAAAATGTGTTCATTTCATGTATGCGCGAAATGCCTTAAAAATGGCTTTAAAATGGATTTGGAGCATGGAGACGATTATCTCGGGATTGCAAGATAACCAAACAAAACTTTTAGTGGATTTCTACTTATTTTATTAAATATCATCTCCACCAAACAGGACAAGCTTGCATCTGTTATAGTTTTGGAGAAAAATGTGTTCATTTCATGTATGCGCAAAATGCCTTTGAAATGGCTTTAAAATGGATTTGGAGCATGGAGACGATTATCTCAGGATGGCAATATAAACAAACGAAACTTTTAGTAGATTTCTACTTATTTTATTAAATATTATCTCCACCAAACAGGACAAGCTTGCATCTGTTATAGTTTTGGAGAAAAATGTGTTCATTTCATGTATGCGCGAAATGCCTTAAAAATGGCTTTAAAATGGATTTGGAGCATGGAGACGATTATCTCGGGATTGCAAGATAACCAAACAAAACTTTTAGTGGATTTCTACTTATTTTATTAAATATCATCTCCACCAAACAGGACAAGCTTGCATCTGTTATAGTTTTGGAGAAAAATGTGTTCATTTCATGTATGCGCGAAGTGCCTTAAAAATGGCTTTAAAATGGATTTGGAGCATGGAGACGATTATCTCGGGATTGCAATATAACCAAACAAAACTTTTAGTGGATTTCTACTTATTTTATTAAATATCATCTCCACCAAACAGGACAAGCTTGCATCTGTTATAGTTTTGGAGAAAAATGTGTTCATTTCATGTATGCGCGAAATGCCTTAAAAATGGCTTTAAAATGGATTTGGAGCATGGAGACGATTATCTCGGGATTGCAAGATAACCAAACAAAACTTTTAGTGGATTTCTACTTATTTTATTAAATATCATCTCAACCAAACAGGACAAGCTTGCATCTGTTATAGTTTTGGAGAAAAATGTGTTCATTTCATGTATGCGCAAAATGCCTTAAAAATGGCTTTAAAATGGATTTGGAGCATGGAGACGATTATCTCGGGATTGCAAGATAACCAAACAAAACTTTTAGTGGATTTCTACTTATTTTATTAAATATCATCTCCACCAAACAGGACAAGCTTGAATCTGTTATAGTTTTGGAGAAAAATGTGTTCATTTCATGTATGCGCGAAATGCCTTAAAAATGGCTTTAAAATGGATTTGGAGCATGGAGACGATTATCTCGGGATTGCAAGATAACCAAACAAAACTTTTAGTGGATTTCTACTTATTTTATTAAATATCATCTCCACCAAACAGGACAAGCTTGCATGTGTTATAGTTTTGGAGAAAAATGTGTTCATTTCATGTATGCGCAAAATGCCTTTGAAATGGCTTTAAAATGGATTTGGAGCATGGAGACGATTATCTCGGGATTTCAAGATAACCAAACAAAACTTTTAGTGGATTTCTACTTATTTTATTAAATATCATCTCCACCAAACAGGACAAGCTTGCATCTGTTATAGTTTTGGAGAAAAATGTGTTCATTTCATGTATGCGCGAAATGCCTTAAAAATGACTTTAAAATGGATTTGGAGCATGGAGACGATTATCTCGGGATTGCAAGATAACCAAACAAATTTTTTAGTGGATTTCTACTTATTTTATTAAATATCATCTCCACCAAACAGGACAAGCTTGCATCTGTTATAGTTTTGGAGAAAAATGTGTTCATTTCATGTATGCGCGAAATGCCTTAAAAATGGCTTTAAAATGGATTTGGAGCATGGAGACGATTATCTCGGGATTGCAAGATAACCAAACAAAACTTTTAGTGGATTTCTACTTATTTTATTAAATATCATCTCCACCAAACAGGACAAGCTTGCATGTGTTATAGTTTTGGAGAAAAATGTGTTCATTTCATGTATGCGCAAAATGCCTTTGAAATGGCTTTAAAATGGATTTGGAGCATGGAGACGATTATCTCAGGATGGCAATATAAACAAACGAAACTTTTAGTAGATTTCTACTTATTTTATTAAATATTATCTCCACCAAACAGGACAAGCTTGCATCTGTTATAGTTTTGGAGAAAAATGTGTTCATTTCATGTATGCGCGAAATGCCTTAAAAATGGCTTTAAAATGGATTTGGAGCATGGAGACGATTATCTCGGGATTGCAAGATAAACAAACAAAACTTTTAGTGGATTTCTACTTATTTTATTAAATATCATCTCCACCAAACAGGACAAGCTTGCATCTGTTATAGTTTTGGAGAAAAATGTGTTCATTTCATGTATGCGCGAAATGCCTTAAAAATGGCTTTAAAATGGATTTGGAGCATGGAGACGATTATCTCGGGATTGCAAGATAACCAAACAAAACTTTTAGTGGATTTCTACTTATTTTATTAAATATCATCTCCACCAAACAGGACAAGCTTGCATCTGTTATAGTTTTGGAGAAAAATGTGTTCATTTCATGTATGCGCAAAATGCCTTTGAAATGGCTTTAAAATGGATTTGGAGCATGGAGACGATTATCTCAGGATGGCAATATAAACAAACGAAACTTTTAGTAGATTTCTACTTATTTTATTAAATATTATCTCCACCAAACAGGACAAGCTTGCATCTGTTATAGTTTTGGAGAAAAATGTGTTCATTTCATGTATGCGCGAAATGCCTTAAAAATGGCTTTAAAATGGATTTGGAGCATGGAGACGATTATCTCGGGATTGCAAGATAACCAAACAAAACTTTTAGTGGATTTCTACTTATTTTATTAAATATCATCTCCACCAAACAGGACAAGCTTGCATCTGTTATAGTTTTGGAGAAAAATGTGTTCATTTCATGTATGCGCGAAGTGCCTTAAAAATGGCTTTAAAATGGATTTGGAGCATGGAGACGATTATCTCGGGATTGCAATATAACCAAACAAAACTTTTAGTGGATTTCTACTTATTTTATTAAATATCATCTCCACCAAACAGGACAAGCTTGCATCTGTTATAGTTTTGGAGAAAAATGTGTTCATTTCATGTATGCGCGAAATGCCTTAAAAATGGCTTTAAAATGGATTTGGAGCATGGAGACGATTATCTCGGGATTGCAAGATAACCAAACAAAACTTTTAGTGGATTTCTACTTATTTTATTAAATATCATCTCCACCAAACAGGACAAGCTTGAATCTGTTATAGTTTTGGAGAAAAATGTGTTCATTTCATGTATGCGCGAAATGCCTTAAAAATGGCTTTAAAATGGATTTGGAGCATGGAGACGATTATCTCGGGATTGCAAGATAACCAAACAAAACTTTTAGTGGATTTCTACTTATTTTATTAAATATCATCTCCACCAAACAGGACAAGCTTGCATGTGTTATAGTTTTGGAGAAAAATGTGTTCATTTCATGTATGCGCAAAATGCCTTTGAAATGGCTTTAAAATGGATTTGGAGCATGGAGACGATTATCTCGGGATTTCAAGATAACCAAACAAAACTTTTAGTGGATTTCTACTTATTTTATTAAATATCATCTCCACCAAACAGGACAAGCTTGCATCTGTTATAGTTTTGGAGAAAAATGTGTTCATTTCATGTATGCGCGAAATGCCTTAAAAATGACTTTAAAATGGATTTGGAGCATGGAGACGATTATCTCGGGATTGCAAGATAACCAAACAAATTTTTTAGTGGATTTCTACTTATTTTATTAAATATCATCTCCACCAAACAGGACAAGCTTGCATCTGTTATAGTTTTGGAGAAAAATGTGTTCATTTCATGTATGCGCGAAATGCCTTAAAAATGGCTTTAAAATGGATTTGGAGCATGGAGACGATTATCTCGGGATTGCAAGATAACCAAACAAAACTTTTAGTGGATTTCTACTTATTTTATTAAATATCATCTCCACCAAACAGGACAAGCTTGCATGTGTTATAGTTTTGGAGAAAAATGTGTTCATTTCATGTATGCGCAAAATGCCTTTGAAATGGCTTTAAAATGGATTTGGAGCATGGAGACGATTATCTCAGGATGGCAATATAAACAAACGAAACTTTTAGTAGATTTCTACTTATTTTATTAAATATTATCTCCACCAAACAGGACAAGCTTGCATCTGTTATAGTTTTGGAGAAAAATGTGTTCATTTCATGTATGCGCGAAATGCCTTAAAAATGGCTTTAAAATGGATTTGGAGCATGGAGACGATTATCTCGGGATTGCAAGATAACCAAACAAAACTTTTAGTGGATTTCTACTTATTTTATTAAATATCATCTCCACCAAAGAGGACAAGCTTGCATGTGTTATAGTTTTGGAGAAAAATGTGTTCATTTCATGTATGCGCAAAATGCCTTTGAAATGGCTTTAAAATTGATTTGGAGCATGGAGACGATTATCTCGGGATTGCAAGATAACCAAACAAAACTTTTAGTGGATTTCTACTTATTTTATTAAATATCATCTCCACCAAACAGGACAAGCTTGCATCTGTTATAGTTTTGGAGAAAAATGTGTTCATTTCATGTATGCGCGAAATGCCTTAAAAATGGCTTTAAAATGGATTTGGAGCATGGAGACGATTATCTCGGGATTGCAAGATAACCAAACAAAACTTTTAGTGGATTTCTACTTATTTTATTAAATATCATCTCCACCAAACAGGACAAGCTTGCATCTGTTATAGTTTTGGAGAAAAATGTGTTCATTTCATGTATGCGCGAAATGCCTTAAAAATGGCTTTAAAATGGATTTGGAGCATGGAGACGATTATCTCGGGATTGCAAGATAACCAAACAAAACTTTTAGTGGATTTCTACTTATTTTATTAAATATCATCTCCACCAAACAGGACAAGCTTGCATCTGTTATAGTTTTGGAGAAAAATGTGTTCATTTCATGTATGCGCGAAATGCCTTAAAAATGGCTTTAAAATGGATTTGGAGCATGGAGACGATTATCTCGGGATTGCAAGATAACCAAACAAAACTTTTAGTGGATTTCTACTTATTTTATTAAATATCATCTCCACCAAACAGGACAAGCTTGCATGTGTTATAGTTTTGGAGAAAAATGTGTTCATTTCATGTATGCGAAAAATGCCTTTGAAATGGCTTTAAAATGGATTTGGAGCATGGAGACGATTATCTCAGGATGGCAATATAAACAAACGAAACTTTTAGTAGATTTCTACTTATTTTATTAAATATTATCTCCACCAAACAGGACAAGCTTGCATCTGTTATAGTTTTGGAGAAAAATGTGTTCATTTCATGTATGCGCGAAATGCCTTAAAAATGGCTTTAAAATGGATTTGGAGCATGGAGACGATTATCTCGGGATTGCAAGATAACCAAACAAAACTTTTAGTGGATTTCTACTTATTTTATTAAATATCATCTCCACCAAACAGGACAAGCTTGCATCTGTTATAGTTTTGGAGAAAAATGTGTTCATTTCATGTATGCGCGAAATGCCTTAAAAATGGCTTTAAAATGGATTTGGAGCATGGAGACGATTATCTCGGGATTGCAAGATAACCAAACAAAACTTTTAGTGGATTTCTACTTATTTTATTAAATATCATCTCCACCAAACAGGACAAGCTTGCATCTGTTATAGTTTTGGAGAAAAATGTGTTCATTTCATGTATGCGCGAAATGCCTTAAAAATGGCTTTAAAATGGATTTGGAGCATGGAGACGATTATCTCGGGATTGCAAGATAACCAAACAAAACTTTTAGTGGATTTCTACTTATTTTATTAAATATCATCTCCACCAAACAGGACAAGCTTGCATGTGTTATAGTTTTGGAGAAAAATGTGTTCATTTCATGTATGCGCAAAATGACTTTGAAATGGCTTTAAAATGGATTTGGAGCATGGAGACGATTATCTCAGGATGGCAATATAAACAAACAAAACTTTTAGTAGATTTCTACTTATTTTATTAAATATTATCTCCACCAAACAGGACAAGCTTGCATCTGTTATAGTTTTGGAGAAAAATGTGTTCATTTCATGTATGCGCGAAATGCCTTAAAAATGGCTTTAAAATGGATTTGGAGCATGGAGACGATTATCTCGGGATTGCAAGATAACGAAACAAAACTTTTAGTGGATTTCTACTTATTTTATTAAATATCATCTCCACCAAACAGGACAAGCTTGCATCTGTTATAGTTTTGGAGAAAAATGTGTTCATTTCATGTATGCGCGAAATGCCTTAAAAATGGCTTTGAAATGGATTTGGAGCATGGAGACGATTATCTCGGGATTGCAAGATAACCAAACAAAACTTTTAGTGGATTTCTACTTATTTTATTAAATATCATCTCCACCAAACAGGACAAGCTTGCATCTGTTAAAGTTTTGGAGAAAAATGTGTTCATTTCATGTATGCGCGAAATGCCTTAAAAATGGCTTTAAAATGGATTTGGAGCATGGAGACGATTATCTCGGGATTGCAAGATAACCAAACAAAACTTTTAGTGGATTTCTACTTATTTTATTAAATATCATCTCCACCAAACAGGACAAGCTTGCATGTGTTAGTTTTGGAGAAAAATGTGTTCATTTCATGTATGCGCAAAATGCCTTTGAAATGGCTTTAAAATGGATTTGGAGCATGGAGACGATTATCTCGGGATTGCAAGATAACCAAACAAAACTTTTAGTGGATTTCTACTTATTTTATTAAATATCATCTCCACCAAACAGGACAAGCTTGCATGTGTTATAGTTTTGGAGAAAAATGTGTTCATTTCATGTATGCGCAAAATGACTTTGAAATGGCTTTAAAATGGATTTGGAGCATGGAGACGATTATCTCAGGATGGCAATATAAACAAACAAAACTTTTAGTAGATTTCTACTTATTTTATTAAATATTATCTCCACCAAACAGGACAAGCTTGCATCTGTTATAGTTTTGGAGAAAAATGTGTTCATTTCATGTATGCGCGAAATGCCTTAAAAATGGCTTTAAAATGGATTTGGAGCATGGAGACGATTATCTCGGGATTGCAAGATAACCAAACAAAACTTTTAGTGGATTTCTACTTATTTTATTAAATATCATCTCCACCAAACAGGACAAGCTTGCATCTGTTATAGTTTTGGAGAAAAATGTGTTCATTTCATGTATGCGCGAAATGCCTTAAAAATGGCTTTGAAATGGATTTGGAGCATGGAGACGATTATCTCGGGATTGCAAGATAACCAAACAAAACTTTTAGTGGATTTCTACTTATTTTATTAAATATCATCTCCACCAAACAGGACAAGCTTGCATCTGTTATAGTTTTGGAGAAAAATGTGTTCATTTCATGTATGCGCGAAATGCCTTAAAAATGGCTTTAAAATGGATTTGGAGCATGGAGACGATTATCTCGGGATTGCAAGATAACCAAACAAAACTTTTAGTGGATTTCTACTTATTTTTTTAAATATCATCTCCACCAAACAGGACAAGCTTGCATCTGTTATAGTTTTGGAGAAAAATGTGTTCATTTCATGTATGCGCGAAGTGCCTTAAAAATGGCTTTAAAATGGATTTGGAGCATGGAGACGATTATCTCGGGATTGCAATATAACCAAACAAAACTTTTAGTGGATTTCTACTTATTTTATTAAATATCATCTCCACCAAACAGGACAAGCTTGCATCTGTTATAGTTTTGGAGAAAAATGTGTTCATTTCATGTATGCGCGAAATGCCTTAAAAATGGCTTTAAAATGGATTTGGAGCATGGAGACGATTATCTCGGGATTGCAAGATAACCAAACAAAACTTTTAGTGGATTTCTACTTATTTTATTAAATATCATCTCAACCAAACAGGACAAGCTTGCATCTGTTATAGTTTTGGAGAAAAATGTGTTCATTTCATGTATGCGCAAAATGCCTTAAAAATGGCTTTAAAATGGATTTGGAGCATGGAGACGATTATCTCGGGATTGCAAGATAACCAAACAAAACTTTTAGTGGATTTCTACTTATTTTATTAAATATCATCTCCACCAAACAGGACAAGCTTGAATCTGTTATAGTTTTGGAGAAAAATGTGTTCATTTCATGTATGCGCGAAATGCCTTAAAAATGGCTTTAAAATGGATTTGGAGCATGGAGACGATTATCTCGGGATTGCAAGATAACCAAACAAAACTTTTAGTGGATTTCTACTTATTTTATTAAATATCATCTCCACCAAACAGGACAAGCTTGCATGTGTTATAGTTTTGGAGAAAAATGTGTTCATTTCATGTATGCGCAAAATGCCTTTGAAATGGCTTTAAAATGGATTTGGAGCATGGAGACGATTATCTCGGGATTTCAAGATAACCAAACAAAACTTTTAATGGATTTCTATTTATTTTATTAAATATCATCTCCACCAAACAGGACAAGCTTGCATCTGTTATAGTTTTGGAGAAAAATGTGTTCATTTCATGTATGCGCGAAATGCCTTAAAAATGACTTTAAAATGGATTTGGAGCATGGAGACGATTATCTCGGGATTGCAAGATAACCAAACAAATTTTTTAGTGGATTTCTACTTATTTTATTAAATATCATCTCCACCAAACAGGACAAGCTTGCATCTGTTATAGTTTTGGAGAAAAATGTGTTCATTTCATGTATGCGCGAAATGCCTTAAAAATGGCTTTAAAATGGATTTGGAGCATGGAGACGATTATCTCGGGATTGCAAGATAACCAAACAAAACTTTTAGTGGATTTCTACTTATTTTATTAAATATCATCTCCACCAAACAGGACAAGCTTGCATGTGTTATAGTTTTGGAGAAAAATGTGTTCATTTCATGTATGCGCAAAATGCCTTTGAAATGGCTTTAAAATGGATTTGGAGCATGGAGACGATTATCTCAGGATGGCAATATAAACAAACGAAACTTTTAGTAGATTTCTACTTATTTTATTAAATATTATCTCCACCAAACAGGACAAGCTTGCATCTGTTATAGTTTTGGAGAAAAATGTGTTCATTTCATGTATGCGCGAAATGCCTTAAAAATGGCTTTAAAATGGATTTGGAGCATGGAGACGATTATCTCGGGATTGCAAGATAACCAAACAAAACTTTTAGTGGATTTCTACTTATTTTATTAAATATCATCTCCACCAAAGAGGACAAGCTTGCATGTGTTATAGTTTTGGAGAAAAATGTGTTCATTTCATGTATGCGCAAAATGCCTTTGAAATGGCTTTAAAATTGATTTGGAGCATGGAGACGATTATCTCGGGATTGCAAGATAACCAAACAAAACTTTTAGTGGATTTCTACTTATTTTATTAAATATCATCTCCACCAAACAGGACAAGCTTGCATCTGTTATAGTTTTGGAGAAAAATGTGTTCATTTCATGTATGCGCGAAATGCCTTAAAAATGGCTTTAAAATGGATTTGGAGCATGGAGACGATTATCTCGGGATTGCAAGATAACCAAACAAAACTTTTAGTGGATTTCTACTTATTTTATTAAATATCATCTCCACCAAACAGGACAAGCTTGCATCTGTTATAGTTTTGGAGAAAAATGTGTTCATTTCATGTATGCGCGAAATGCCTTAAAAATGGCTTTAAAATGGATTTGGAGCATGGAGACGATTATCTCGGGATTGCAAGATAACCAAACAAAACTTTTAGTGGATTTCTACTTATTTTATTAAATATCATCTCCACCAAACAGGACAAGCTTGCATCTGTTATAGTTTTGGAGAAAAATGTGTTCATTTCATGTATGCGCGAAATGCCTTAAAAATGGCTTTAAAATGGATTTGGAGCATGGAGACGATTATCTCGGGATTGCAAGATAACCAAACAACACTTTTAGTGGATTTCTACTTATTTTATTAAATATCATCTCCACCAAACAGGACAAGCTTGCATGTGTTATAGTTTTGGAGAAAAATGTGTTCATTTCATGTATGCGCAAAATGCCTTTGAAATGGCTTTAAAATGGATTTGGAGCATGGAGACGATTATCTCAGGATGGCAATATAAACAAACGAAACTTTTAGTAGATTTCTACTTATTTTATTAAATATTATCTCCACCAAACAGGACAAGCTTGCATCTGTTATAGTTTTGGAGAAAAATGTGTTCATTTCATGTATGCGCGAAATGCCTTAAAAATGGCTTTAAAATGGATTTGGAGCATGGAGACGATTATCTCGGGATTGCAAGATAACCAAACAAAACTTTTAGTGGATTTCTACTTATTTTATTAAATATCATCTCCACCAAACAGGACAAGCTTGCATCTGTTATAGTTTTGGAGAAAAATGTGTTCATTTCATGTATGCGCGAAATGCCTTAAAAATGGCTTTAAAATGGATTTGGAGCATGGAGACGATTATCTCGGGATTGCAAGATAACCAAACAAAACTTTTAGTGGATTTCTACTTATTTTATTAAATATCATCTCCACCAAACAGGACAAGCTTGCATCTGTTATAGTTTTGGAGAAAAATGTGTTCATTTCATGTATGCGCGAAATGCCTTAAAAATGGCTTTAAAATGGATTTGGAGCATGGAGACGATTATCTCGGGATTGCAAGATAACCAAACAAAACTTTTAGTGGATTTCTACTTATTGTATTAAATATCATCTCCACCAAACAGGACAAGCTTGCATGTGTTATAGTTTTGGAGAAAAATGTGTTCATTTCATGTATGCGCAAAATGACTTTGAAATGGCTTTAAAATGGATTTGGAGCATGGAGACGATTATCTCAGGATGGCAATATAAACAAACAAAACTTTTAGTAGATTTCTACTTATTTTATTAAATATTATCTCCACCAAACAGGACAAGCTTGCATCTGTTATAGTTTTGGAGAAAAATGTGTTCATTTCATGTATGCGCGAAATGCCTTAAAAATGGCTTTAAAATGGATTTGGAGCATGGAGACGATTATCTCGGGATTGCAAGATAACCAAACAAAACTTTTAGTGGATTTCTACTTATTTTATTAAATATCATCTCCACCAAACAGGACAAGCTTGCATCTGTTATAGTTTTGGAGAAAAATGTGTTCATTTCATGTATGCGCGAAATGCCTTAAAAATGGCTTTGAAATGGATTTGGAGCATGGAGACGATTATCTCGGGATTGCAAGATAACCAAACAAAACTTTTAGTGGATTTCTACTTATTTTATTAAATATCATCTCCACCAAACAGGACAAGCTTGCATCTGTTATAGTTTTGGAGAAAAATGTGTTCATTTCATGTATGCGCGAAATGCCTTAAAAATGGCTTTAAAATGGATTTGGAGCATGGAGACGATTATCTCGGGATTGCAAGATAACCAAACAAAACTTTTAGTGGATTTCTACTTATTTTATTAAATATCATCTCCACCAAACAGGACAAGCTTGCATGTGTTAGTTTTGGAGAAAAATGTGTTCATTTCATGTATGCGCAAAATGCCTTTGAAATGGCTTTAAAATGGATTTGGAGCATGGAGACGATTATCTCGGGATTGCAAGATAACCAAACAAAACTTTTAGTGGATTTCTACTTATTTTATTAAATATCATCTCCACCAAACAGGACAAGCTTGCATCTGTTATAGTTTTGGAGAAAAATGTGTTCATTTCATGTATGCGCGAAATGCCTTAAAAATGGCTTTAAAATGGATTTGGAGCATGGAGACGATTATCTCGGGATTGCAAGATAACCAAACAAAACTTTTAGTGGATTTCTACTTATTTTATTAAATATCATCTCCACCAAACAGGACAAGCTTGCATCTGTTATAGTTTTGGAGAAAAATGTGTTCATTTCATGTATGCGCGAAATGCCTTAAAAATGGCTTTAAAATGGATTTGGAGCATGGAGACGATTATCTCGGGATTGCAAGATAACCAAACAAAACTTTTAGTGGATTTCTACTTATTTTATTAAATATCATCTCCACCAAACAGGACAAGCTTGCATCTGTTATAGTTTTGGAGAAAAATGTGTTCATTTCATGTATGCGCGAAATGCCTTAAAAATGGCTTTAAAATGGATTTGGAGCATGGAGACGATTATCTCGGGATTGCAAGATAACCAAACAAAACTTTTAGTGGATTTCTACTTATTTTATTAAATATCATCTCCACCAAACAGGACAAGCTTGCATGTGTTATAGTTTTGGAGAAAAATGTGTTCATTTCATGTATGCGCAAAATGACTTTGAAATGGCTTTAAAATGGATTTGGAGCATGGAGACGATTATCTCAGGATGGCAATATAAACAAACAAAACTTTTAGTAGATTTCTACTTATTTTATTAAATATTATCTCCACCAAACAGGACAAGCTTGCATCTGTTATAGTTTTGGAGAAAAATGTGTTCATTTCATGTATGCGCGAAATGCCTTAAAAATGGCTTTAAAATGGATTTGGAGCATGGAGACGATTATCTCGGGATTGCAAGATAACCAAACAAAACTTTTAGTGGATTTCTACTTATTTTATTAAATATCATCTCCACCAAACAGGACAAGCTTGCATCTGTTATAGTTTTGGAGAAAAATGTGTTCATTTCATGTATGCGCGAAATGCCTTAAAAATGGCTTTGAAATGGATTTGGAGCATGGAGACGATTATCTCGGGATTGCAAGATAACCAAACAAAACTTTTAGTGGATTTCTACTTATTTTATTAAATATCATCTCCACCAAACAGGACAAGCTTGCATCTGTTATAGTTTTGGAGAAAAATGTGTTCATTTCATGTATGCGCGAAATGCCTTAAAAATGGCTTTAAAATGGATTTGGAGCATGGAGACGATTATCTCGGGATTGCAAGATAACCAAACAAAACTTTTAGTGGATTTCTACTTATTTTTTTAAATATCATCTCCACCAAACAGGACAAGCTTGCATCTGTTATAGTTTTGGAGAAAAATGTGTTCATTTCATGTATGCGCGAAATGCCTTAAAAATGGCTTTAAAATGGATTTGGAGCATGGAGACGATTATCTCGGGATTGCAAGATAACCAAACAAAACTTTTAGTGGATTTCTACTTATTTTATTAAATATCATCTCCACCAAACAGGACAAGCTTGCATGTGTTAGTTTTGGAGAAAAATGTGTTCATTTCATGTATGCGCAAAATGCCTTTGAAATGGCTTTAAAATGGATTTGGAGCATGGAGACGATTATCTCGGGATTGCAAGATAACCAAACAAAACTTTTAGTGGATTTCTACTTATTTTATTAAATATCATCTCCACCAAACAGGACAAGCTTGCATCTGTTATAGTTTTGGAGAAAAATGTGTTCATTTCATGTATGCGCGAAATGCCTTAAAAATGGCTTTAAAATGGATTTGGAGCATGGAGACGATTATCTCGGGATTGCAAGATAACCAAACAAAACTTTTAGTGGATTTCTACTTATTTTATTAAATATCATCTCCACCAAACAGGACAAGCTTGCATCTGTTATAGTTTTGGAGAAAAATGTGTTCATTTCATGTATGCGCGAAATGCCTTAAAAATGGCTTTAAAATGGATTTGGAGCATGGAGACGATTATCTCGGGATTGCAAGATAACCAAACAAAACTTTTAGTGGATTTCTACTTATTTTATTAAATATCATCTCCACCAAACAGGACAAGCTTGCATGTGTTATAGTTTTGAAGAAAAATGTGTTCATTTCATGTATGCGCAAAATGCCTTTGAAATGGCTTTAAAATGGATTTGGAGCATGGAGACGATTATCTCAGGATGGCAATATAAACAAACGAAACTTTTAGTAGATTTCTACATATTTTATTAAATATTATCTCCACCAAACAGGACAAGCTTGCATCTGTTATAGTTTTGGAGAAAAATGTGTTCATTTCATGTATGCGCGAAATGCCTTAAAAATGGCTTTAAAATGGATTTGGAGCATGGAGACGATTATCTCGGGATTGCAAGATAACCAAACAAAACTTTTAGTGGATTTCTACTTATTTTATTAAATATCATCTCCACCAAACAGGACAAGCTTGCATCTGTTATAGTTTTGGAGAAAAATGTGTTCATTTCATGTATGCGCGAAATGCCTTAAAAATGGCTTTAAAATGGATTTGGAGCATGGAGACGATTATCTCGGGATTGCAAGATAACCAAACAAAACTTTTAGTGGATTTCTACTTATTTTATTAAATATCATCTCCACCAAACAGGACAAGCTTGCATCTGTTATAGTTTTGGAGAAAAATGTGTTCATTTCATGTATGCGCGAAATGCCTTAAAAATGGCTTTAAAATGGATTTGGAGCATGGAGACGATTATCTCGGTATTGCAAGATAACCAAACAAAACTTTTAGTGGATTTCTACTTATTTTATTAAATATCATCTCCACCAAACAGGACAAGCTTGCATCTGTTATAGTTTTGGAGAAAAATGTGTTCATTTCATGTATGCGCGAAATGCCTTAAAAATGGCTTTAAAATGGATTTGGAGCATGGAGACGATTATCTCGGGATTGCAAGATAACCAAACAAAACTTTTAGTGGATTTCTACTTATTTTATTAAATATCATCTCCACCAAACAGGACAAGCTTGCATGTGTTATAGTTTTGGAGAAAAATGTGTTCATTTCATGTATGCGCAAAATGACTTTGAAATGGCTTTAAAATGGATTTGGAGCATGGAAACGATTATCTCAGGATGGCAATATAAACAAACAAAACTTTTAGTAGATTTCTACTTATTTTATTAAATATTATCTCCACCAAACAGGACAAGCTTGCATCTGTTATAGTTTTGGAGAAAAATGTGTTCATTTCATGTATGCGCGAAATGCCTTAAAAATGGCTTTAAAATGGATTTGGAGCATGGAGACGATTATCTCGGGATTGCAAGATAACCAAACAAAACTTTTAGTGGATTTCTACTTATTTTATTAAATATCATCTCCACCAAACAGGACAAGCTTGCATCTGTTATAGTTTTGGAGAAAAATGTGTTCATTTCATGTATGCGCGAAATGCCTTAAAAATGGCTTTGAAATGGATTTGGAGCATGGAGACGATTATCTCGGGATTGCAAGATAACCAAACAAAACTTTTAGTGGATTTCTACTTATTTTATTAAATATCATCTCCACCAAACAGGACAAGCTTGCATCTGTTATAGTTTTGGAGAAAAATGTGTTCATTTCATGTATGCGCGAAATGCCTTAAAAATGGCTTTAAAATGGATTTGGAGCATGGAGACGATTATCTCGGGATTGCAAGATAACCAAACAAAACTTTTAGTGGATTTCTACTTATTTTTTTAAATATCATCTCCACCAAACAGGACAAGCTTGCATCTGTTATAGTTTTGGAGAAAAATGTGTTCATTTCATGTATGCGCGAAATGCCTTAAAAATGGCTTTAAAATGGATTTGGAGCATGGAGACGATTATCTCGGGATTGCAAGATAACCAAACTAAACTTTTAGTGGATTTCTACTTATTTTATTAAATATCATCTCCACCAAACAGGACAAGCTTGCATGTGTTAGTTTTGGAGAAAAATGTGTTCATTTCATGTATGCGCAAAATGCCTTTGAAATGGCTTTAAAATGGATTTGGAGCATGGAGACGATTATCTCGGGATTGCAAGATAACCAAACAAAACGTTTAGTGGATTTCTACTTATTTTATTAAATATCATCTCCACCAAACAGGACAAGCTTGCATCTGTTATAGTTTTGGAGAAAAATGTGTTCATTTCATGTATGCGCGAAATGCCTTAAAAATGGCTTTAAAATGGATTTGGAGCATGGAGACGATTATCTCGGGATTGCAAGATAACCAAACAAAACTTTTAGTGGATTTCTACTTATTTTATTAAATATCATCTCCACCAAACAGGACAAGCTTGCATCTGTTATAGTTTTGGAGAAAAATGTGTTCATTTCATGTATGCGCGAAATGCCTTAAAAATGGCTTTAAAATGGATTTGGAGCATGGAGACGATTATCTCGGGATTGCAAGATAACCAAACAAAACTTTTAGTGGATTTCTACTTATTTTATTAAATATCATCTCCACCAAACAGGACAAGCTTGCATCTGTTATAGTTTTGGAGAAAAATGTGTTCATTTCATGTATGCGCGAAATGCCTTAAAAATGGCTTTAAAATGGATTTGGAGCATGGAGACGATTATCTCGGGATTGCAAGATAACCAAACAAAACTTTTAGTGGATTTCTACTTATTTTATTAAATATCATCTCCACCAAACAGGACAAGCTTGCATGTGTTATAGTTTTGGAGAAAAATGTGTTCATTTCATGTATGCGCAAAATGACTTTGAAATGGCTTTAAAATGGATTTGGAGCATGGAGACGATTATCTCAGGATGGCAATATAAACAAACAAAACTTTTAGTAGATTTCTACTTATTTTATTAAATATTATCTCCACCAAACAGGACAAGCTTGCATCTGTTATAGTTTTGGAGAAAAATGTGTTCATTTCATGTATGCGCGAAATGCCTTAAAAATGGCTTTAAAATGGATTTGGAGCATGGAGACGATTATCTCGGGATTGCAAGATAACCAAACAAAACTTTTAGTGGATTTCTACTTATTTTATTAAATATCATCTCCACCAAACAGGACAAGCTTGCATCTGTTATAGTTTTGGAGAAAAATGTGTTCATTTCATGTATGCGCGAAATGCCTTAAAAATGGCTTTGAAATGGATTTGGAGCATGGAGACGATTATCTCGGGATTGCAAGATAACCAAACAAAACTTTTAGTGGATTTCTACTTATTTTATTAAATATCATCTCCACCAAACAGGACAAGCTTGCATCTGTTATAGTTTTGGAGAAAAATGTGTTCATTTCATGTATGCGCGAAATGCCTTAAAAATGGCTTTAAAATGGATTTGGAGCATGGAGACGATTATCTCGGGATTGCAAGATAACCAAACAAAACTTTTAGTGGATTTCTACTTATTTTTTTAAATATCATCTCCACCAAACAGGACAAGCTTGCATCTGTTATAGTTTTGGAGAAAAATGTGTTCATTTCATGTATGCGCGAAATGCCTTAAAAATGGCTTTAAAATGGATTTGGAGCATGGAGACGATTATCTCGGGATTGCAAGATAACCAAACAAAACTTTTAGTGGATTTCTACTTATTTTATTAAATATCATCTCCACCAAACAGGACAAGCTTGCATGTGTTAGTTTTGGAGAAAAATGTGTTCATTTCATGTATGCGCAAAATGCCTTTGAAATGGCTTTAAAATGGATTTGGAGCATGGAGACGATTATCTCGGGATTGCAAGATAACCAAACAAAACTTTTAGTGGATTTCTACTTATTTTATTAAATATCATCTCCACCAAACAGGACAAGCTTGCATCTGTTATAGTTTTGGAGAAAAATGTGTTCATTTCATGTATGCGCGAAATGCCTTAAAAATGGCTTTAAAATGGATTTGGAGCATGGAGACGATTATCTCGGGATTGCAAGATAACCAAACAAAACTTTTAGTGGATTTCTACTTATTTTATTAAATATCATCTCCACCAAACAGGACAAGCTTGCATCTGTTATAGTTTTGGAGAAAAATGTGTTCATTTCATGTATGCGCGAAATGCCTTAAAAATGGCTTTAAAATGGATTTGGAGCATGGAGACGATTATCTCGGGATTGCAAGATAACCAAACAAAACTTTTAGTGGATTTCTACTTATTTTATTAAATATCATCTCCACCAAACAGGACAAGCTTGCATGTGTTATAGTTTTGAAGAAAAATGTGTTCATTTCATGTATGCGCAAAATGCCTTTGAAATGGCTTTAAAATGGATTTGGAGCATGGAGACGATTATCTCAGGATGGCAATATAAACAAACGAAACTTTTAGTAGATTTCTACATATTTTATTAAATATTATCTCCACCAAACAGGACAAGCTTGCATCTGTTATAGTTTTGGAGAAAAATGTGTTCATTTCATGTATGCGCGAAATGCCTTAAAAATGGCTTTAAAATGGATTTGGAGCATGGAGACGATTATCTCGGGATTGCAAGATAACCAAACAAAACTTTTAGTGGATTTCTACTTATTTTATTAAATATCATCTCCACCAAACAGGACAAGCTTGCATCTGTTATAGTTTTGGAGAAAAATGTGTTCATTTCATGTATGCGCGAAATGCCTTAAAAATGGCTTTAAAATGGATTTGGAGCATGGAGACGATTATCTCGGGATTGCAAGATAACCAAACAAAACTTTTAGTGGATTTCTACTTATTTTATTAAATATCATCTCCACCAAACAGGACAAGCTTGCATCTGTTATAGTTTTGGAGAAAAATGTGTTCATTTCATGTATGCGCGAAATGCCTTAAAAATGGCTTTAAAATGGATTTGGAGCATGGAGACGATTATCTCGGTATTGCAAGATAACCAAACAAAACTTTTAGTGGATTTCTACTTATTTTATTAAATATCATCTCCACCAAACAGGACAAGCTTGCATCTGTTATAGTTTTGGAGAAAAATGTGTTCATTTCATGTATGCGCGAAATGCCTTAAAAATGGCTTTAAAATGGATTTGGAGCATGGAGACGATTATCTCGGGATTGCAAGATAACCAAACAAAACTTTTAGTGGATTTCTACTTATTTTATTAAATATCATCTCCACCAAACAGGACAAGCTTGCATGTGTTATAGTTTTGGAGAAAAATGTGTTCATTTCATGTATGCGCAAAATGACTTTGAAATGGCTTTAAAATGGATTTGGAGCATGGAAACGATTATCTCAGGATGGCAATATAAACAAACAAAACTTTTAGTAGATTTCTACTTATTTTATTAAATATTATCTCCACCAAACAGGACAAGCTTGCATCTGTTATAGTTTTGGAGAAAAATGTGTTCATTTCATGTATGCGCGAAATGCCTTAAAAATGGCTTTAAAATGGATTTGGAGCATGGAGACGATTATCTCGGGATTGCAAGATAACCAAACAAAACTTTTAGTGGATTTCTACTTATTTTATTAAATATCATCTCCACCAAACAGGACAAGCTTGCATCTGTTATAGTTTTGGAGAAAAATGTGTTCATTTCATGTATGCGCGAAATGCCTTAAAAATGGCTTTGAAATGGATTTGGAGCATGGAGACGATTATCTCGGGATTGCAAGATAACCAAACAAAACTTTTAGTGGATTTCTACTTATTTTATTAAATATCATCTCCACCAAACAGGACAAGCTTGCATCTGTTATAGTTTTGGAGAAAAATGTGTTCATTTCATGTATGCGCGAAATGCCTTAAAAATGGCTTTAAAATGGATTTGGAGCATGGAGACGATTATCTCGGGATTGCAAGATAACCAAACAAAACTTTTAGTGGATTTCTACTTATTTTTTTAAATATCATCTCCACCAAACAGGACAAGCTTGCATCTGTTATAGTTTTGGAGAAAAATGTGTTCATTTCATGTATGCGCGAAATGCCTTAAAAATGGCTTTAAAATGGATTTGGAGCATGGAGACGATTATCTCGGGATTGCAAGATAACCAAACAAAACTTTTAGTGGATTTCTACTTATTTTATTAAATATCATCTCCACCAAACAGGACAAGCTTGCATGTGTTAGTTTTGGAGAAAAATGTGTTCATTTCATGTATGCGCAAAATGCCTTTGAAATGGCTTTAAAATGGATTTGGAGCATGGAGACGATTATCTCGGGATTGCAAGATAACCAAACAAAACGTTTAGTGGATTTCTACTTATTTTATTAAATATCATCTCCACCAAACAGGACAAGCTTGCATCTGTTATAGTTTTGGAGAAAAATGTGTTCATTTCATGTATGCGCGAAATGCCTTAAAAATGGCTTTAAAATGGATTTGGAGCATGGAGACGATTATCTCGGGATTGCAAAATAACCAAACAAAACTTTTAGTGGATTTCTACTTATTTTATTAAATATCATCTCCACCAAACAGGACAAGCTTGCATCTGTTATAGTTTTGGAGAAAAATGTGTTCATTTCATGTATGCGCGAAATGCCTTAAAAATGGCTTTAAAATGGATTTGGAGCATGGAGACGATTATCTCGGGATTGCAAGATAACCAAACAAAACTTTTAGTGGATTTCTACTTATTTTATTAAATATCATCTCCACCAAACAGGACAAGCTTGCATGTGTTATAGTTTTGAAGAAAAATGTGTTCATTTCATGTATGCGCAAAATGCCTTTGAAATGGCTTTAAAATGGATTTGGAGCATGGAGACGATTATCTCAGGATGGCAATATAAACAAACGAAACTTTTAGTAGATTTCTACATATTTTATTAAATATTATCTCCACCAAACAGGACAAGCTTGCATCTGTTATAGTTTTGGAGAAAAATGTGTTCATTTCATGTATGCGCGAAATGCCTTAAAAATGGCTTTAAAATGGATTTGGAGCATGGAGACGATTATATCGGGATTGCAAGATAACCAAACAAAACTTTTAGTGGATTTCTACTTATTTTATTAAATATCATCTCCACCAAACAGGACAAGCTTGCATCTGTTATAGTTTTGGAGAAAAATGTGTTCATTTCATGTATGCGCGAAATGCCTTAAAAATGGCTTTAAAATGGATTTGGAGCATGGAGACGATTATCTCGGGATTGCAAGATAACCAAACAAAACTTTTAGTGGATTTCTACTTATTTTATTAAATATCATCTCCACCAAACAGGACAAGCTTGCATCTGTTATAGTTTTGGAGAAAAATGTGTTCATTTCATGTATGCGCGAAATGCCTTAAAAATGGCTTTAAAATGGATTTGGAGCATGGAGACGATTATCTCGGTATTGCAAGATAACCAAACAAAACTTTTAGTGGATTTCTACTTATTTTATTAAATATCATCTCCACCAAACAGGACAAGCTTGCATCTGTTATAGTTTTGGAGAAAAATGTGTTCATTTCATGTATGCGCGAAATGCCTTAAAAATGGCTTTAAAATGGATTTGGAGCATGGAGACGATTATCTCGGGATTGCAAGATAACCAAACAAAACTTTTAGTGGATTTCTACTTATTTTATTAAATATCATCTCCACCAAACAGGACAAGCTTGCATCTGTTATAGTTTTGGAGAAAAATGTGTTCATTTCATGTATGCGCGAAATGCCTTAAAAATGGCTTTAAAATGGATTTGGAGCATGGAGACGATTATCTCGGGATTGCAAGATAACCAAACAAAACTTTTAGTGGATTTCTACTTATTTTATTAAATATCATCTCCACCAAACAGGACAAGCTTGCATCTGTTATAGTTTTGGAGAAAAATGTGTTCATTTCATGTATGCGCGAAATGCCTTAAAAATGGCTTTAAAATGGATTTGGAGCATGGAGACGATTATCTCGGGATTGCAAGATAACCAAACAAAACTTTTAGTGGATTTCTACTTATTTTATTAAATATCATCTCCACCAAACAGGACAAGCTTGCATCTGTTATAGTTTTGGAGAAAAATGTGTTCATTTCATGTATGCGCGAAATGCCTTAAAAATGGCTTTAAAATGGATTTGGAGCATGGAGACGATTATCTCGGGATTGCAATATAACCAAACAAAACTTTTAGTGGATTTCTACTTATTTTATTAAATATCATCTCCACCAAACAGGACAAGCTTGCATCTGTTATAGTTTTGGAGAAAAATGTGTTCATTTCATGTATGCGCGAAATGCCTTAAAAATGGCTTTAAAATGGATTTGGAGCATGGAGACGATTATCTCGGGATTGCAAGATAACCAAACAAAACTTTTAGTGGATTTCTACTTATTTTATTAAATATCATCTCAACCAAACAGGACAAGCTTGCATCTGTTATAGTTTTGGAGAAAAATGTGTTCATTTCATGTATGCGCGAAATGCCTTAAAAATGGCTTTAAAATGGATTTGGAGCATGGAGACGATTATCTCGGGATTGCAAGATAACCAAACAAAACTTTTAGTGGATTTCTACTTATTTTATTAAATATCATCTCCACCAAACAGGACAAGCTTGCATCTGTTATAGTTTTGGAGAAAAATGTGTTCATTTCATGTATGCGCGAAATGCCTTAAAAATGGCTTTAAAATGGATTTGGAGCATGGAGACGATTATCTCGGGATTGCAAGATAACCAAACAAAACTTTTAGTGGATTTCTACTTATTTTATTAAATATCATCTCCACCAAACAGGACAAGCTTGCATGTGTTATAGTTTTGGAGAAAAATGTGTTCATTTCATGTATGCGCAAAATGCCTTTGAAATGGCTTTAAAATGGATTTGGAGCATGGAGACGATTATCTCGGGATTTCAAGATAACCAAACAAAACTTTTAGTGGATTTCTACTTATTTTATTAAATATCATCTCCACCAAACAGGACAAGCTTGCATCTGTTATAGTTTTGGAGAAAAATGTGTTCATTTCATGTATGCGCGAAATGCCTTAAAAATGACTTTAAAATGGATTTGGAGCATGGAGACGATTATCTCGGGATTGCAAGATAAACAAACAAAACTTTTAGTGGATTTCTACTTATTTTATTAAATATCATCTCCACCAAACAGGACAAGCTTGCATCTGTTATAGTTTTGGAGAAAAATGTGTTCATTTCATGTATGCGCGAAATGCCTTAAAAATGGCTTTAAAATGGATTTGGAGCATGGAGACGATTATCTCGGGATTGCAAGATAACCAAACAAAACTTTTAGTGGATTTCTACTTATTTTATTAAATATCATCTCCACCAAACAGGACAAGCTTGCATGTGTTATAGTTTTGGAGAAAAATGTGTTCATTTCATGTATGCGCAAAATGCCTTTGAAATGGCTTTAAAATGGATTTGGAGCATGGAGACGATTATCTCAGGATGGCAATATAAACAAACGAAACTTTTAGTAGATTTCTACTTATTTTATTAAATATTATCTCCACCAAACAGGACAAGCTTGCATCTGTTATAGTTTTGGAGAAAAATGTGTTCATTTCATGTATGCGCGAAATGCCTTAAAAATGGCTTTAAAATGGATTTGGAGCATGGAGACGATTATCTCGGGATTGCAAGATAACCAAACAAAACTTTTAGTGGATTTCTACTTATTTTATTAAATATCATCTCCACCAAACAGGACAAGCTTGCATCTGTTATAGTTTTGGAGAAAAATGTGTTCATTTCATGTATGCGCGAAATGCCTTAAAAATGGCTTTAAAATGGATTTGGAGCATGGAGACGATTATCTCGGGAATGTAAGATAACCAAACAAAACTTTTAGTGGATTTCTACTTATTTTATTAAATATCATCTCCACCAAACAGGACAAGCTTGCATCTGTTATAGTTTTGGAGAAAAATGTGTTCATTTCATGTATGCGCGAAATGCCTTAAAAATGGCTTTAAAATGGATTTGGAGCAGGGAGACGATTATCTCGGGATTGCAAGATAACCAAACAAAACTTTTAGTGGATTTCTACTTATTTTATTAAATATCATCTCCACCAAACAGGACAAGCTTGCATCTGTTATAGTTTTGGAGAAAAATGTGTTCATTTCATGTATGCGCGAAATGCCTTAAAAATGGCTTTAAAATGGATTTGGAGCATGGAGACGATTATCTCGGGATTGCAAGATAACCAAACAAAACTTTTAGTGGATTTCTACTTATTTTATTAAATATCATCTCCACCAAACAGGACAAGCTTGCATCTGTTATAGTTTTGGAGAAAAATGTGTTCATTTCATGTATGCGCGAAATGCCTTAAAAATGGCTTTAAAATGGATTTGGAGCATGGAGACGATTATCTCGGGATTGCAAGATAACCAAACAAAACTTTTAGTGGATTTCTACTTATTTTATTAAATATCATCTCCACCAAACAGGACAAGCTTGCATCTGTTATAGTTTTGGAGAAAAATGTGTTCATTTCATGTATGCGCGAAATGCCTTAAAAATGGCTTTAAAATGGATTTGGAGCATGGAGACGATTATCTCGGGAATGCAAGATAACCAAACAAAACTTTTAGTGGATTTCTACTTATTTTATTAAATATCATCTCCACCAAACAGGACAAGCTTGCATCTGTTATAGTTTTGGAGAAAAATGTGTTCATTTCATGTATGCGCGAAATGCCTTAAAAATGGCTTTAAAATGGATTTGGAGCATGGAGACGATTATCTCGGGATTGCAAGATAACCAAACAAAACTTTTAGTGGATTTCTACTTATTTTATTAAATATCATCTCCACCAAACAGGACAAGCTTGCATCTGTTATAGTTTTGGAGAAAAATGTGTTCATTTCATGTATGCGCGAAATGCCTTAAAAATGGCTTTAAAATGGATTTGGAGCATGGAGACGATTATCTCGGGATTGCAAGATAACCAAACAAAACTTTTAGTGGATTTCTACTTATTTTATTAAATATCATCTCCACCAAACAGGACAAGCTTGCATCTGTTATAGTTTTGGAGAAAAATGTGTTCATTTCATGTATGCGCGAAATGCCTTAAAAATGGCTTTAAAATGGATTTGGAGCATGGAGACGATTATCTCGGGATTGCAATATAACCAAACAAAACTTTTAGTGGATTTCTACTTATTTTATTAAATATCATCTCCACCAAACAGGACAAGCTTGCATCTGTTATAGTTTTGGAGAAAAATGTGTTCATTTCATGTATGCGCGAAATGCCTTAAAAATGGCTTTAAAATGGATTTGGAGCATGGAGACGATTATCTCGGGAATGCAGGATAACCAAACAAAACTTTTAGTGGATTTCTACTTATTTTATTAAATATCATCTCCACCAAACAGGACAAGCTTGCATCTGTTATAGTTTTGGAGAAAAATGTGTTCATTTCATGTATGCGCGAAATGCCTTAAAAATGGCTTTAAAATGGATTTGGAGCATGGAGACGATTATCTCGGGATTGCAAGATAACCAAACAAAACTTTTAGTGGATTTCTACTTATTTTATTAAATATCATCTCCACCAAACAGGACAAGCTTGCATGTGTTATAGTTTTGGAGAAAAATGTGTTCATTTCATGTATGCGCAAAATGCCTTTGAAATGGCTTTAAAATGGATTTGGAGCATGGAGACGATTATCTCAGGATATCAATATAAACAAACGAAACTTTTAGTAGATTTCTACTTATTTTATTAAATATTATCTCCACCAAACAGGACAAGCTTGCATCTGTTATAGTTTTGGAGAAAAATGTGTTCATTTCATGTATGCGCGAAATGCCTTAAAAATGGCTTTAAAATGGATTTGGAGCATGGAGACGATTATCTCGGGATTGCAAGATAACCAAACAAAACTTTTAGTGGATTTCTACTTATTTTATTAAATATCATCTCCACCAAACAGGACAAGCTTGCATGTGTTATAGTTTTGGAGAAAAATGTGTTCATTTCATGTATGCGCAAAATGCCTTTGAAATGGCTTTAAAATGGATTTGGAGCATGGAGACGATTATCTCGGGATGGCAATATAAACAAACGAAACTTTTAGTAGATTTCTACTTATTTTATTAAATATTATCTCCACCAAACAGGACAAGCTTGCATCTGTTATAGTTTTGGAGAAAAATGTGTTCATTTCATGTATGCGCGAAATGCCTTAAAAATGGCTTTAAAATGGATTTGGAGCATGGAGACGATTATCTCGGGATTGCAAGATAACCAAACAAAACTTTTAGTGGATTTCTACTTATTTTATTAAATATCATCTCCACCAAACAGGACAAGCTTGCATCTGTTATAGTTTTGGAGAAAAATGTGTTCATTTCATGTATGCGCGAAATGCCTTAAAAATGGCTTTAAAATGGATTTGGAGCATGGAGACGATTATCTCGGGATTGCAAGATAACCAAACAAAACTTTTAGTGGATTTCTACTTATTTTATTAAATATCATCTCCACCAAACAGGACAAGCTTGCATGTGTTATAGTTTTGGAGAAAAATGTGTTCATTTCATGTATGCGCAAAATGCCTTTGAAATGGCTTTAAAATGGATTTGGAGCATGGAGACGATTATCTCAGGATGGCAATATAAACAAACGAAACTTTTAGTAAATTTCTACTTATTTTATTAAATATTATCTCCACCAAACAGGACAAGCTTGCATCTGTTATAGTTTTGGAGAAAAATGTGTTCATTTCATGTATGCGCGAAATGCCTTAAAAATGGCTTTAAAATGGATTTGGAGCATGGAGACGATTATCTCGGGATTGCAAGATAACCAAACAAAACTTTTAGTGGATTTCTACTTATTTTATTAATTATCATCTCCACCAAACAGGACAAGCTTGCATCTGTTATAGTTTTGGAGAAAAATGTGTTCATTTCATGTATGCGCGAAATGCCTTAAAAATGGCTTTAAAATGGATTTGGAGCATGGAGACGATTATCTCGGGAATGCAAGATAACCAAACAAAACTTTTAGTGGATTTCTACTTATTTTATTAAATATCATCTCCACCAAACAGGACAAGCTTGCATCTGTTATAGTTTTGGAGAAAAATGTGTTCATTTCATGTATGCGCGAAATGCCTTAAAAATGGCTTTAAAATGGATTTGGAGCATGGAGACGATTATCTCGGGATTGCAAGATAACCAAACAAAACTTTTAGTGGATTTCTACTTATTTTATTAAATATCATCTCCACCAAACAGGACAAGCTTGCATCTGTTATAGTTTTGGAGAAAAATGTGTTCATTTCATGTATGCGCGAAATGCCTTAAAAATGGCTTTAAAATGGATTTGGAGCATGGAGACGATTATCTCGGGATTGCAAGATAACCAAACAAAACTTTTAGTGGATTTCTACTTATTTTATTAAATATCATCTCCACCAAACAGGACAAGCTTGCATCTGTTATAGTTTTGGAGAAAAATGTGTTCATGTCATGTATGCGCGAAATGCCTTAAAAATGGCTTTAAAATGGATTTGGAGCATGGAGACGATTATCTCGGGATTGCAAGATAACCAAACAAAACTTTTAGTGGATTTCTACTTATTTTATTAAATATCATCTCCACCAAACAGGGCAAGCTTGCATCTGTTATAGTTTTGGAGAAAAATGTGTTCATTTCATGTATGCGCGAAATGCCTTAAAAATGGCTTTAAAATGGATTTGGAGCATGGAGACGATTATCTCGGGAATGCAAGATAACCAAACAAAACTTTTAGTGGATTTCTACTTATTTTATTAAATATCATCTCCACCAAACAGGACAAGCTTGCATCTGTTATAGTTTTGGAGAAAAATGTGTTCATTTCATGTATGCGCGAAATGCCTTAAAAATGGCTTTAAAATGGATTTGGAGCATGGAGACGATTATCTCGGGATTGCAAGATAACCAAACAAAACTTTTAGTGGATTTCTACTTATTTTATTAAATATCATCTCCACCAAACAGGACAAGCTTGCATCTGTTATAGTTTTGGAGAAAAATGTGTTCATTTCATGTATGCGCGAAATGCCTTAAAAATGGCTTTAAAATGGATTTGGAGCATGGAGACGATTATCTCGGGATTGCAAGATAACCAAACAAAACTTTTAGTGGATTTCTACTTATTTTATTAAATATCATCTCCACCAAACAGGACAAGCTTGCATCTGTTATAGTTTTGGAGAAAAATGTGTTCATTTCATGTATGCGCGAAATGCCTTAAAAATGGCTTTAAAATGGATTTGGAGCATGGAGACGATTATCTCGGGATTGCAATATAACCAAACAAAACTTTTAGTGGATTTCTACTTATTTTATTAAATATCATCTCCACCAAACAGGACAAGCTTGCATCTGTTATAGTTTTGGAGAAAAATGTGTTCATTTCATGTATGCGCGAAATGCCTTAAAAATGGCTTTAAAATGGATTTGGAGCATGGAGACGATTATCTCGGGATTGCAGGATAACCAAACAAAACTTTTAGTGGATTTCTACTTATTTTATTAAATATCATCTCCACCAAACAGGACAAGCTTGCATCTGTTATAGTTTTGGAGAAAAATGTGTTCATTTCATGTATGCGCGAAATGCCTTAAAAATGGCTTTAAAATGGATTTGGAGCATGGAGACGATTATCTCGGGATTGCAAGATAACCAAACAAAACTTTTAGTGGATTTCTACTTATTTTATTAAATATCATCTCCACCAAACAGGACAAGCTTGCATGTGTTATAGTTTTGGAGAAAAATGTGTTCATTTCATGTATGCGCAAAATGCCTTTGAAATGGCTTTAAAATGGATTTGGAGCATGGAGACGATTATCTCAGGATGGCAATATAAACAAACGAAACTTTTAGTAGATTTCTACTTATTTTATTAAATATTATCTCCACCAAACAGGACAAGCTTGCATCTGTTATAGTTTTGGAGAAAAATGTGTTCATTTCATGTATGCGCGAAATGCCTTAAAAATGGCTTTAAAATGGATTTGGAGCATGGAGACGATTATCTCGGGATTGCAAGATAACCAAACAAAACTTTTAGTGGATTTCTACTTATTTTATTAAATATCATCTCCACCAAACAGGACAAGCTTGCATCTGTTATAGTTTTGGAGAAAAATGTGTTCATTTCATGTATGCGCGAAATGCCTTAAAAATGGCTTTAAAATGGATTTGGAGCATGGAGACGATTATCTCGGGATTGCAAGATAACCAAACAAAACTTTTAGTGGATTTCTACTTATTTTATTAAATATCATCTCCACCAAACAGGACAAGCTTGCATGTGTTATAGTTTTGGAGAAAAATGTGTTCATTTCATGTATGCGCAAAATGCCTTTGAAATGGCTTTAAAATGGATTTGGAGCATGGAGACGACTATCTAAGGATGGCAATATAAACAAACGAAACTTTTAGTAGATTTCTACTTATTTTATTAAATATTATCTCCACCAAACAGGACAAGCTTGCATCTGTTATAGTTTTGGAGAAAAATGTGTTCATTTCATGTATGCGCGAAATGCCTTAAAAATGGCTTTAAAATGGATTTGGAGCATGGAGACGATTATCTCGGGATTGCAAGATAACCAAACAAAACTTTTAGTGGATTTCTACTTATTTTATTAAATATCATCTCCACCAAACAGGACAAGCTTGCATCTGTTATAGTTTTGGAGAAAAATGTGTTCATTTCATGTATGCGCGAAATGCCTTAAAAATGGCTTTAAAATGGATTTGGAGCATGGAGACGATTATCTCGGGATTGCAAGATAACCAAACAAAACTTTTAGTGGATTTCTACTTATTTTATTAAATATCATCTCCACCAAACAGGACAAGCTTGCATCTGTTATAGTTTTGGAGAAAAATGTGTTCATTTCATGTATGCGCAAAATGCCTTTGAAATGGCTTTAAAATGGATTTGGAGCATGGAGACGATTATCTCAGGATGGCAATATAAACAAACGAAACTTTTAGTAGATTTCTACTTATTTTATTAAATATCATCTCCACCAAACAGGACAAGCTTGCATCTGTTATAGTTTTGGAGAAAAATGTGTTCATTTCAAGTATGCGCGAAATGCCTTAAAAATGGCTTTAAAATGGATTTGGAGCATGGAGACGATTATCTCGGGATTGCAAGATAACCAAACAAAACTTTTAGTGGATTTCTACTTATTTTATTTAATATCATCTCCACCAAACAGGACAAGCTTGCATCTGTTATAGTTTTGGAGAAAAATGTGTTCATTTCATGTATGCGCGAAATGCCTTAAAAATGGCTTTAAAATGGATTTGGAGCATGGAGACGATTATCTCGGGATTGCAAGATAACCAAACAAAACTTTTAGTGGATTTCTACTTATTTTATTAAATATCATCTCCACCAAACAGGACAAGCTTGCATGTGTTATAGTTTTGGAGAAAAATGTGTTCATTTCATGTATGCGCAAAATGCCTTTGAAATGGCTTTAAAATGGATTTGGAGCATGGAGACGACTATCTCAGGATGGCAATATAAACAAACGAAACTTTTAGTAGATTTCTACTTATTTTATTAAATATTATCTCCACCAAACAGGACAAGCTTGCATCTGTTATAGTTTTGGAGAAAAATGTGTTCATTTCATGTATGCGCGAAATGCCTTAAAAATGGCTTTAAAATGGATTTGGAGCATGGAGACGATTATCTCGGGATTGCAAGATAACCAAACAAAACTTTTAGTGGATTTCTACTTATTTTATTAAATATCATCTCCACCAAACAGGACAAGCTTGCATCTGTTATAGTTTTGGAGAAAAATGTGTTCATTTCATGTATGCGCGAAATGCCTTAAAAATGGCTTTAAAATGGATTTGGAGCATGGAGACGATTATCTCGGGATTGCAAGATAATCAAACAAAACTTTTAGTGGATTTCTACTTATTTTATTAAATATCATCTCCACCAAACAGGACAAGCTTGCATCTGTTATAGTTTTGGAGAAAAATGTGTTCATTTCATGTATGCGCGAAATGCCTCAAAAATGGCTTTAAAATGGATTTGGAGCATGGAGACGATTATCTCGGGATTGCAAGATAACCAAACAAAACTTTTAGTGGATTTCTACTTATTTTATTAAATATCATCTCCACCAAACAGGACAAGCTTGCATCTGTTATAGTTTTGGAGAAAAATGTGTTCATTTCATGTATGCGCGAAATGCCTTAAAAATGGCTTTAAAATGGATTTGGAGCATGGAGACGATTATCTCGGGATTGCAATATAACCAAACAAAACTTTTAGTGGATTTCTACTTATTTTATTAAATATCATCTCCACCAAACAGGACAAGCTTGCATCTGTTATATTTTTGGAGAAAAATGTGTTCATTTCATGTATGCGCGAAATGCCTTAAAAATGGCTTTAAAATGGATTTGGAGCATGGAGACGATTATCTCGGGATTGCAAGATAACCAAACAAAACTTTTAGTGGATTTCTACTTATTTTATTAAATATCATCTCCACCAAACAGGACAAGCTTGCATCTGTTATAGTTTTGGAGAAAAATGTGTTCATTTCATGTATGCGCGAAATGCCTTAAAAATGGCTTTAAAATGGATTTGGAGCATGGAGACGATTATCTCGGGATTGCAAGATAACCAAACAAAACTTTTAATGGA
The DNA here is from genome assembly GCF_048569485.1 of Anomaloglossus baeobatrachus. NCBI lineage: Eukaryota > Metazoa > Chordata > Amphibia > Anura > Aromobatidae > Anomaloglossus > Anomaloglossus baeobatrachus. The sequence continues at coordinate 1,238,144 of NW_027442090.1, read as the reverse complement.
TTTCTACTTATTTTATTAAATATCATCTCCACCAAACAGGACAAGCTTGCATCTGTTATAGTTTTGGAGAAAAATGTGTTCATTTCATGTATGCGCGAAATGCCTTAAAAATGGCTTTAAAATGGATTTGGAGCATGGAGACGATTATCTCGGGATTGCAAGATAACCAAACAAAACTTTTAGTGGATTTCTACTTATTTTATTAAATAGCATCTCCACCAAACAGGACAAGCTTGCATGTGTTATAGTTTTGGAGAAAAATGTGTTCATTTCATGTATGCGCAAAATGCCTTTGAAATGGCTTTAAAATGGATTTGGAGCATGGAGACGATTATCTCGGGATTGCAAGATAACCAAACAAAACTTTTAGTGGATTTCTACTTATTTTATTAAATATCATCTCCACCAAACAGGACAAGCTTGCATCTGTTATAGTTTTGGAGAAAAATGTGTTCATTTCATGTATGCGCGAAATGCCTTAAAAATGGCTTTAAAATGGATTTGGAGCATGGAGACGATTATCTCGGGATTGCAAGATAACCAAAAAAAACTTTTAGTGGATTTCTACTTATTTTATTAAATATCATCTCCACCAAACAGGACAAGCTTGCATCTGTTATAGTTTTGGAGAAAAATGTGTTCATTTCATGTATGCGCGAAATGCCTTAAAAATGGCTTTAAAATGGATTTGGAGCATGGAGACGATTATCTCGGGATTGCAAGATAACCAAACAAAACTTTTAGTGGATTTCTACTTATTTTATTAAATATCATCTCCACCAAACAGGACAAGCTTGCATGTGTTATAGTTTTGGAGAAAAATGTGTTCATTTCATGTATGCGCAAAATGCCTTTGAAATGGCTTTAAAATGGATTTGGAGCATGGTGACGATTATCTCAGGATGGCAATATAAACAAACGAAACTTTTAGTAGATTTCTACTTATTTTATTAAATATTATCTCCACCAAACAGGACAAGCTTGCATCTGTTATAGTTTTGGAGAAAAATGTGTTCATTTCATGTATGCGCGAAATGCCTTAAAAATGGCTTTAAAATGGATTTGGAGCATGGAGACGATTATCTCGGGATTGCAATATAACCAAACAAAACTTTTAGTGGATTTCTACTTATTTTATCAAATATCATCTCCACCAAACAGGACAAGCTTGCATCTGTTATAGTTTTGGAGAAAAATGTGTTCATTTCATGTATGTGCGAAATGCCTTAAAAATGGCTTTAAAATGGATTTGGAGCATGGAGACGATTATCTCGGGATTGCAAGATAACCAAACAAAACTTTTAGTGGATTTCTACTTATTTTATTAAATATCATCTCCACCAAACAGGACAAGCTTGCATCTGTTATAGTTTTGGAGAAAAATGTGTTCATTTCATGTATGCGCGAAATGCCTTAAAAATGGCTTTAAAATGGATTTGGAGCATGGAGACGATTATCTCGGGATTGCAAGATAACCAAACAAAACTTTTAGTGGATTTCTACTTATTTTATTAAATATCATCTCCACCAAACAGGACAAGCTTGCATTTGTTATAGTTTTGGAGAAAAATGTGTTCATTTCATGTATGCGCGAAATGCCTTAAAAATGGCTTTAAAATGGATTTGGAGCATGGAGACGATTATCTCGGGATTGCAAGATAACCAAAAAAAACTTTTAGTGGATTTCTACTTATTTTATTAAATATCATCTCCACCAAACAGGACAAGCTTGCATCTGTTATAGTTTTGGAGAAAAATGTGTTCATTTCATGTATGCGCGAAATGCCTTAAAAATGGCTTTAAAATGGATTTGGAGCATGGAGACGATTATCTCGGGATTGCAAGATAACCAAACAAAACTTTTAGTGGATTTCTACTTATTTTATTAAATATCATCTCCACCAAACAGGACAAGCTTGCATCTGTTATAGTTTTGGAGAAAAATGTGTTCATTTCATGTATGCGCGAAATGCCTTAAAAATGGCTTTAAAATGGATTTGGAGCATGGAGACGATTATCTCGGGATTGCAAGATAACCAAACAAAACTTTTAGTGGATTTCTACTTATTTTATTAAATATCATCTCCACCAAACAGGACAAGCTTGCATGTGTTATAGTTTTGGAGAAAAATGTGTTCATTTCATGTATGCGCAAAATGCCTTTGAAATGGCTTTAAAATGGATTTGGAGCATGGAGACGATTATCTCAGGATGGCAATATAAACAAACGAAACTTTTAGTAGATTTCTACTTATTTTATTAAATATTATCTCCACCAAACAGGACAAGCTTGCATCTGTTATAGTTTTGGAGAAAAATGTGTTCATTTCATGTATGCGCGAAATGCCTTAAAAATGGCTTTAAAATGGATTTGGAGCATGGAGACGATTATCTCGGGATTGTAATATAACCAAACAAAACTTTTAGTGGATTTCTACTTATTTTATTAAATATCATCTCCACCAAACAGGACAAGCTTGCATCTGTTATAGTTTTGGAGAAAAATGTGTTCATTTCATGTATGCGCGAAATGCCTTAAAAATGGCTTTAAAATGGATTTGGAGCATGGAGACGATTATCTCGGGATTGCAAGATAACCAAACAAAACTTTTAGTGGATTTCTACTTACTTTATTAAATATCATCTCCACCAAACAGGACAAGCTTGCATCTGTTATAGTTTTGGAGAAAAATGTGTTCATTTCATGTATGCGCGAAATGCCTTAAAAATGGCTTTAAAATGGATTTGGAGCATGGAGACGATTATCTCGGGATTGCAAGATAACCAAACAAAACTTTTAGTGGATTTCTACTTATTTTATTAAATATCATCTCCACCAAACAGGACAAGCTTGCATCTGTTATAGTTTTGGAGAAAAATGTGTTCATTTCATGTATGCGCGAAATGCCTTAAAAATGGCTTTAAAATGGATTTGGAGCATGGAGACGATTATCTCGGGATTGCAAGATAACCAAACAAAACTTTTAGTGGATTTCTACTTATTTTATCAAATATCATCTCCACCAAACAGGACAAGCTTGCATCTGTTATAGTTTTGGAGAAAAATGTGTTCATTTCATGTATGCGCGAAATGCCTTAAAAATGGCTTTAAAATGGATTTGGAGCATGGAGACGATTATCTCGGGATTGCAAGATAACCAAACAAAACTTTTAGTGGATTTCTACTTATTTTATTAAATATCATCTCCACCAAACAGGACAAGCTTGCATCTGTTATAGTTTTGGAGAAAAATGTGTTCATTTCATGTATGCGCGAAATGCCTTAAAAATGGCTTTAAAATGGATTTGGAGCATGGAGACGATTATCTCGGGATTGCAAGATAACCAAACAAAACTTTTAGTGGATTTCTACTTATTTTATTAAATATCATCTCCACCAAACAGGACAAGCTTGCATCTGTTATAGTTTTGGAGAAAAATGTGTTCATTTCATGTATGCGCGAAATGCCTTAAAAATGGCTTTAAAATGGATTTGGAGCATGGAGACGATTATCTCGGGATTGCAAGATAACCAAACAAAACTTTTAGTGGATTTCTACTTATTTTATTAAATATCATCTCCACCAAATAGGACAAGCTTGCATGTGTTATAGTTTTGGAGAAAAATGTGTTCATTTCATGTATGCGCAAAATGCCTTTGAAATGGCTTTAAAATGGATTTGGAGCATGGAGACGATTATCTCGGGATTGCAAGATAACCAAACAAAACTTTTAGTGGATTTCTACTTATTTTATTAAATATCATCACCAAACAGGACAAGCTTGCATGTGTTATAGTTTTGGAGAAAAATGTGTTCATTTCATGTATGCGCAAAATGCCTTTGAAATGGCTTTAAAATGGATTTGGAGCATGGAGACGATTATCTCAGGATGGCAATATAAACAAACGAAACTTTTAGTAGATTTCTACTTATTTTATTAAATATTATCTCCACCAAACAGGACAAGCTTGCATCTGTTATAGTTTTGGAGAAAAATGTGTTCATTTCATGTATGCGCGAAATGCCTTAAAAATGGCTTTAAAATGGATTTGGAGCATGGAGACGATTATCTCGGAATTGCAAGATAACCAAACAAAACTTTTAGCGGATTTCTACTTATTTTATTAAATATCATCTCCACCAAACAGGACAAGCTTGCATCTGTTATAGTTTTGGAGAAAAATGTGTTCATTTCATGTATGCGCGAAATGCCTTAAAAATGGCTTTAAAATGGATTTGGAGCATGGAGACGATTATCTCGGGATTGCAAGATAACCAAACAAAACGTTTAGTGGATTTCTACTTATTTTATTAAATATCATCTCCACCAAACAGGACATGCTTGCATGTGTTATAGTTTTGGAGAAAAATGTGTTCATTTCATGTATGCGCGAAATGCCTTAAAAATGGCTTTAAAATGGATTTGGAGCATGGAGACGATTATCTCGGGATTGCAAGATAACCAAACAAAACTTTTAGTGGATTTCTACTTATTTTATTAAATATCATCTCCACCAAACAGGACAAGCTTGCATCTGTTATAGTTTTGGAGAAAAATGTGTTCATTTCATGTATGCGCGAAATGCCTTAAAAATGGCTTTAAAATGGATTTGGAGCATGGAGACGATTATCTCGGGATTGCAAGATAACCAAACAAAACTTTTAGTGGATTTCTACTTATTTTATTAAATATCATCTCCACCAAACAGGACAAGCTTGCATCTGTTATAGTTTTGGAGAAAAATGTGTTCATTTCACGTATGCGCGAAATGCCTTAAAAATGGCTTTAAAATGGATTTGGAGCATGGAGACGATTATCTCGGGATTGCAAGATAACCAAACAAAACTTTTAGTGGATTTCTACTTATTTTATTAAATATCATCTCCACCAAACAGCACAAGCTTGCATCTGTTATAGTTTTGGAGAAAAATGTGTTCATTTCATGTATGCGCGAAATGCCTTAAAAATGGCTTTAAAATGGATTTGGAGCATGGAGACGATTATCTCGGGATTGCAAGATAACCAAACAAAACTTTTAGTGGATTTCTACTTATTTTATTAAATATCATCTCCACCAAACAGGACAAGCTTGCATCTGTTATAGTTTTGGAGAAAAATGTGTTCATTTCATGTATGCGCGAAATGCCTTAAAAATGGCTTTAAAATGGATTTGGAGCATGGAGACGATTATCTCGGGATTGCAATATAACCAAACAAAACTTTTAGTGGATTTCTACTTATTTTATTAAATATCATCTCCACCAAACAGGACAAGCTTGCATCTGTTATAGTTTTGGAGAAAAATGTGTTCATTTCATGTATGTGCGAAATGCCTTAAAAATGGCTTTAAAATGGATTTGGAGCATGGAGACGATTATCTCGGGATTGCAAGATAACCAAACAAAACTTTTAGTGGATTTCTACTTATTTTTTTAAATATCATCTCCACCAAACAGGACAAGCTTGCATCTGTTATAGTTTTGGAGAAAAATGTGTTCATTTCATGTATGCGCGAAATGCCTTAAAAATGGCTTTAAAATGGATTTGGAGCATGGAGACGATTATCTCGGGATTGCAAGATAACCAAACAAAACTTTTAGTGGATTTCTACTTATTTTATTAAATATCATCTCCACCAAACAGGACAAGCTTGCATCTGTTATAGTTTTGGAGAAAAATGTGTTCATTTCATGTATGCGCGAAATGCCTTAAAAATGGCTTTAAAATGGATTTGGAGCATGGAGACGATTATCTCGGGATTGCAAGATAACCAAACAAAACTTTTAGTGGATTTCTACTTATTTTATTAAATATCATCTCCACCAAATAGGACAAGCTTGCATGTGTTATAGTTTTGGAGAAAAATGTGTTCATTTCATGTATGCGCAAAATGCCTTTGAAATGGCTTTAAAATGGATTTGGAGCATGGAGACGATTATCTCGGGATTGCAAGATACCCAAACAAAACTTTTAGTGGATTTCTACTTATTTTATTAAATATCATCACCAAACAGGACAAGCTTGCATGTGTTATAGTTTTGGAGAAAAATGTGTTCATTTCATGTATGCGCAAAATGCCTTTGAAATGGCTTTAAAATGGATTTGGAGCATGGAGACGACTATCTCAGGATGGCAATATAAACAAACGAAACTTTTAGTAGATTTCTACTTATTTTATTAAATATTATCTCCACCAAACAGGACAAGCTTGCATCTGTTATAGTTTTGGAGAAAAATGTGTTCATTTCATGTATGCGCGAAATGCCTTAAAAATGGCTTTAAAATGGATTTGGAGCATGGAGACGATTATCTCGGGATTGCAAGATAACCAAACAAAACTTTTAGTGGATTTCTACTTATTTTTTTAAATATCATCTCCACCAAACAGGACAAGCTTGCATCTGTTATAGTTTTGGAGAAAAATGTGTTCATTTCATGTATGCGCGAAATGCCTTAAAAATGGCTTTAAAATGGATTTGGAGCATGGAGACGATTATCTCGGGATTGCAAGATAACCAAACAAAACTTTTAGTGGATTTCTACTTATTTTATTAAATATCATCTCCACCAAACAGGACAAGCTTGCATCTGTTATAGTTTTGGAGAAAAATGTGTTCATTTCATGTATGCGCGAAATGCCTTAAAAATGGCTTTAAAATGGATTTGGAGCATGGAGACGATTATCTCGGGATTGCAAGATAACCAAACAAAACTTTTAGTGGATTTCTACTTATTTTATTAAATATCATCTCCACCAAATAGGACAAGCTTGCATGTGTTATAGTTTTGGAGAAAAATGTGTTCATTTCATGTATGCGCAAAATGCCTTTGAAATGGCTTTAAAATGGATTTGGAGCATGGAGACGATTATCTCGGGATTGCAAGATACCCAAACAAAACTTTTAGTGGATTTCTACTTATTTTATTAAATATCATCACCAAACAGGACAAGCTTGCATGTGTTATAGTTTTGGAGAAAAATGTGTTCATTTCATGTATGCGCAAAATGCCTTTGAAATGGCTTTAAAATGGATTTGGAGCATGGAGACGACTATCTCAGGATGGCAATATAAACAAACGAAACTTTTAGTAGATTTCTACTTATTTTATTAAATATTATCTCCACCAAACAGGACAAGCTTGCATCTGTTATAGTTTTGGAGAAAAATGTGTTCATTTCATGTATGCGCGAAATGCCTTAAAAATGGCTTTAAAATGGATTTGGAGCATGGAGACGATTATCTCGGAATTGCAAGATAACCAAACAAAACTTTTAGTGGATTTCTACTTATTTTATTAAATATCATCTCCACCAAACAGGACAAGCTTGCATCTGTTATAGTTTTGGAGAAAAATGTGTTCATTTCATGTATGCGCGAAATGCCTTAAAAATGGCTTTAAAATGGATTTGGAGCATGGAGACGATTATCTCGGGATTGCAAGATAACCAAACAAAACGTTTAGTGGATTTCTACTTATTTTATTAAATATCATCTCCACCAAACAGGACAAGCTTGCATGTGTTATAGTTTTGGAGAAAAATGTGTTCATTTCATGTATGCGCGAAATGCCTTAAAAATGGCTTTAAAATGGATTTGGAGCATGGAGACGATTATCTCGGGATTGCAAGATAACCAAACAAAACTTTTAGTGGATTTCTACTTATTTTATTAAATATCATCTCCACCAAACAGGACAAGCTTGCATCTGTTATAGTTTTGGAGAAAAATGTGTTCATTTCATGTATGCGCGAAATGCCTTAAAAATGGCTTTAAAATGGATTTGGAGCATGGAGACGATTATCTCGGGATTGCAAGATAACCAAACAAAACTTTTAGTGGATTTCTACTTATTTTATTAAATATCATCTCCACCAAACAGGACAAGCTTGCATCTGTTATAGTTTTGGAGAAAAATGTGTTCATTTCATGTATGCGCGAAATGCCTTAAAAATGGCTTTAAAATGGATTTGGAGCATGGAGACGATTATCTCGGGATTGCAAGATAACCAAACAAAACTTTTAGTGGATTTCTACTTATTTTATTAAATATCATCTCCACCAAACAGGACAAGCTTGCATGTGTTATAGTTTTGGAGAAAAATGTGTTCATTTCATGTATGCGCAAAATGCCTTTGAAATGGCTTTAAAATGGATTTGGAGCATGGAGACGATTATCTCAGGATGGTAATATAAACAAACGAAACTTTTAGTAGATTTCTACTTATTTTATTAAATATTATCTCCACCAAACAGGACAAGCTTGCATCTGTTATAGTTTTGGAGAAAAATGTGTTCATTTCATGTATGCGCGAAATGCCTTAAAAATGGCTTTAAAATGGATTTGGAGCATGGAAACGATTATCTCGGGATTGCAAGATAACCAAACAAAACTTTTAGTGGATTTCTACTTATTTTATTAAATATCATCTCCACCAAACAGGACAAGCTTGCATGTGTTATAGTTTTGGAGAAAAATGTGTTCATTTCATGTATGCGCAAAATGCCTTTGAAATGGCTTTAAAATGGATTTGGAGCATGGAGACGATTATCTCAGGATGGCAATATAAACAAACGAAACTTTTAGTAGATTTCTACTTATTTTATTAAATATTATCTCCACCAAACAGGACAAGCTTGCATCTGTTATAGTTTTGGAGAAAAATGTGTTCATTTCATGTATGCGCGAAATGCCTTAAAAATGGCTTTAAAATAGATTTGGAGCATGGAGACGATTATCTCGGGATTGCAAGATAACCAAACAAAACTTTTAGTGGATTTCTACTTATTTTATTAAATATCATCTCCACCAAACAGGACAAGCTTGCATCTGTTATAGTTTTGGAGAAAAATGTGTTCATTTCATGTATGCGCGAAATGCCTTAAAAATGGCTTTAAAATGGATTTGGAGCATGGAGACGATTATCTCGGGATTGCAAGATAACCAAACAAAACTTTTAGTGGATTTCTACTTATTTTATTAAATATCATCTCCACCAAACAGGACAAGCTTGCATGTGTTATAGTTTTGGAGAAAAATGTGTTCATTTCATGTATGCGCGAAATGCCTTAAAAATGGCTTTAAAATGGATTTGGAGCATGGAGACGATTATCTCGGGATTGCAAGATAACCAAACAAAACTTTTAGTGGATTTCTACTTATTTTATTAAATATCATCTCCACCAAACAGGACAAGCTTGCATCTGTTATAGTTTTGGAGAAAAATGTGTTCATTTCATGTATGCGCAAAATGCCTTAAAAATGGCTTTAAAATGGATTTGGAGCATGGAGACGATTATCTCGGGATTGCAAGATAACCAAACAAAACGTTTAGTGGATTTCTACTTATTTTATTAAATATCATCTCCACCAAACAGGACAAGCTTGCATGTGTTATAGTTTTGGAGAAAAATGTGTTCATTTCATGTATGCGCGAAATGCCTTAAAAATGGCTTTAAAATGGATTTGGAGCAAGGAGACGATTATCTCGGGATTGCAAGATAACCAAACAAAACTTTTAGTGGATTTCTACTTATTTTATTAAATATCATCTCCACCAAACAGGACAAGCTTGCATCTGTTATAGTTTTGGAGAAAAATGTGTTCATTTCATGTATGCGCGAAATGCCTTAAAAATGGCTTTAAAATGGATTTGGAGCATGGAGACGATTATCTCGGGATTGCAAGATAACCAAACAAAACGTTTAGTGGATTTCTACTTATTTTATTAAATATCATCTCCACCAAACAGGACAAGCTTGCATGTGTTATAGTTTTGGAGCAAAATGTGTTCATTTCATGTATGCGCGAAATGCCTTAAAAATGGCTTTAAAATGGATTTGGAGCATGGAGACGATTATCTCGGGATTGCAAGATAACCAAACAAAACTTTTAGTGGATTTCTACTTATTTTATTAAATATCATCTCCACCAAACAGGACAAGCTTGCATCTGTTATAGTTTTGAAGAAAAATGTGTTCATTTCATGTATGCGCGAAATGCCTTAAAAATGGCTTTAAAATGGATTTGGAGCATGGAGACGATTATCTCGGGATTGCAAGATAACCAAACAAAACTTTTAGTGGATTTCTACTTATTTTATTAAATATCATCTCCACCAAACAGGACAAGCTTGCATCTGTTATAGTTTTGGAGAAAAATGTGTTCATTTCATGTATGCGCGAAATGCCTTAAAAATGGCTTTAAAATGGATTTGGAGCATGGAGACGATTATCTCGGGATTGCAAGATAACCAAACAAAACTTTTAGTGGATTTCTACTTATTTTATTAAATATCATCTCCACCAAACAGGACAAGCTTGCATGTGTTATAGTTTTGGAGAAAAATGTGTTCATTTCATGTATGCGCAAAATGCCTTTGAAATGGCTTTAAAATGGATTTGGAGCATGGAGACGATTATCTCAGGATGGTAATATAAACAAACGAAACTTTTAGTAGATTTCTACTTATTTTATTAAGTATTATCTCCACCAAACAGGACAAGCTTGCATCTGTTATAGTTTTGGAGAAAAATGTGTTCATTTCATGTATGCGCGAAATGCCTTAAAAATGGCTTTAAAATGGATTTGGAGCATGGAGACGATTATCTCGGGATTGCAAGATAACCAAACAAAACTTTTAGTGGATTTCTACTTATTTTATTAAATATCATCTCCACCAAACAGGACAAGCTTGCATCTGTTATAGTTTTGGAGAAAAATGTGTTCATTTCATGTATGCGCGAAATGCCTTAAAAATGGCTTTAAAATAGATTTGGAGCATGGAGACGATTATCTCGGGATTGCAAGATAACCAAACAAAACTTTTAGTGGATTTCTACTTATTTTATTAAATATCATCTCCACCAAACAGGACAAGCTTGCATCTGTTATAGTTTTGGAGAAAAATGTGTTCATTTCATGTATGCGCGAAATGCCTTAAAAATGGCTTTAAAATGGATTTGGAGCATGGAGACGATTATCTCGGGATTGCAAGATAACCAAACAAAACGTTTAGTGGATTTCTACTTATTTTATTAAATATCATCTCCACCAAACAGGACAAGCTTGCATGTGTTATAGTTTTGGAGAAAAATGTGTTCATTTCATGTATGCGCAAAATGCCTTTGAAATGGCTTTAAAATGGATTTGGAGCATGGAGACGATTATCTCGGGATTGCAAGATAACCAAACAAAACTTTTAGTGGATTTCTACTTATTTTATTAAATATCATCACCAAACAGGACAAGCTTGCATGTGTTATAGTTTTGGAGAAAAATGTGTTCATTTCATGTATGCGCAAAATGCCTTTGAAATGGCTTTAAAATGGATTTGGAGCATGGAGACGATTATCTCAGGATGGCAATATAAACAAACGAAACTTTTAGTAGATTTCTACTTATTTTATTAAATATTATCTCCACCAAACAGGACAAGCTTGCATCTGTTATAGTTTTGGAGAAAAATGTGTTCATTTCATGTATGCGCGAAATGCCTTAAAAATGGCTTTAAAATGGATTTGGAGCATGGAGACGATTATCTCGGAATTGCAAGATAACCAAACAAAACTTTTAGTGGATTTCTACTTATTTTATTAAATATCATCTCCACCAAACAGGACAAGCTTGCATCTGTTATAGTTTTGGAGAAAAATGTGTTCATTTCATGTATGCGCGAAATGCCTTAAAAATGGCTTTAAAATGGATTTGGAGCATGGAGACGATTATCTCGGGATTGCAAGATAACCAAACAAAACGTTTAGTGGATTTCTACTTATTTTATTAAATATCATCTCCACCAAACAGGACATGCTTGCATGTGTTATAGTTTTGGAGAAAAATGTGTTCATTTCATGTATGCGCGAAATGCCTTAAAAATGGCTTTAAAATTGATTTGGAGCATGGAGACGATTATCTCGGGATTGCAAGATAACCAAACAAAACTTTTAGTGGATTTCTACTTATTTTATTAAATATCATCTCCACCAAACAGGACAAGCTTGCATCTGTTATAGTTTTGGAGAAAAATGTGTTCATTTCATGTATGCGCGAAATGCCTTAAAAATGGCTTTAAAATGGATTTGGAGCATGGAGACTATTATCTCGGGATTGCAATATAACCAAACAAAACTTTTAGTGGATTTCTACTTATTTTATTAAATATCATCTCCACCAAACAGGACAAGCTTGCATCTGTTATAGTTTTGGAGAAAAATGTGTTCATTTCATGTATGTGCGAAATGCCTTAAAAATGGCTTTAAAATGGATTTGGAGCATGGAGACGATTATCTCGGGATTGCAAGATAACCAAACAAAACTTTTAGTGGATTTCTACTTATTTTTTTAAATATCATCTCCACCAAACAGGACAAGCTTGCATCTGTTATAGTTTTGGAGAAAAATGTGTTCATTTCATGTATGCGCGAAATGCCTTAAAAATGGCTTTAAAATGGATTTGGAGCATGGAGACGATTATCTCGGGATTGCAAGATAACCAAACAAAACTTTTAGTGGATTTCTACTTATTTTATTAAATATCATCTCCACCAAACAGGACAAGCTTGCATCTGTTATAGTTTTGGAGAAAAATGTGTTCATTTCATGTATGCGCGAAATGCCTTAAAAATGGCTTTAAAATGGATTTGGAGCATGGAGACGATTATCTCGGGATTGCAAGATAACCAAACAAAACTTTTAGTGGATTTCTACTTATTTTATTAAATATCATCTCCACCAAATAGGACAAGCTTGCATGTGTTATAGTTTTGGAGAAAAATGTGTTCATTTCATGTATGCGCAAAATGCCTTTGAAATGGCTTTAAAATGGATTTGGAGCATGGAGACGATTATCTCGGGATTGCAAGATACCCAAACAAAACTTTTAGTGGATTTCTACTTATTTTATTAAATATCATCACCAAACAGGACAAGCTTGCATGTGTTATAGTTTTGGAGAAAAATGTGTTCATTTCATGTATGCGCAAAATGCCTTTGAAATGGCTTTAAAATGGATTTGGAGCATGGAGACGACTATCTCAGGATGGCAATATAAACAAACGAAACTTTTAGTAGATTTCTACTTATTTTATTAAATATTATCTCCACCAAACAGGACAAGCTTGCATCTGTTATAGTTTTGGAGAAAAATGTGTTCATTTCATGTATGCGCGAAATGCCTTAAAAATGGCTTTAAAATGGATTTGGAGCATGGAGACGATTATCTCGGAATTGCAAGATAACCAAACAAAACTTTTAGTGGATTTCTACTTATTTTATTAAATATCATCTCCACCAAACAGGACAAGCTTGCATCTGTTATAGTTTTGGAGAAAAATGTGTTCATTTCATGTATGCGCGAAATGCCTTAAAAATGGCTTTAAAATGGATTTGGAGCATGGAGACGATTATCTCGGGATTGCAAGATAACCAAACAAAACTTTTAGTGGATTTCTACTTATTTTATTAAATATCATCTCCACCAAACAGGACAAGCTTGCATGTGTTATAGTTTTGGAGAAAAATGTGTTCATTTCATGTATGCGCAAAATGCCTTTGAAATGGCTTTAAAATGGATTTGGAGCATGGAGACGATTATCTCAGGATGGCAATATAAACAAACGAAACTTTTAGTAGATTTCTACTTATTTTATTAAATATTATCTCCACCAAACAGGACAAGCTTGCATCTGTTATAGTTTTGGAGAAAAATGTGTTCATTTCATGTATGCGCGAAATGCCTTAAAAATGGCTTTAAAATAGATTTGGAGCATGGAGACGATTATCTCGGGATTGCAAGATAACCAAACAAAACTTTTAGTGGATTTCTACTTATTTTATTAAATATCATCTCCACCAAACAGGACAAGCTTGCATCTGTTATAGTTTTGGAGAAAAATGTGTTCATTTCATGTATGCGCGAAATGCCTTAAAAATGGCTTTAAAATGGATTTGGAGCATGGAGACGATTATCTCGGGATTGCAAGATAACCAAACAAAACGTTTAGTGGATTTCTACTTATTTTATTAAATATCATCTCCACCAAACAGGACAAGCTTGCATGTGTTATAGTTTTGGAGAAAAATGTGTTCATTTCATGTATGCGCAAAATGCCTTTGAAATGGCTTTAAAATGGATTTGGAGCATGGAGACGATTATCTCGGGATTGCAAGATAACCAAACAAAACTTTTAGTGGATTTCTACTTATTTTATTAAATATCATCACCAAACAGGACAAGCTTGCATGTGTTATAGTTTTGGAGAAAAATGTGTTCATTTCATGTATGCGCAAAATGCCTTTGAAATGGCTTTAAAATGGATTTGGAGCATGGAGACGATTATCTCAGGATGGCAATATAAACAAACGAAACTTTTAGTAGATTTCTACTTATTTTATTAAATATTATCTCCACCAAACAGGACAAGCTTGCATCTGTTATAGTTTTGGAGAAAAATGTGTTCATTTCATGTATGCGCGAAATGCCTTAAAAATGGCTTTAAAATGGATTTGGAGCATGGAGACGATTATCTCGGAATTGCAAGATAACCAAACAAAACTTTTAGTGGATTTCTACTTATTTTATTAAATATCATCTCCACCAAACAGGACAAGCTTGCATCTGTTATAGTTTTGGAGAAAAATGTGTTCATTTCATGTATGCGCGAAATGCCTTAAAAATGGCTTTAAAATGGATTTGGAGCATGGAGACGATTATCTCGGGATTGCAAGATAACCAAACAAAACGTTTAGTGGATTTCTACTTATTTTATTAAATATCATCTCCACCAAACAGGACATGCTTGCATGTGTTATAGTTTTGGAGAAAAATGTGTTCATTTCATGTATGCGCGAAATGCCTTAAAAATGGCTTTAAAATTGATTTGGAGCATGGAGACGATTATCTCGGGATTGCAAGATAACCAAACAAAACTTTTAGTGGATTTCTACTTATTTTATTAAATATCATCTCCACCAAACAGGACAAGCTTGCATCTGTTATAGTTTTGGAGAAAAATGTGTTCATTTCATGTATGCGCGAAATGCCTTAAAAATGGCTTTAAAATGGATTTGGAGCATGGAGACTATTATCTCGGGATTGCAATATAACCAAACAAAACTTTTAGTGGATTTCTACTTATTTTATTAAATATCATCTCCACCAAACAGGACAAGCTTGCATCTGTTATAGTTTTGGAGAAAAATGTGTTCATTTCATGTATGTGCGAAATGCCTTAAAAATGGCTTTAAAATGGATTTGGAGCATGGAGACGATTATCTCGGGATTGCAAGATAACCAAACAAAACTTTTAGTGGATTTCTACTTATTTTTTTAAATATCATCTCCACCAAACAGGACAAGCTTGCATCTGTTATAGTTTTGGAGAAAAATGTGTTCATTTCATGTATGCGCGAAATGCCTTAAAAATGGCTTTAAAATGGATTTGGAGCATGGAGACGATTATCTCGGGATTGCAAGATAACCAAACAAAACTTTTAGTGGATTTCTACTTATTTTATTAAATATCATCTCCACCAAACAGGACAAGCTTGCATCTGTTATAGTTTTGGAGAAAAATGTGTTCATTTCATGTATGCGCGAAATGCCTTAAAAATGGCTTTAAAATGGATTTGGAGCATGGAGACGATTATCTCGGGATTGCAAGATAACCAAACAAAACTTTTAGTGGATTTCTACTTATTTTATTAAATATCATCTCCACCAAATAGGACAAGCTTGCATGTGTTATAGTTTTGGAGAAAAATGTGTTCATTTCATGTATGCGCAAAATGCCTTTGAAATGGCTTTAAAATGGATTTGGAGCATGGAGACGATTATCTCGGGATTGCAAGATACCCAAACAAAACTTTTAGTGGATTTCTACTTATTTTATTAAATATCATCACCAAACAGGACAAGCTTGCATGTGTTATAGTTTTGGAGAAAAATGTGTTCATTTCATGTATGCGCAAAATGCCTTTGAAATGGCTTTAAAATGGATTTGGAGCATGGAGACGACTATCTCAGGATGGCAATATAAACAAACGAAACTTTTAGTAGATTTCTACTTATTTTATTAAATATTATCTCCACCAAACAGGACAAGCTTGCATCTGTTATAGTTTTGGAGAAAAATGTGTTCATTTCATGTATGCGCGAAATGCCTTAAAAATGGCTTTAAAATGGATTTGGAGCATGGAGACGATTATCTCGGAATTGCAAGATAACCAAACAAAACTTTTAGTGGATTTCTACTTATTTTATTAAATATCATCTCCACCAAACAGGACAAGCTTGCATCTGTTATAGTTTTGGAGAAAAATGTGTTCATTTCATGTATGCGCGAAATGCCTTAAAAATGGCTTTAAAATGGATTTGGAGCATGGAGACGATTATCTCGGGATTGCAAGATAACCAAACAAAACGTTTAGTGGATTTCTACTTATTTTATTAAATATCATCTCCACCAAACAGGACAAGCTTGCATGTGTTATAGTTTTGGAGAAAAATGTGTTCATTTCATGTATGCGCGAAATGCCTTAAAAATGGCTTTAAAATGGATTTGGAGCATGGAGACGATTATCTCGGGATTGCAAGATAACCAAACAAAACTTTTAGTGGATTTCTACTTATTTTATTAAATATCATCTCCACCAAACAGGACAAGCTTGCATCTGTTATAGTTTTGGAGAAAAATGTGTTCATTTCATGTATGCGCGAAATGCCTTAAAAATGGCTTTAAAATGGATTTGGAGCATGGAGACGATTATCTCGGGATTGCAAGATAACCAAACAAAACTTTTAGTGGATTTCTACTTATTTTATTAAATATCATCTCCACCAAACAGGACAAGCTTGCATCTGTTATAGTTTTGGAGAAAAATGTGTTCATTTCATGTATGCGCGAAATGCCTTAAAAATGGCTTTAAAATGGATTTGGAGCATGGAGACGATTATCTCGGGATTGCAAGATAACCAAACAAAACTTTTAGTGGATTTCTACTTATTTTATTAAATATCATCTCCACCAAACAGGACAAGCTTGCATGTGTTATAGTTTTGGAGAAAAATGTGTTCATTTCATGTATGCGCAAAATGCCTTAAAAATGGCTTTAAAATGGATTTGGAGCATGGAGACGATTATCTCGGGATTGCAAGATAACCAAACAAAACTTTTAGTGGATTTCTACTTATTTTATTAAATATCATCTCCACCAAACAGGACAAGCTTGCATCTGTTATAGTTTTGGAGAAAAATGTGTTCATTTCATGTATGCGCGAAATGCCTTAAAAATGGCTTTAAAATGGATTTGGAGCATGGAGACGATTATCTCGGGATTGCAAGATAACCAAACAAAACTTTTAGTGGATTTCTACTTATTTTATTAAATATCATCTCCACCAAATAGGACAAGCTTGCATGTGTTATAGTTTTGGAGAAAAATGTGTTCATTTCATGTATGCGCAAAATGCCTTTGAAATGGCTTTAAAATGGATTTGGAGCATGGAGACGATTATCTCGGGATTGCAAGATACCCAAACAAAACTTTTAGTGGATTTCTACTTATTTTATTAAATATCATCACCAAACAGGACAAGCTTGCATGTGTTATAGTTTTGGAGAAAAATGTGTTCATTTCATGTATGCGCAAAATGCCTTTGAAATGGCTTTAAAATGGATTTGGAGCATGGAGACGACTATCTCAGGATGGCAATATAAACAAACGAAACTTTTAGTAGATTTCTACTTATTTTATTAAATATTATCTCCACCAAACAGGACAAGCTTGCATCTGTTATAGTTTTGGAGAAAAATGTGTTCATTTCATGTATGCGCGAAATGCCTTAAAAATGGCTTTAAAATGGATTTGGAGCATGGAGACGATTATCTCGGAATTGCAAGATAACCAAACAAAACTTTTAGTGGATTTCTACTTATTTTATTAAATATCATCTCCACCAAACAGGACAAGCTTGCATCTGTTATAGTTTTGGAGAAAAATGTGTTCATTTCATGTATGCGCGAAATGCCTTAAAAATGGCTTTAAAATGGATTTGGAGCATGGAGACGATTATCTCGGGATTGCAAGATAACCAAACAAAACGTTTAGTGGATTTCTACTTATTTTATTAAATATCATCTCCACCAAACAGGACAAGCTTGCATGTGTTATAGTTTTGGAGAAAAATGTGTTCATTTCATGTATGCGCGAAATGCCTTAAAAATGGCTTTAAAATGGATTTGGAGCATGGAGACGATTATCTCGGGATTGCAAGATAACCAAACAAAACTTTTAGTGGATTTCTACTTATTTTATTAAATATCATCTCCACCAAACAGGACAAGCTTGCATCTGTTATAGTTTTGGAGAAAAATGTGTTCATTTCATGTATGCGCGAAATGCCTTAAAAATGGCTTTAAAATGGATTTGGAGCATGGAGACGATTATCTCGGGATTGCAAGATAACCAAACAAAACTTTTAGTGGATTTCTACTTATTTTATTAAATATCATCTCCACCAAACAGGACAAGCTTGCATCTGTTATAGTTTTGGAGAAAAATGTGTTCATTTCATGTATGCGCGAAATGCCTTAAAAATGGCTTTAAAATGGATTTGGAGCATGGAGACGATTATCTCGGGATTGCAAGATAACCAAACAAAACTTTTAGTGGATTTCTACTTATTTTATTAAATATCATCTCCACCAAACAGGACAAGCTTGCATGTGTTATAGTTTTGGAGAAAAATGTGTTCATTTCATGTATGCGCAAAATGCCTTTGAAATGGCTTTAAAATGGATTTGGAGCATGGAGACGATTATCTCAGGATGGTAATATAAACAAACGAAACTTTTAGTAGATTTCTACTTATTTTATTAAATATTATCTCCACCAAACAGGACAAGCTTGCATCTGTTATAGTTTTGGAGAAAAATGTGTTCATTTCATGTATGCGCGAAATGCCTTAAAAATGGCTTTAAAATGGATTTGGAGCATGGAAACGATTATCTCGGGATTGCAAGATAACCAAACAAAACTTTTAGTGGATTTCTACTTATTTTATTAAATATCATCTCCACCAAACAGGACAAGCTTGCATGTGTTATAGTTTTGGAGAAAAATGTGTTCATTTCATGTATGCGCAAAATGCCTTTGAAATGGCTTTAAAATGGATTTGGAGCATGGAGACGATTATCTCAGGATGGCAATATAAACAAACGAAACTTTTAGTAGATTTCTACTTATTTTATTAAATATTATCTCCACCAAACAGGACAAGCTTGCATCTGTTATAGTTTTGGAGAAAAATGTGTTCATTTCATGTATGCGCGAAATGCCTTAAAAATGGCTTTAAAATAGATTTGGAGCATGGAGACGATTATCTCGGGATTGCAAGATAACCAAACAAAACTTTTAGTGGATTTCTACTTATTTTATTAAATATCATCTCCACCAAACAGGACAAGCTTGCATCTGTTATAGTTTTGGAGAAAAATGTGTTCATTTCATGTATGCGCGAAATGCCTTAAAAATGGCTTTAAAATGGATTTGGAGCATGGAGACGATTATCTCGGGATTGCAAGATAACCAAACAAAACTTTTAGTGGATTTCTACTTATTTTATTAAATATCATCTCCACCAAACAGGACAAGCTTGCATGTGTTATAGTTTTGGAGAAAAATGTGTTCATTTCATGTATGCGCGAAATGCCTTAAAAATGGCTTTAAAATGGATTTGGAGCATGGAGACGATTATCTCGGGATTGCAAGATAACCAAACAAAACTTTTAGTGGATTTCTACTTATTTTATTAAATATCATCTCCACCAAACAGGACAAGCTTGCATCTGTTATAGTTTTGGAGAAAAATGTGTTCATTTCATGTATGCGCAAAATGCCTTAAAAATGGCTTTAAAATGGATTTGGAGCATGGAGACGATTATCTCGGGATTGCAAGATAACCAAACAAAACGTTTAGTGGATTTCTACTTATTTTATTAAATATCATCTCCACCAAACAGGACAAGCTTGCATGTGTTATAGTTTTGGAGAAAAATGTGTTCATTTCATGTATGCGCGAAATGCCTTAAAAATGGCTTTAAAATGGATTTGGAGCAAGGAGACGATTATCTCGGGATTGCAAGATAACCAAACAAAACTTTTAGTGGATTTCTACTTATTTTATTAAATATCATCTCCACCAAACAGGACAAGCTTGCATCTGTTATAGTTTTGGAGAAAAATGTGTTCATTTCATGTATGCGCGAAATGCCTTAAAAATGGCTTTAAAATGGATTTGGAGCATGGAGACGATTATCTCGGGATTGCAAGATAACCAAACAAAACGTTTAGTGGATTTCTACTTATTTTATTAAATATCATCTCCACCAAACAGGACAAGCTTGCATGTGTTATAGTTTTGGAGAAAAATGTGTTCATTTCATGTATGCGCGAAATGCCTTAAAAATGGCTTTAAAATGGATTTGGAGCATGGAGACGATTATCTCGGGATTGCAAGATAACCAAACAAAACTTTTAGTGGATTTCTACTTATTTTATTAAATATCATCTCCACCAAACAGGACAAGCTTGCATCTGTTATAGTTTTGAAGAAAAATGTGTTCATTTCATGTATGCGCGAAATGCCTTAAAAATGGCTTTAAAATGGATTTGGAGCATGGAGACGATTATCTCGGGATTGCAAGATAACCAAACAAAACTTTTAGTGGATTTCTACTTATTTTATTAAATATCATCTCCACCAAACAGGACAAGCTTGCATCTGTTATAGTTTTGGAGAAAAATGTGTTCATTTCATGTATGCGCGAAATGCCTTAAAAATGGCTTTAAAATGGATTTGGAGCATGGAGACGATTATCTCGGGATTGCAAGATAACCAAACAAAACTTTTAGTGGATTTCTACTTATTTTATTAAATATCATCTCCACCAAACAGGACAAGCTTGCATGTGTTATAGTTTTGGAGAAAAATGTGTTCATTTCATGTATGCGCAAAATGCCTTTGAAATGGCTTTAAAATGGATTTGGAGCATGGAGACGATTATCTCAGGATGGTAATATAAACAAACGAAACTTTTAGTAGATTTCTACTTATTTTATTAAATATTATCTCCACCAAACAGGACAAGCTTGCATCTGTTATAGTTTTGGAGAAAAATGTGTTCATTTCATGTATGCGCGAAATGCCTTAAAAATGGCTTTAAAATGGATTTGGAGCATGGAGACGATTATCTCGGGATTGCAAGATAACCAAACAAAACTTTTAGTGGATTTCTACTTATTTTATTAAATATCATCTCCACCAAACAGGACAAGCTTGCATCTGTTATAGTTTTGGAGAAAAATGTGTTCATTTCATGTATGCGCGAAATGCCTTAAAAATGGCTTTAAAATGGATTTGGAGCATGGAGACGATTATCTCGGGATTGCAAGATAACCAAACAAAACTTTTAGTGGATTTCTACTTATTTTATTAAATATCATCTCCACCAAACAGGACAAGCTTGCATGTGTTATAGTTTTGGAGAAAAATGTGTTCATTTCATGTATGCGCAAAATGCCTTTGAAATGGCTTTAAAATGGATTTGGAGCATGGAGACGATTATCTCAGGATGGCAATATAAACAAACGAAACTTTTAGTAGATTTCTACTTATTTTATTAAATATTATCTCCACCAAACAGGACAAGCTTGCATCTGTTATAGTTTTGGAGAAAAATGTGTTCATTTCATGTATGCGCGAAATGCCTTAAAAATGGCTTTAAAATAGAGTTGGAGCATGGAGACGATTATCTCGGGATTGCAAGATAACCAAACAAAACTTTTAGTGGATTTCTACTTATTTTATTAAATATCATCTCCACCAAACAGGACAAGCTTGCATCTGTTATAGTTTTGGAGAAAAATGTGTTCATTTCATGTATGCGCGAAATGCCTTAAAAATGGCTTTAAAATGGATTTGGAGCATGGAGACGATTATCTCGGGATTGCAAGATAACCAAACAAAACGTTTAGTGGATTTCTACTTATTTTATTAAATATCATCTCCACCAAACAGGACAAGCTTGCATGTGTTATAGTTTTGGAGAAAAATGTGTTCATTTCATGTATGCGCGAAATGCCTTAAAAATGGCTTTAAAATTGATTTGGAGCATGGAGACGATTATCTCGGGATTGCAAGATAACCAAACAAAACTTTTAGTGGATTTCTACTTATTTTATTAAATATCATCTCCACCAAACAGGACAAGCTTGCATCTGTTATAGTTTTGGAGAAAAATGTGTTCATTTCATGTATGCGCGAAATGCCTTAAAAATGGCTTTAAAATGGATTTGGAGCATGGAGACGATTATCTCGGGATTGCAAGATAACCAAACAAAACTTTTAGTGGATTTCTACTTATTTTATTAAATATCATCTCCACCAAACAGGACAAGCTTGCATCTGTTATAGTTTTGGAGAAAAATGTGTTCATTTCACGTATGCGCGAAATGCCTTAAAAATGGCTTTAAAATGGATTTGGAGCATGGAGACGATTATCTCGGGATTGCAAGATAACCAAACAAAACTTTTAGTGGATTTCTACTTATTTTATTAAATATCATCTCCACCAAACAGGACAAGCTTGCATCTGTTATAGTTTTGGAGAAAAATGTGTTCATTTCATGTATGCGCGAAATGCCTTAAAAATGGCTTTAAAATGGATTTGGAGCATGGAGACGATTATCTCGGGATTGCAAGATAACCAAACAAAACTTTTAGTGGATTTCTACTTATTTTATTAAATATCATCTCCACCAAACAGGACAAGCTTGCATCTGTTATAGTTTTGGAGAAAAATGTGTTCATTTCATGTATGCGCGAAATGCCTTAAAAATGGCTTTAAAATGGATTTGGAGCATGGAGACGATTATCTCGGGATTGCAATATAACCAAACAAAACTTTTAGTGGATTTCTACTTATTTTATTAAATATCATCTCCACCAAACAGGACAAGCTTGCATCTGTTATAGTTTTGGAGAAAAATGTGTTCATTTCATGTATGCGCGAAATGCCTTAAAAATGGCTTTAAAATGGATTTGGAGCATGGAGACGATTATCTCGGGATTGCAAGATAACCAAACAAAACTTTTAGTGGATTTCTACTTATTTTATTAAATATCATCTCCACCAAACAGGACAAGCTTGCATCTGTTATAGTTTTGGAGAAAAATGTGTTCATTTCATGTATGCGCGAAATGCCTTAAAAATGGCTTTAAAATGGATTTGGAGCATGGAGACGATTATCTCGGGATTGCAAGATAACCAAACAAAACTTTTAGTGGATTTCTACTTATTTTATTAAATATCATCTCCACCAAACAGGACAAGCTTGCATCTGTTATAGTTTTGGAGAAAAATGTGTTCATTTCATGTATGCGCGAAATGCCTTAAAAATGGCTTTAAAATGGATTTGGAGCATGGAGACGATTATCTCGGGATTGCAAGATAACCAAACAAAACTTTTAGTGGATTTCTACTTATTTTATTAAATATCATCTCCACCAAATAGGACAAGCTTGCATGTGTTATAGTTTTGGAGAAAAATGTGTTCATTTCATGTATGCGCAAAATGCCTTTGAAATGGCTTTAAAATGGATTTGGAGCATGGAGACGATTATCTCGGGATTGCAAGATACCCAAACAAAACTTTTAGTGGATTTCTACTTATTTTATTAAATATCATCACCAAACAGGACAAGCTTGCATGTGTTATAGTTTTGGAGAAAAATGTGTTCATTTCATGTATGCGCAAAATGCC